>NC_136606.1:9590217-9962717 GCF_910589615.1 Taurulus bubalis
CAACGTGAAAAAGGACGTCAACCATGCAGGATAACACAATCAGCTCTATTCTGGTTGGCTGACAGTACAAAAGCCCAAAACTTTCATCAGGACGGGTGAATTCATTAAAAATTCAGTTTGCTGCTGCTGAACGCTGAGCAGCGAGGCTGCTGTTGAACTTGTTACACAAGGATGCGTATAAAAGGTTCATTTTACTAATGGTGTGGGGTGGGCTGAGCTGATGTGTGGAGCGTGTAGCGTGTAGCTCTTTGACAGGCTGATACACACTCCAGGAGCCGCATACAAGCTGTTTCAGGATCGCAGAGATGCTGCAGGGAGGGCATGGCGCAGGTAAGACAAATCAATACTGTGCCCATTCAAATATGTGGATAGTGACCCTGAATGCATTGAGCACTTTGGCAGATGTAGGAAGATGTGAGATGAATTGGGAGGAGGTTGAAAGGACCGAATTACATTATGGATATGGAAATGTGGACAGTTGGGCACCGAGGAACACACAAATATAATACAAAAATAAAAACTGAGTGGATATAAATGATGCAACAGCCGAAACAACCCACTGACATTAAAGCACAAACAAGGGCACACACACACACACACAGAAAAAAGCCATGGTTTACCACTAAACACACTGCAAAATGCCACACCTCTTGTCTCAACCTGAAATAAATTATATTTAGTTATAAGATTATATTATCCAGCAGTAGAAAGTGTCTAGTGAGTATGTTTACACAGTAGTTATACATCAGAAATAATAAATCAAACTAAATGAATACTTCTTCTTTGATAATCAAGTATATTTAGCGTATTCAAGTCAAAGTTGGTGTTAATGGTGCTTTTATTGAATTTAAGGATCTGCACTGTTCTTCATCAAACACACACAAGGCTACTGGTGGAAATGTACACTTATAAATAACACATTTTTTATGACAATTAATTTTTTTCCTACATGGATGTTAAGTATAAGCTGTCAAGAGTCTTTATTTAAATTGATTCCCATATGGCATCTTGAGGGGAAGAAGATTGAGGCTGACGGAAGCTTTCTGCAAGTTATAATGCGTGCAAACCAATATAAATTGTTTGCTGGAGCTCTATTTAAAAATAAAATAAAAAATCCTACCACCAGCGGCATGTGGAAGAACAATGCCGCGCACATGCACGCACACACACACGCACACACAAACACACTTTAAATAAAGCCTCCCCACATATCATGAATGAACCTAATGGGTCGCTACAGAAAACATCCATCTGCAGAAGAAGGGTAATGAACCAAGCATGCAGAACACCTACACACACACACACACACACACACACACACAGGGAAAGCGACAGTAACCGAGCCAACAGCTGTAATGGAAGTAATGCCGAGGTCATGATGAGCGCTGTAGCACCAAACCCGTCTCTATAATGTCTATTTCAGCCGACCCATGACAGCGGCTGGCTCTTGTCATCCCAATAGTTCCATTAACACAATGGAGACAGCCGAAAAGAGCTCGCTAATAAACACACTCAGAGGCCCGTCTCGTCGTGGCCACATCATCTAACGTAAACCTCATGTTCACAGGCCCAACTGTGGTCTCGGCGGTCTGTGGGTGTGTATTCAGCGGTATGCGGCGGGGTGGTGTTGGCGGTGTAAAGCTGACAGGAGGACATCCAAACAATGTGGTTTGATATAAGTCCAAGCATAAATGGCTTGTAAGCTTGGAATTATTTAAGGGTAGCCTTGTCCCATGGGTTGAACATCTTCAGCTACTTTTTAATGCAGTGTTGTCTTATACATTTTTAAAGATATACATTTTGCTGCTTGAGAGGTAACACCCCCCCCCCCCCTCTTTGGGATGACAGTCAGGTTAAATTTGACTCGTATTTAAATATTCTGTAATAGTTTTTGTTGTCAATTACTCACGACAATATATGAGTGTGATTGTTATGGCTGGAGGGCCCCTGTTAACCCACCATTCTTCCTGTTTCCATGCTGAAATACTATCTGGCACAGGTGCGCTCTTCAAGACATCCTCAAGATCAGGTAATAAATTGGGCCCTTGTTAAGTCTGTCGAAATTGTACTTAAGCGTTGCATATTCCCACAAACAATTAAAGCACCATATGCCAGGAACTTTAAGGCCCCCCGGAGCTCTGAGGTTAATAATCTCGTCTCGCTGATTGGCCCTAAAAGTCAGGCTCTAATTAACAGATCCTACTGCTGAAGCAACAGAATATCTAAAGATGCAATAGAGCAATAACATGGATTCATACAGTGATTCATTTTATATCCCAAGGCAATACAATACCTCAAAAAGGAAATTGAGAATTGCTTGAAAAAAGAAAAGCTTGAAGCTCACTTGCCTAGTAAAACGTTGATCAAATGATACTAAACTATATGTTGACTTGATTCGGTCCTTGTTTTAGTGAACGTGGTCATTTGACAGAGCCACTTCAATTCCCGACTTATATCCTGTCAAACATCTGCAGTACAGAAATCCACATTTCACCTCATGAGATGTCTCATTGGCGGTATAATGTGGATAATTAGCCTAAGTGTCACGTTCACCTGCTGAGCGTTTTACTTCATCTCTGACTTGTGAACTATCAAACGCCAGTTTCTCTCATCCACTTTAATCTCCCAAACGCTGCAGACGTGTGCCATCAAAAGATCGAGAGACTGCAATGCATGAAAGGATCATCGGGTTTAGAAGTATTTCTTTTTTCCTTTTCAGTTTAACATAAGCATTGGAGCCGCACTGATCAGATACACTCAAACCCCATTTCACAGTGTTTGATGTGCCACACTAAAATGTATGAACTGTCACGTTAACCATTTTCATCCACATTTTACCTCATTAATGTGGATAATTAGCCTACAAGTGTCACGTTCACCTGCTGAGCTTCGTACAGAGTTTGACTTCTTCAGGGTTCAAGAACATCGAGAACCGTTCATCCCTAAAACACCCACAGCGAACACCGGATGCATCTTTGGCAACTAACTCACAGAGCCCGAGGAGCAGTTGTCCACCTCCCCGACCTCGTACAGGACGACATCCTTTATGAACACAGCGATGGCCTTCAGGATGAACGACACAAACAGATGCATGTGGATGTAGTTCCTTGTGCAGTGAAGCTTCCTAGGACGCACAGAAAGAGATGTATAGATCAAGACAAAGATACAGCACACAAACAATGCAATAAAGACGGCTTTCATTTCAATTATTTAATGTCCTTGGAGGTGATGGCTTAAACGAACTGTCACAGCAAATCACAGACCGACTCCACTCATTATTCAGCTCATAAGCTTCTTTTACCACCGTGTGGGTGGCTCTGCTTTAGCGCATAATTAATTTTTTCTATGCTCCTTGCCAATAAAGAAGAGAGAGGTGGATTTCAAGATGACAAATCAGAAACATATTGAAATGCTCAAGCATTGGTTTTGTAATACTTCTTGACGTCCCGATTACATTATCATACTTGAGACGATTAAATTATTAGGGGGAGAGCCGGGCACAGACGTCTGCAGCTGTGTCAAGGCTCTCATTAGCTCATTAGTAGCACATGCCCAATCACTTCCCCTCAGCAATCATTAAAGTTTAATCTTATCTCACAGCCAGAAAAGCTTGTCGACGTTCTGTCACAGCAGTTTAAGATGACAATAACTGCTATTTCATTAAATGCTTGTTTTTCTCTGCAACGTCAACGTGGACATTTCTGTCCAATTTTAGACATTTAGAGCAGTTTTGTGCCTGAATGAAATCACCGTCTAACTTGTCGTGACACATACTGAGAAAGAAGAAAGCTCAGCAGAAAGAAAGTTATAAAATAGCATGAGTAATCATTTATTTTTTATTTTGGGGGCACATTCGAGCACTAATCTCCATCACTATGTCATTTTCCATAATACAACAGATATGAGTTTGCATTTTGGCTCATAATCAAAACATTTTATACAATTTCCTGCAGAAAGATAAATAACTTAAACCTTTTTTTTCAAAGGCAGCACTCCTGAAACTCCAATGAACGTTAGTTTTATCAATATGTCTGAACATCTACACATCCCTCGTGTGATTAATCCGACACATTGAAGTACATGAAGTATAATGTCACATGGCATATCCCCAAAATACATGCACACATCCTCCGATAATACAAAAATAACTAATAATCAAAGGTTATTTTTCTTCTGGAAGTAAAATCATCCTCAATTACAATAAGATCTAAATTGTCACATGTATCATGATATGGAGAAAAGTGAAATGTATTTTGTTTGCACCTTACTAAGATTCTCTCATCTTCATCCGACCCTCTAACCGCCAGCTTCCCTCCCACTGCACTGCCGTCTGGCTCAAACCTGTTGGTTGCTTTTCTTTTTCTTTTTATTATGACCTTGTCCTGCGCTGTAGCAAACAAAATATCTCAGGTGGACACACTTCCACAACTAGAGAGAAAAACATGAAAAGAAGCTCTGGTCTGTGACTTACTCACACAGTGACAAACAACAAGGAGACAAATGAAAATTCTACAAAAAGAAAAGTAATTTCCTGTTTCCCTCCCTCTCTATAAAGAAGGGTATATGGTAGTGAATGGCTGACAGGATGGAAGAATGAAAATATATATTCCATCAAATGGCTTTGGCCGGGATTTCAAGGAGGCGAAGTGATGACTCATGGAACAAACTAAAGTGTACTTCTGTGGATTTTTGCAGCTGAGCAAATACAGCACAAAAGATCCATTAATATAAATAGAATCCATTGATTACTAAACATTAAAGCTTTTTTTATATATATATATATCTTTGTAACATTCTTGAGTGTTCAAAGTGAAATATCAAACGTCAGTTTCTCTCATCCACTTTAATCTCCCAACCGCCGCAGACGTGTGCCATCAAAAGATCGAGAGACTGAAATGCATGAAAGGATCATGAGGTTTCGAAGTATTAGTTTTTTTCTTTTTGCCTTTAAGTTTAGCATAAGCCTTGGAGCTGCACTGATCAGATATAATCAAATCCCAGTTCACAGTGTTTGATGTGGCACACTAAAATGTATTTACTGTCATGTTGTCCATACGCCCAGCAGGGATAATGTCAATGGCATCACGATGCATGGTGAATTGATCATACGAATGCTCTCTGCAGGGTCCTGCAGAGGTGGCTGTTTTTGTTCTTTATTCTATCCTTTTATCCTTCTTCTGACCACTTGAGGCAAGGAAACAGGTTTATCTCTCATAAATTATAAATTGTTGAAAAATATTTTAAAAGAAAACTCTACAAAACGGTTTTGTTTCACGGGGGGAGGGGGCGTAATTTAAAAAACCTTACTGCTGCTTGGTTGTCACAATTTGAGTCGCCTGTGATGATTCCAAGTCAACTTCTGCAGCTTAAAGAGCGTCTTACTATGATTTGAAAGAAGATTTATGGACATGTATTGACCACCTGTATGTCACATTTAATCTAAAATGCCACTTCCTTTCTGGCAAATCAGAACATAGACGTGATAAACTTAAATTTACATTAAATGTAACATACAGGTGGCGAATACATGTCCATAAATCTGCTTGACCCATGCTAATGGCTAATTTGACATAGTTTTAATGGTGCCAATTTGCCTAAATGTAAACACACAGTATATGCTAATACAAATAATAGATACAAAAAAAAAATTAAACTCCATGGCAAGTTATACTTCCTGTTTATATTCCCAAAAGCATTCTGGGAGGCATTATGGGCAACAGCTTCATCATGAAGTAAATAGGGCTAATTCTTGAACAACAAACTACAGTTTTATTGTATTTCTACGTACCTGAAGATGCAGAGGATCACAATAGCCGTGGTAAGAGATATGAGGGAGACACTGTGGCCAATGGTGTAGCCGATCTTCACTTGCCAGAAAAACTTGCCCTGAAGAAAAAAACAAGTCACACTTTTGTATATTTCATCATGAAAAGTCCGGTGATGCTATTTATTAAAGTGATGGTTTCCAACTACATTTAGCCTACATTTATTCACGTTTGGTACAGTTTTAAAGTATTTTCAGAGTAGCCTCACAATGTTGCTGCCATGGCACTGCATGTTTTGTGCTTGATGAAAATGAGATTAAGAGCACTGCATCCTCTGGCACACTAAAGTATCAAGTATGCAGAAAGATGGACATCGAATCCCTTTTAGTGTACTTCACCAGCCGGGTCCCTCCTGACTTCCCATGTGGCATACTAATGAGGCCGCCTCTGTGACTCAGACAGCAGAGTGCCCACCCAGAAAGCTTTTACCACCTGTAGTTCACATCCACTCTTCACCCTGCACCACCTCCATGAACACAGACAAGATCAGCTCTCTCTGCATTAAAACTAAACTAAATAAGAACAACATTTGATCTATTTAGTCCCTTTCCTAGCCCTGAAGGGAACAGGAATAACCCCAAATGACTCATAATGCTGATAACAGAGGCAAGAATTATGAACTGGCTCAGCCTTATCAGTGAAAAGTGTGTTGTGCTTCAAAGACGTGTGCCTTCTTCAGCAAACAATGAAGATCGTTGACTTCTCGGTACATTCAGTTAATAAATACAGTCCGAATATTTTTGTTTTTTAGGACATGCATTCTTTAATTAAGGGCTCGAAGGAGCAGTTCAACATGTTTTGCCTCGGGATCAATGTCGCTCTCTTGTCTGTCGCTCAGTACCAACCAACTGATAAGTATCACCTAACTCTGCAGTTCTCCTGCAGGTGTTTCAGGCCAGACAGGCACAGTTAGTGACTAATTGCTGAACACAGTGGAGCATTTAGGAGCTAAAGAGACAAATAGTTCCCTCAGGAGTTAATGTGGAGAGTGAATGCTGCACCTGCATATATCAGGTGGCCAGACACAACTCCAAATTAATACTAACTTTGCTGCATATCTGTAACCAAAAAGGGGGATAATGTGCCATTGTTGTGTTGACTAGCTCAGCTAGAGTGAGCAAGACTGGAAGCAAGAAGGCTGTCTCCAAAAAAAACCGACAAACACCTCTAAAGCTGCTTAATTAAAATGCTGTTCTTGATTGTATTAGTCCATACAAAGTCATGTAAAAATGTCAATTTGTGGTTTTTACAAAAAGTGCATTAAATTATCCAGGCTAACAGACATTCAGTTATGTTTGTGTGAGTGAGTGACTGTGTGGAGTTTGCATGTTCTCCCTACATCAGCATGGGTTCTCTTCGGGTTCTCCGGCTTCCTCCCACAGTCCAAAGACATGCAGCTCAGGTTAATTGATGAATCTAAATGGCCCGGAAGTGTGAATGGTTGTCTGTGTTTACGCGTCAGCCCTGCAATGGTTGGGTGACCTGTCCAGGTTTGGAGCTTTGAAAAGAGCCAAGCTAGCTGTTTTGTGCTAAGCTAGGTTAATTAAAGCCAAATAGCACCAGCTCCCTACTTAACACACAAGTGGTATACCACATTGCAAATTTCCTCTAATAAATTCTTTAAATAAAACTCAGCAGGAGAAAAACTAATTTCTTTGGATGTCTTGAAATGTGGTGCTTGCCCAAAGAGTATAACAATAGTATAAAAGCCAATATTTTTCAAAGCCCTGGCATGGACGCAGGCTACAGATGTTTTTTAAGTGCTATGCTTTTGTGCTGTGTTACTTTTATTTCATCCAATTGCTTGTTGCAAGTCATAACAAAAGGCAAACACTGCAGTCGTGACACCAACAATCCACAACTATTTTCCTTATCGACTCAACAACAACACCCACCCACAGAGAAAAGGAAAGATGTTCTAATTCAATTATTCCTGCCCACTGGTTCTCGAGATGATTTCCCACTGTGCTGCTGAGTTCCTTCACAATGGGACCATTGGGTATCTGTAGTACTGCTGCCTCTTATAGACTGCCATGTTTTACTCACATCATCGCTGGTACTGTTTTGATTGTATCCACAGTTCGTGGCAATATCAATGGGTTCCATCTCAGTCCAGCCGTCTGCTGTGCAGTTTTTGGAGAGGTTGCCTGGAGATGGGGATGACATAAAGAGGTCACAGCCACCCAGACAGTAGATGTCCCCTTCACTTGCTCACCAACTTTGTTTGAAATTGGTCAAACACTCCATGTACTGCTGTGAGACGTACTGTGACATTGTCAGTGACCTTACATACTGGGTTGTTGGGTCACTGCAAAAACTACAAAGCCTCAAACCGCTGTGCGACTCTCTCCCGTTAATGTGAGCCATTACTGACTTGAAAGGAACATATAACGAGGACTAGTTGAGTAGTTTGTAGGCTTGTTTTCTGAGGGACTGGAGTGGGATTTTTGTCCCTTCTATCCGACTTTTGTTTTAATATTTTCTCTATATATCTATATTGGTTTTGGTTTACCTTTCATTTTATTTTTATACTTTTGTTTTTCTAAATCTTGACTTAACATAATTGGCACTTAGTCGTGACCTCTCTGCTGGTGATGTAATGTGCTTCACATTTCTTCATTTGTGTTAATATTCATTCTCTACTATCACAATTGTGTACAGGCTTTGGCATGTGCTCCTCTTGTTTTTTGCTTTGTTGCTGTATTGTTGGTTTTCTTTTGTTGAAGTGTGTAAAAGCCTCTGTAGTCAAGGCAACTCTGTAACTAAAATTCAATAGAAAATCAGTCACAAAAAAGAAATATATAATTGCTAACGCATTACCGTAAGAACACCAAGGTTATCAATTCTTTCCCCTGAATTCGAAATAACCTGCCGTTTCTTGGCCAAAAACATACTTTCTGTACTTAATTGCAGGTGTACCGATCTGAGAGAGAAGCACCAGAAATAGTCTGTCATTTGGGTTATTCATGGGATTTATTAATGGTTTATTCATTATTTGTCTGGCACCGGGGGTTCATGTAAACAGCTTAACCGAAGACCTTAACCACAATGTGACCGACAGACTAGTTGCTCTGTGAAAACGTAGCCAATTAGAATTAAATGTTATATTCAGGCGGTGAGATGTGAGGAGGCTAGTTGTGTAGAAGTGATGCTCAGTCAGGGAGAGTTCGTGTGATTGAAATGTTGTGTTGTCTACGGTTGCTGCGGGGTTATAGTTGAGTGGCATGCTGAGATAATGTTTGTGACTTCCCCCTCATCTTGTCTTTTATTTTGTCCTCAATTCATTCCTTTATTAACCACTTTCATGGATGTGTAGGTTTGGTCCCCACCATAAGGCTTCCCCCTAAAGATCCCCACTGGAAACATTGGCTGCAATATTCTAAAAACTACAATAAAAATAAAAAAGTTCAAGCCTGCCTTAGAAATAAAAGATTACATTTTTGTTATAAAATGACTCCTCTTGATCAGGTTTTGACCAAATAGTAACAATATTAGAGAAATATTGTCAACATAAAAACAGATGCTGTTTTTTCTGCTTCCCATTAAAATAAATGTTGATAAAATTCTGTAAAGATTCGTCTTTCTTTTCGGTTAGGGTCACCTGAGACAACATTTCGTTTCACATCAGCTGTCATTTAAAAGAAAACCTACAGTAAAGTTTAATAAAACTCAGGTCATTCTGTCACGACCGGGTGTGAGAGACAGAGACTCAGGAGCAGAGGAAACAGACAGGAGGCCAGGTGGGAGGAAAAATCAAAAAGTACTTTACTTGCTCAAAGTTACAAAACAAAGGGAACAGTCTATGGAAAACAAACACTGGAAAACAAACACTAGACCACTACGGGTTTATGGTGATCCAACATGCGGGTAGACAAAGAAGACAATCCTGCAACTGACCAGGGGAAGACTAAATACACAGGGGGGAGACAGGCAATGAGGCACAGGTGGAAACAATGAACACAGCAGTAAGGAGGAGTCTGGAATGAGAACAGGTGAAGGGAATAAACAAATCAGGGAAGACACATATAGAAAACACAGGGCGTTACACATTACGAGGAAACACATGTTTCACTCTAGTTTATTTTTTTCTGCTCATCTCTGTGGAAAACCTGTCAATAAATTGAGTGAAACATATCAAGTAGTAGATACAGGAAGGGGATGATTGATTAGACATGAGTGATGACTGCATGTTTTTAGATTTGGATTCTTATTGTGTGAAACGTGGAATAATTACAGTTTACGTTAATCATCCCAGTGTGAAATAAAGTTTTAATGATAATCGTTATCAGCCAATATTCAGTCAAATATGCGATCAGGACATCGGCATTCATGCTTTTCTAGTCACCAAACTCTGATAATGTTACATTGTAAACAACCAATATATAATTGACACGATCTGCATCACTAACGGACGAAGGTTACATTAATGATGCGTTCAGGCTCTGTTCAGTGAAAATGAGAATTGGGCAAATGCAAATTCTAACGTTATCATGATGTATCAAAAGGGATCTCGTAAAATGTAGTGTTGGTGAGAAACTTGAATAAAGCCAGTTGTTTGAAGGAAATGTTTTCACAACAACATGAATAGATATTAGAAAGGGAATTATGACCAGCTTATGACTCCGATCTGTGAGTTTTATGATCTGTTGCACCACTAAAGGGCACCGTTGCTGCACTGCGTGCTTAGAGACACCCAAGATGATTGTAATTCAACAGAAATACAAACAAGCCAGAGCGTTATTTTCCCCTTTACCAGAACGATGTACCTTTCTTTAGCGCTGACACAGCACTGTGGTGACCGGTCTTTATGCAAGACTAGACAAATCATAGCTGTGTGCTAAATGCTAACGCTAGCATGCTCACACTTACAATGCTAACATGCTGATCTTTAGTAGTTATATTGTATCCCATGTTCACCATTTTAGTGTCAGAATGCGGACATTGATGACAATGTCATTAGTTTCGCAGATATGTGGTCATAAAGCAAAGTATTTAGACAAATCAACATTTTTGAATCATGCCGCAATAAAAGTTATAATAACACAGAAGTCATTGCTGTAGGGGACATGAATGCCATGAAATTTGACACAGCTAGTCTAACAGTTACGGCTTCACTCATAAACACAAACGTCAAGCCCAAGGAACTATGGGATAAAAAGGATAAAGGATCAGAGTCCGTAGGACTGTATACATTTTACAGCAGTAGTTCAGTTATTTGAGATATTTTAGTCTGGATGTTGCTAACATGGCTAATACATATTTCTGAAGTTCCCCTCTCTTGGGGATGCACTTATGGTAAAGTCAAATATTATGAGCTTCATTTCACAGATCACTAACTGGACTGTCCTGCTGCTCCCTCAGGTCATATCAGTTTCCTCTTAACCTGGAAATGTCTGAAAGGAGAAAGCTCAGCAGACAAATCAACCTGTTGTTAAAGCCAGAGTTTGTGTAGAGATTGACATTCAGAAAGTGAGTCAAAAAGAAAGTACAAAAGAAAGAATGAGGGAGCAAAACTCAGAGTTTTACTTTAGTTTTTGAGTTTTTTGAGATTTCTCAGTCTCAGTCTGTTTGTCTCTCCAGAAGAATTCATGTCAAGCTGTTTCCGTCTCATTGTAGTTAAAAGCGATTTCTCCACGTTGAGTTTCCTTATCAAAAGGTAAATCAGTCACAAGGTAGACTCCATAAAACTCCATTATTTAAGTCTAAGAGACAACTAAGATGTGGTTTGTGCATAAAGGAAAAGGTCATAAATATGTTGTAGTCTCAAGTGAAGTGTAGCTTTATTTTTTTTCTGTAATTTCTATTTCTATTACAATGTCGAAGGGTGTTATGTGAAACAATGAATTTGCTTAGTTGCTGGTGTTATTGGTAATCATAAATTGCACTATAAATGCAAATGTGAATGTATGGCTCAGGCCATTAATCCATGTCAGAGCACAAAATCAAACATGCGAAATAAACAAACTGTCATGGGTTTCCCACTGCACATCATTTTAGTAGATAGAAATATGACAAAGTAGGCAGTTGTCATCTACCTATTCTGTTCTGCCTCAGTGGGAAATAAAGGCCTCCGAATGATAATGTATGTGTTCATTCTCGAGCTAAGAGAAATCAGAAAAAAGATTACATAAAGAAATTGTTTGTTCAACAGGGCTTGTAAGGCTCCCAATTAGATGACTATATGAAGAAACTGTTCTAATTCAAGCCCAAATTGCTACTGAGATATACCTACAATATAAATCATAGTGGTAAGTGTGTCTGACATTGACATGTGTCCAATTTAAATCGCCATCAGAGAGCAGTTTATGAAAAACTCAAAACCTTAGTGGTGGTCTATCATCATCTCACAATTTCATTCAAAGCATTTTCTTTTCAGTTTTTTGCCATCAGCTCTAAACTCCTCCATGCTGCCATCAGTACACGTTCAGGTTTAAAATACAACCTCCATTTGTGAAATGTCACATTTCTCCGCGTCGCCAATTTTCAGTTTGACTCTCTGAGATGCTAATGTGTGTATGAGCGCAGTGAAACTCCCAGAAGAGGGGGGGGAATACCCACGTAAGCGCACGCAAATGGCTCAGGGGAGAAAGACCATATTTAAATTTTACTGGCTGTTTAAGAGGCGATGGAGCTGCTTTTTTCACACCATCGAATATAAAAGAAAGTGGTATGTGGCTGCAGCACTTCAGGTTCAGGGAGGTTCTGAGATACAGATAAAGACAAGAAATTATGGAAAACATTGCAGTAGAAACTTACAAGTTAATCAGGATGTACACCTAATCATCATTTTAAAGGAACAAAAGTATGGTTAGGCATTAAAACCCTGATGCCACTCTTATGTCCAATAAATACGAGCCCTGTTAGCTGAACAAATAAGAAAGTGATTACAGCAAATGTATGGTATGTATATGTGTGTATATGCGCTTACAGCATGTTCATCATTTCCACTGTAAGATCAAAGAGAAGTTAGGGAAACAATGGGAATTGTAGTGACCAAGATTCTGGCGGAAACAATATTTAGGATTAATTCACCATTATATTGTATCTTGAGGTGGAAGAAAGCAGATGTTAACACATAGGTGCACAGAAAGAGACACCAACATGGACACAGAGAGGGGTATTATAATGTGCATTTACATGAAAGAGTATTTGTACTTGTTTGCTTATTCATCTCATTAGAGGGTTGTATGTATGTACAGTGTATATTCCCCAGTGAGATGACATCTGTGAGGTAAAAAACCCATTTGATTCGAATAGTTGGATTATAGCACATCTCTCCTTCAGGGGGAAAGGCTGCACTGGGTCATCGAGGCAGAGGCACAATAGGAGCAGGTGAAAAGCTGCAGGGGAATATAGTTAAGAGAAGAAGAAATTCATATTCATCAGCAGAGATCTGAAATTGACTCTTTGTGAAGCAGGAGAGGTTTGGGTCAGGTAGCATCACAGAAAACTAGAGTTCGCGTAGATCTGACTCTTTTGCTCCGGTTGCAGGTTCAGCCTCATTAAACCATAAAAAAAAAGTATTTAACTTTGAATTTGCGTGAAAAAGTCTTATATGCAGAGCATAATAATGAAAGAAAAATAATAGTACAAAAAGAAAAAGAAAAATGTAGGCAATAACCAGTTCAAAACTCAAAAGCTGAACAATAAAAGACAAGATATGATGGAGTTTTGTTTCAGCGTGCAGGAGCCTCAAGGTTGTAAATACGGTCACCCTTTAAAATTGGCCAATGAGTGAAAACAGCAGGTGTCTGATGATGGAGGGAATGAGAGGTCTTAGGCCAAATAGCGGCATAAAAGGTCAGATGTATCATGGGGAGGTGGTATATTTAGGTCTCTAAAAACATCTGAAACATACAGGACATCACCAGAGAGAGCAACATACATATATACATATATATATATATATATACACACTATAGATGAAAATATTACAACTACTCCCAAGTCTGTACGTTTAATATGAAACTGCAGCAGCAGCTGGCTTACCTAGTTTAGCACAGCGACTGGAGGCAGAAGAAAACAGCTAGCAATAGCAAACCAAACCTGCCTCAAGAGCATCTCTAAAGCTGCAAATGAACATGTTTTATCATGTTTGTTTAATACGTATAAATAACTGTGTAAAATTAAATTCAGTAGATAGAGAAGAGGAGACCTGGAGAGTCTGGTCAGAGATGGATGGAGAAGTCAGGTCTGTTGTAACGCAGCCTAATTGAGTGGTCCACTGATTGAGAATTCATAACCTCATAAGTACAAACATCCTGATATAATCCTGGCTTCACAAGTTATGCTGCTTTATGTCAGATCATTGGAAGTTATGGTTCCTGAACATAACATTCACATGCAAAGTGAATGAATGCATTTTTGACTTAAACCACCATGTCAAACATATCGTCATTATCGAAGATTTTACAGAATTGGAAATTTATTTCGATATTTATTTAGCCTGAATTTTCCTGGACACCGAGAAGTCTTAATCAAGTGTTTTAAACAAAGTTAACGATGGTTGTATAATATATAAATGTGATATTCCGTTCAGGAGTGGTGAGGCGTCTAATCACTTGGATTGTCTGTCTTCTTCTCGTCCCTAAAATGATGTTGAGATGCAGAAGAAACAAATCTCCATTTACACAAAAGAGTGACCAGAAGGAAATGTCTATTCATCGGGAACCGAGCAACCGTGTTCTCACGACACTTGAACACCGAGCATACATCACTAACAATGTCAAAAATACAGTCTCACAAATGCTTTTTGAAGACGTCATCTGTTAGCTCTATAGAGAGCAGTGCAGCAGTGTTGTGCTTCATTACAGCAGTCAAACAGTTCGATGGTGACAATGTCACTGTCATTTTCTTTCATCCACGAAGGCTCCAGAGTCACGAATAGAGGCTGTTGTGCTACACTGAACAAGAAAAGTAAGTTTCTGTTCATGGAGTCAGGTTGCTTAGGGACCAAATGGTTTGATAATGCAACTATTTTACATGTGCAATGTAAGTCCTTGAAAATGTGCAGGCCACGGAGGAGTTGATGCTGCGAGAATCAAGGACACAAGCTTTACAGAGACAGGGAGGAAAATGACAGAAAGGCAAAAATAAAAAACAGGAAGATTATAAAACCCTGTTAATGTAGACATAATTGAAGAGGAAGGTTGTCTTGGTAGACAAAAGGTAATTCAACAAAACACAACCACAAAGATTTTCTCTTTTTTATCTTAGGTTAGTGAATCATCTCTCTTCCTGTAATAGTGGTTTCAGGATGAGCTGGATTCCTCCTTGTTTTCTTAGACCCACGTAAACGCTACATACCGTTGACAGTAACCTAGATTAACCGTTATCTTGGGTCTGAGGTAGCTGGAGAACTAACAATAAATAGCAGGAATCTATTTTTTTAATGCACCACACAGTTCATACGATCAGCTCTATTATGGGGTTTTTATTAGAACATTGACGATAAGGCGCACTAGAAGAGTAGGAGGGCGGTCTATTATTCTCGCTCTTTGAATCAATGATAAATGTAAAAATATGGGACATTTTTCAAGTTCTTCATGTAAATACCAACGATGTCGTGGTGCTTTTTATGAGTCTCATGAATTAATATTGTTCGCCGTGGGCTTTCTGCAGGGTTTCTAATAATTTTCTGATTATCCACGGGAGGTGATGGGAAAACCACCAGTTTGATGACTTTAAAATGTCCATTTGCATGCAAGCAACACATAAAATATGCAGTCACTATCTACCCAAAGGCTTGATTGAATGCAAATCCACTTCATATCAAAATACAGAAAAGGAAATAAATGAAAATATATAAATGTGTTGACCAGCCCTGAGCTAATAGCGAAAATAAATTGACATCATCCATTTCTGGCACCTAAAAGTTTGTTTGCTATTCAAAATAAATTACTCCACTAATAAAGCATGATTAAATAACATATATTTACATAAAGAGCATTTTTATTTGCTTACTGGAATTTATTTTTATTTTACTATGGAACATTTAATCAGTTTTGATCAATTGTGAGAAAATGTTCTTTATGCATGTTGTCTTTACATAAAGTAAAGGAAGATGTGTTCACCTTTGTGCTCGTCGCTGAAGTAGCTGAAGTAAGTGGGGCAAGTTATTGTAACCACCTCTCCGACTCTGGCTGAAGGCCAGCAGGCAATGATGTCCCACATGCCTTGGCACCCTGCCAAGAGGAGACAGTACCGTTAACATGGCATCACTCATATGATGATGGACAAACACATACATGCTTAAATCACGTGCTTCACATAATACAAACAAGCATTTTTTCTGTTTTAATTCAAAAAGAGACAAAAAGATTATAATAGATGTGTGGATTTAAGTTACACATTTGGTACACAATTCTGAGTTGGTTCATATTCTCTAATTTCATCAAATAAAATTGTGTTCTTTAAATATTGCACATCTTTTTAACAGTTAAACGTGGGAACACAAACAATCTTAGGTTGACATCCATCTGCTTTAAATCAAATTCAAAGACATTTAGTCACACTCTGTGCAGGCTGGTTGGAAACAATATCAAACTCCAAATGAACTCCAAAATATTACTCTTTTTTATGACTGATGTTTATTTCCATTTATTCAAGTACTTTTATAAAGGCTCATTTCTATTTTTCTGTGACTATGTGTATTATCACACTCCTGTTGTTCAGTTGATTGCACATTTTCTTTGCAATATTATCTGTATTTCAAATTAAAGCCAGAACACTATGCAGAGTTTGAAATAGCAAAAACACAAGCGATGAACCATTTCTGAGAAAGATTGATTACTGAGGTTGAAACACCAATGGAAGCACAGTCAGAAACCATTTATGTCAGTGTAGACATCTTCTTCTTTAGTTTTGCACAATGATCTCTGTGTGTGTGTGTGTGTGTGTGTGTGTGTGTGTGTGTGTGTGTGTGTGTGTGTGTGTGTGTGTGTGTGTGTGTGTGTGTGTGTGTGTGTGTGGTGCTACAGTGACGCTGGACACCCGAATACATAAACATAAACTTTCTATGCCTGTTCTGTTTCGAGAAAGCAAAGGAATTGCAGGACAATCTCTATATTGAAAATGTTGCATAACCACAGTCTGTGAACGTATGGTTGCACTGCTAATTCATTTATTAGGGATGTAACCTGTGAGAGCTACCTTCCTGTTGAGGAAGCAGATAGGGAAAAGAGAGATGAGGGTCATTGCAGAGATAAGGAGCAGCACTGTTTGTGTATATTCACTTAATGCACTCTGCAGTAAGTACAGTCTCTCATTTTTTTAAATTAGCCCATAAGGAGATATTACTCTGTATTTCTGAGGTTTATTTAGAGTAGAGGTCAGACTCTGCACTATTTTATATATTCACTTACTCCGGCAGATACAGTCGGTGAACCATGGATGTTCAACTCTCACTTCACTATGACAGACAGTGAAGTTATCATTGAATACTTTTATGACCCAAATATCCAATCATAACTTCCTTCAAGGTTATTTTAATGCTTTAACCTTATAATGGCATGCCCATCAGGACATGGTCCTTCCCTCACTGGCTGTAATGGCTCTGCACACTCACACAGGTGTTTCTAATTATTGTGGCCGATTAGACCTCCATTCAGGCCCACGGTATTACAACTGTGCGACACTACGCCTGTCAGGGATGATGAAACATTACAAAGATTCCAAAGTGTTTCTGCCTCATGAAAAATGATTGAGAGCACTTATTATTCTGCTTTCAGTTTGGGAGATAATGACGCTTTTACTTTTACCTACAGCTCCCACAATGCTTTGGGTAATGTAAACAGTAAGTCAAATGTTGCTATGGAGTTGGTTACTAAACAACTTAAGCCTCTCTTAGTTTGTATTTGTTACATTTTGGCAAACCGGCACCATTAAAAGTTGTCTATTAGCAGTTCCTGTTTGCATGTACAGACTTATTAAGAGCTTCTTTTTTCTATCTCTTTCTCGTGGATTTTCAAGTCGACGCTATGTAAATATGTGTATCATGTCTGTGTACACATTTTCATGCAAATGGTGGCAGTCGAGCGGTAAGAGTAATTGTCTTTTCTCTCACGCAGCATCTTTGCCTCAAGAGAGCTCTCTCCCTCCAAACGCCCCTTGGTGAAGCGCAGTTTGAAAACCTCTGCTACAGAGTAAACTACTTTTTCCCTGTTGGGGAGTAGTTTAAGAGTGAACAAGGGAGTGAATTTGGACTCAACTTCACTTCAAATCTGGACAGTAATACAAATGGTGAAGGTGTAATTTGTGCCATTGTATAAGATGCAAGAAAAGCGAACAGAAGAGTTGGGAGATGTCATTCAAACAAAGTTACACCCACACACTCCCGAGAAAAACTCATCGGCACATAAAGTGAAAACACCATCCCTCAACTCTGACTACGAGATAGGTTCTTTACTTGAAGACGTGATTGTTATAGTCGTCCTAGGTAAAGTTAGGAATTGTATTTCTGCCAGCTATAAAAGTGCTTCATCTATACACTGCCACACTGTAATACCTTGCCTCACTGATTATTTCCTCTAAATTGCATAAACAACCAGAACAGAGAGGAAAATGTTTGTTTTTTTAGAATTACCTGAAGAGACGTTCCCAAAGGAGGTATCCTCACAGCGTTCCCTCTCCAGCTTGATCTCGTTCACCACGTCACACATCTGCACCGATAACACCTGTGGAAGAGGCAGAAAGCACTTTAATGGTGTCAGCAATCAAACATGCTTCCATCTCACCGCAATTAGGCGCTGAAATAATTCATATTCAGCGAGGTTGAGGCCGGCAGACAGGTTACATCCCAGGGAATATGTTTCATTACATATTTTATTCAGCAATTCCCTTTAGCACATTCCTGCAGCGATTGCCTCTCATGCCATGTTTTCCTATTACAGCGAACCCCCGGCTAATAATACACCGAAATGTTCTCTATGTCTGAAATCCCTCTTGCCGGGCAAATAGATGCTATCATGGAAATGGATTAGGAAGTGGAGAAGGGAGCCACTGAGTAATCTACTGCGATTGTTCATCTATGTCAACAAAAGGCTGAAAAATGCGAGCTGACAGCCGCTGGCGGAAAGCCGGCGGGTCAATGAAAATGTGTAAGACGAGCATCGAGGAGCTTGAGAAGGTCAGTGGAGATGAAGAGAGAGCGAGAGAACGAATTCACGAACTCCCAAGAAGGAGCTTTACCCCGCGACCAAAGCTACAACACATACAAGACTCAAGGAAGTAAAGGTCAAAGAAGAGAAGAGTGATGCAGCCAAAAAGTACATAATATATTAATATAATCCGTGTTCTGCTAATTGGTCCTTATAGATGTCTTTATTTGTCGTTTTTTTTTAGCCGCCACCCCCAAGGTGCAGCTGTGGAGCATGAAATGATCCTCATTAATCGTCCACAAATGCCCCATTTAGTCCAGGGTTGAGCTCCCAATACACCTGGCACTAATGTGAACAGCAGTCTGTACACTGCTCACCTCAGATGAGACAAACGCACCAAACATTTCATTTAATTCATGAAAAAGAGAAACAGCAACGATTTTGTTCTTAATGTCGCTCACGGCCTTGTTGAGCATATGCATAGTAGTGTAATGACTCAATGTGATGAGGCCAACAAACCCAGAAAATCGCTTTATTCATCATTTGCAACAAGGAGTTTGTGCACTATCCAGCAAGCCTGTTGTATGTTGTGATATCTGATGTGAAGGAATATTAAAGAGCACACAACCAGAGGTGTCAAGTAACGAAGTACAAATACTTCGTTACCTTACTTAAGTAGAAATATTGGGTATCTATACTTTACTGGAGTATTTATTTTTCAGACGACTTTTTACTTCTACTCCTTACATTTTCACGCAAATATCTGTACTTACTACTCCCTACATTTAAAAAATAGCCTCGTTACTATTTCATTTTGGTTTGTTTTCACTCCGGCTTGTCATCGTTCAAAAACACACACACAAAACCTCTCCGCCCCGTTGCCCACAGATACGTGCGCGCGCACACATGTGAGCACTGAGCACACACACACTAGCGGACAGAGGGCGTCGAAAAATATGTCACGTGAAAAGTAGACCGCTATATCTGCGTTTTAAACGCTACCAGGGTGAAGATGCAACAGCAGCTCTCCTGTGAGGAGCAGCGGAGTTCTCCTCGCACCGGAGCAGCTCTCTGAACCCGGAGCAGCTCTCCTGCTCCAGGTGAAACGAGCCACGGTGCTCGTGTCTTCTACCAACAATGAGCTGCTGGCTTCACATATTATCTAAGTACAAAGTACACGGATATAAAACTAAGTCATTAATAAATACATGGACAAATGCCTGTACTTTCGGGTAAATGGTTACGGTACGCCGTTAACAGGTTACGCTTACGCATGCGCGATTTGACGCGACGCCGTGAGCTCCGTGAGCTCGTCTTTTCCTGCTGTTGCGTTTCTCAAAATAAAAAAACAGATCTAAGCTCAATATTGAGCATGAATTGAGAGGCCGTATCAAATCTACAACCCCGTTTATTACATGTGTGTCGAGGAAAGCTGCTCACTGCAGCCACTAATACTGATACAACGTGATGGCTCACATATCTGCACTCATTCTGTTTTGTTTGGCAAAAAAAATGAAAAGCTTATTGTTTTCCACAATGAACTATTTAGTAGTAACTAAATATGAGTAATCTTTTGCACAGATAGAACTTACACAAAACATTGTCTGATGGGGCAATCTGATTTACTTGAAAGTGATTGCAATTTTCTTTATTCTGTTATTTATAAAAGCACAGATTAGTCACACAATTATGTTATTTACAGAAAAAGTTTGAGAACCACAGCTTTAAGTGTTTGTGTCGGAGGCGCCGCCGCCGCCTATTTTGCACTATTACAATACTTATAGGCAACTAGTTATCATGTCTTCCGCTCCATGAAACGCATGTTAATGCTCAGTAGTACACATATGGTACTTTAATGTATTTGCATTGTAATAAAATGTGATCATTTTAAATGGGCATATATGCAGCTGAAACGGGTAGCCTAGTGCATCCCACATTTTTCAACATAACATTTTAAAACATTATAGTCATTATGGCCTTTATAAAAATGATTGTTTTGGGGGAGGTGGAGTAGTGCACTATAGGCCCCTGAGACGCGGCTTAAGAGTTTGTCCTTAATGGAAAAAAACATTCCCCTTACATTACTTTTACTTTTATACTTTTAAGTAGTTTTTTAACCAGTACTTTTACACTTTTACTTAAGTAAAAAGCTTGAGTTTATACTTTAACTTTTACAGAAGTATTTTTAAACCCTAGTATCTATACTTCTACTTGAGTAATGAATGTGAATACTTTTGACACCTCTGCACACAACCACGTCAACACAAAATAGGATTTCTACAAGGAGGTTGGTGCATTGCTACTTCTTTTTTTTAAGGATTAAAATCCAATTGTTTTTTGCTTGTACAAGAAAGAAAAAAAAGACAAACCTAGTAAAATAAATAATTAAATATGCAGAATTTCTGACTTTCAGGTCGGATCTGATTAAAGATTGAGAAAAGAATGAATACAAAAAGTATATACAGTTTTTTTTTTGTTAAACTTATGCCCTCCAGTGCAGAGAGACTGAGTATGGACCTCTCAGTGAAGTAGGAGTCATCGTGTGTCCAGTGGTTAAACTTTTTAAGTGTTTGCATATGCATATTTACAGAAGAAAGGATGTAACTTTAGTAATTTCAAATTATGTAATTTAACTTTTTTTCTGCTTAAAACCACGTCAATGAAAATATAAATAAAGGCTCCTAACGTGCAATGTTTGTTCAAGCTAATGCTCGTCTTCACACTCAGTAAAATCAACAGAGACGCCATCTTTTTAAATACATAAGCTTTGGTATGACAGTCACATTATATTAGCACCATCAAATCCACACACAAATGCCCAGTTATGTTGCATGTACAGTATATTAAGAAAAGCACATGTATACATAAAATATACAAAAAATATATAAAGAAGTCAAAAAAAAGGTTAGAACCATGCAGTTCATAAGAATAACATCAAGCTAGTAGCTGCTATACCTTCTATATAAATTTAATAGAGGTGCCTCTGTATTCAAAATAGGTTGTCCATAGAAATATGAATCTACAATACAGAGCACAAAGATCATCATAGGGGAACAACATCTACATCTGGAGCAATCAATGGAACAAAACAATTTCACAATACTGATCACCACACGCAAAATCATCCAAAATAGTTCTCTCCTCAGGAGCAGATAGTCAGTTCAGTGTCCTCTTCAAGGTCAAATGAGTCTCTAGTATCTGAGAGTGGATAATACGTTGTGTTGGACTTCAGTAAAATGGACACTACTGTACTTAGTGCAACATGATTACGAAGCGCACTCGTTGTTTCTCCAATATATATGAGGACACATCAGAAACAAGTTATAAGCAGAGTATTTTATATGTTCCTAAAACATGTCTGAAGGGAAACTTTAAATCCTACACATATGGGGATTTGGATTTGGCTCAAGCTAAAGGTTAGTGATTTATTAAATACTGCTGGAGCACACAGCCGAATGAGCTTTACTTGAAGGCATTACAACATTGCATCAAGGGCAACAGTTACCTGTAGGTAAACAACAAAACGCTATGTCATACCTCCATGTTATCACTTCTCAACAGAACATTTTAGAGCCTCAGTCATCGCCTCACTCACTCTCTCCCCCTACGGACGAGGTCGTCTTGACACTATCACAACCCACAGAACTTTGCTCACAGGAGTCTTTGCCTGCAACCGATTACAGCAGAAAATCCAACATATCCTGAAGTAGCAGCACAGGCCGGCAGCAGGAAATTAATCTGTCAACATTATCTGTGCAGAGCAACACAGATGGAGGAGGAAATCTCATGTTGGTAAGACCCTTTGGTAACCTTGTTTTTGATTGGCATGAAATTGATTATCAGGCAGAGTAATAACGGAGCACTCAAGAGAGGATTTAAGTCTAAAAGACCCTCAGAGAGGGAAGGTAATACCTTGATTACCTTCAGTGAAATTAAAAAAGGAGAATATCAAAGAACCTGTTCAATCTAGTCTATCAGTGAGTTTTATATCTGTGCAATATGATATGACATCAGCACTGTAATCCTTATATCAAATAGCTACCACTACATTATTTAAGTACAAGTTTGATTAATTAAAAATATATTATACATAAATATAAGTATCTTTAGATATATTATAAACCATAAAAACTAATCATCCAAGCCTGGATTATTCAAAAGGATCAAAGAGGGCGACTGCTTCAGGTGCCATGAGCTACAGGTTTTTGTGTTGGTAAATTAAATTGATTGCACATTTGTTAGGGAATTTGCACTTTAAAGAAAAGAAGGAAGGAGGATGCTGAACTATTATCTAATCTCGAAGGTGTAGAAGGTCACTGTGTCAAGGTCTAGTTTTAGGATCTTTACTATTTATGTTTTTAACTTAAATGGCATGCTGTTGACAGGCCATAACAGAGTAAGTGGAGGCCACATGTAATCCAATGTCTGCTGTGAAAAAAGGTCCTTATCATGCTGCTTGTGTTGTGTGTGGAACACTTAAATTAAGACATCTTAACATAAAGGCACAGACCGCGGGTTTGTTCTCCAAACTCTCGCTAACAACCCAGATTTACAGTTTAATTTGATATGAAAGTGGGGTGTTGTTTTTGTTTCTTCTGGCTCTTGGAAAATGCAAACCACTGGCAACAAACCTAAAGTTCCTCTAATGCTGCATAAACAGTAGAAAGACTGGAACAAAGTCCCTCATCAGGGGGGATAGACATGATGCTGGAATGTGTGCATGTGCTTGTACTGTAGGCTGCTGGATTACGCTCTCTTCATTGCATTGAGATAGTTTATTAATTCATATATACTAAGCCTGTATATTGTGAATAGAGCCAGGACACACAAAGAGGGAGACCAATGATAACAAAATAATCATATTTCCTCATGTATGAAGATACAACAGACGAGGGAAAGGTCCTGCCTTGGGGATTTAGTCTTGAGTCCCAGTTAGAGATGTTGAAAACGTATAATTGATCAAATCAATACTTTGGACAGCCATGAATTTAGCTGTAGTGGGCAATGAATCAAAATGTCAATCCCAAACTATGCAGATGATAAGTGGACCTCTGCAGAGCCTTAGGGACACACACACACGCTCATAAATACCTGCCAGCTTTGATAGTTTGTTAGCACAGAGCTCAACATGAGGGCTGCCAGGAGTGTTGCTTCAGGTTTTTGGTGACTGCTGTCATTTCAAATGGCTGCCAGTCTAACGATCAAATAAAAAAGCTGAGAGGAAAATGAAAGCAGAAGCTTGCGCCTGTGTGCGGCCACACAATGCAGTAATGTGGTTATCCCCATCCTACACTTCACTGCAGAGCAACGTCTGCATCATGCGTGTAACTCTTCAGCCTCATGTGGTTTCACTTGGGCTTCATTAGCCAGCGAGCTAACTGTGGGAATTGGACACAATTTGATTAAACACTTGTCCAGCCAAACAAACATCAAGACCGAAATTACCAGTGTGTTAGGTTCCAATAAAAAAATATCCAAAGTCCAAATATCCCAATATATCTTGTTGTAATCTGAGCTCAGACAGACAGCGATAACTTCCTTTTTCTTTAACTTGCAATTGACATGCTGTTTAATAATGAATTCAAATTATATTTCACAAAAAAAACACAAAATACCTCCATTAAAAAAATATAATGTCAATTTATTTTGTGAAATGACCTTATAATGTTAGCTTGGTTAGCATAAAAGGGGATCTCCTAAACAAAGGTATGATTATTTTGTGTGTTTTTTGTTTCTATCAGGCGGTTTTGGAAAAAGGCAAGAAGGAGACGACTCTCATCCTCCCTCCTATCTTCTCTTCTCCCATCTGCATTGTGTTAAACAGATAACGGTGACATCCAGCAGCCACTGAAAGGCACTTTTTAACCAAGTATGGGATTTTCTATGCTCTCGACATCTTCTGATAAATATTGATTGTCAGATGATTGTGTAAATGTAAAGCAGACATCCTGGACCGTGGATAGCAGGTAATAGCACATGTGTTGGTGCCTATAAGAGCCTCTAAAATATGTCAACACATGACGTATCTGCTTGATCTTTTAAAGCTAGACATCTGAGAGTGGTTAGAAGTGAAGAGGAAGACATTTTAACACAGTCACTTGGATGTTCACAGTCTATTTTGCCTGGAAAGAGCTTCAGCGAATGCCTTAAAGTAGTGCCAGATGATAAAATCCACCCAAAGACACAACCAGTACCAGAGGGTAAAATGTTTAACTTCATAAAATCAAGCTTCTTTTCCATTTTCTTTCACATATTTCTGAAATTGTAACAAACAGCATTGTCATTCCTGATCACTGAAATTGCACTGATAGCTGTCAGAGAGATGCAGAAGTCAGGAGTTGTGAGAGTCATTGAGAGGAGCAGCAGCAGAGCACTTCTGACATTTCTTAATGGAGATAAAAACCTTTCGGAGAAATAAGACGTAACTGCTGGTGACACTTGGTTTTAACAAGCCTAATGAAAAGACCAAAATCCCATGCAGGCCAATTTAAGTCAGGCCAACAGGTTTTCGTAATGTGCTACCAGATGGGTTATTTCACTTTAAAAATTAAACAAGTCCCTCAAACAGTGTTTATTTAAGACCAAGGAGTGTGCACTCTCATGTGCACACAAAATTCCCTGCAGCAAAGCACAACTGCACTGATGTAAGTGGAAATGCTCAAAGGATTTCCCTCCAATAACCTAAAACCACAGAGAGCACAAATATACAAATACAAAATTGATCCGTAGTTCAGTTAAATGGCTGTGGCCGAGGAGAGAGTTATTTATGAGATGAACTTATTTCTGCTTATAGCTGTGTTGTCTTCACAAGTCAAACACCAGCAGGTAATAATCCCCTCTGATATACAGGGGCTGACTTCAGACAACATTTAAAAGTGTCTCAACTCAGACACAGATTGGGTATTTAATGACAATCGCCATTTCAGTTTTGAGTTTGAATTCTGAATTTTTAAAGTCAGATGTTTCAGGCAGGAGACATCATGGATTGAGAACATCCATAAAATACATTTAAAAAAGTATTTCTTAAATAGGTTAAAATGCCCGATGATATATAACCATAAATACTCAGGGGCTAAACACTTACATTGGTCCAATATCCAGCCAAATTTTGGAGCAAACAAAATTAGCTTTAAAACACAAATCCTACAACAAGCTGAACCATGATTTCAAAACTCATCTGTCTGTAAGACGTTCATCCTCGCTCAGTGGCTTTATAACAAGAATAGCCACCACAAACCATGCAATACACTTTTAAAATAAAAGACGCAATATTGTTAAATCAAACCACAGCCTACTCACTTTTGGCAGATGTCCGTAGAACAGCAAAAGGAAGAACAGATGCGAGGCATCCATCCTGTTTTTTAGTTTGAGACTTTTCTTATCAGAGCCTCCTCGATATGTGCAAGACCTCTTTTAGTAGACACGTTAAAGTGTGTGAAGAAGGCGACGCTGTGTTTACGTGTTCGCATTAGTGTGGGATAAACCGCAGCTGCTGCATCGGACTGCGCTTTTCTCTGTGCGCTCCTCCAGCCGGAGAGCTGCGTGTTGGACTGACTGCGCCTGCTGCTCTCCGCCTATCACGGCTCCACACGACCTGCAGGAGGCGGTGTGCCTGTTAACTAATGTGGTTAAGTAAGTAAGAAGACACTTATTTATTATTGTTTGACTCGTGATTTATCGTGATGTCAAAAAACAGGCGTCCGACCAAATGTAGTGCAGTTTTTTTTTAAACATTTTAAGAAATTTTAGGAACTTCTGGCATATTGTAGATTCGTACTGTTTTGTATTACTGTTCTACTGTTTATTATTTTTGTTACGTGTTTAAAAAAAACGTTGCACTGTCTCTTATTACCCATTTGCTGCTGTAACCCTGCAAATGCCCCCACTGCAGTACTAATAAAGGATTATCTTCTCTTATCTTAAATAAAATGTATTTTTCCACATTAGGAGTTCCTTGAAATATGCGATATGTGGCACTAATTCTCAGGTGCCATTTTACAACTGCAGAAGAAGATAACTAGCGTAATGTATAATAGCTGGATTCTAACGGTAAGTCGATTTTACAAAGTAGAGAAAACATGATAAAAATAGGTTATTTGTGTTTCCAAAACAGATTGGATGTTTTCTTCTTTGTTAGTGGATGCTTCATTAATTTATTCAGTATATTTCAACTGTTGCAATTTTGATTTCATTGATGCACCAACTTTTCCACTTTAGGCAAATCCTAAAAAAATCTTTTTGCAATATTTAAGGCTGTTTGTTGTTGTTTTTGTTTTTATTTTAGCATCCCCACTAAATAAAACAAACTTTTAAAACAAGTAAATGGAACGCACTTATAGTTCCAACATATTGGAAGTAGTCTGTAAAGCTGGTGTGATTTTGTACATAAAATACAAATAAACATGACATGAAATAATAACGTTTCCACAAGGTTTATGAGCAACCTTATAACCCCTAGCTGGAATGAATATTCCTCTTAAAATATGTATCACTTATGGTCCTGTGAAAAGTCTTGGAACAATCATGGAAATCAAACTAGATTTTACAAAACAAATCCTGAGTTCTTTAATCTACCAGTTTGAAGATATGATGTTATAAATATGCACAACAATGACAGTCAGAGGCAGAGAGCTATAAGGACTTCTGGGTGTCCAGCAGCTCTTCAACATAATTTGGCAATAAAGCTGCATGATTTGTGAGACAATGACTCAGAAATACTATATAGAGAAGCATCCACTAAACAGATGCTTGCTTTGCATGATAAAAAAAAAAGTCCATTACCCAAATGGCGCTGCCGCATCCTCTTGAAACCGCTAATGCATAAAGATGAGAAAGGTTTAATTAAGAATAAGATGTCGTGCAAATACTTATGTAAGTCATCAACAAAGCATAAAAACAGAGAGAGTGTGGAAGAAAGATTTTTCATCCACCACTTTGCTCAACTGTGAACTGTAATTTATGTGAAAGTGGAGGAAGGTTGTGACAAAGTGGGCTTCATTGGCTCAAAGGAAGGGTGGGGAAATGATCTAAAGAGCTTTGCAGCACCTCTACACTCTGTCACAAACAATTTGTCCCCTGCACGACACCGCTGCATCTATCCTGCATTACTGGCTGCAGCATCCATCCATCTCCTCCATCTTCTTCAGCCACAGTCCCACGCTCAAGCTGCCAGTGTCACCGCTGATCGACCTCTCACAGCTGACCGGACCTCACAGCGCACTTTCATCCTCAGTCTCTGTGACAGGCCGAGTTCCAGCCGCGAGGCAATTCTCGTCATGAGCTCGCCTATGAATATTGATGGTAAATATGCTTTGCACAAGCCCAAATAACAAAAACACGTCTCATTTCATCTCTTTTTGTTGTATTCACTGAAGAGGCAATGAATGATTACGAATTACCAAACTGATATGATATTATATTACTTACAAGTAGGATAAACTGTTTTATCACACCATTGTCACATCCTCTCTTTTTCACTTTAGAAATACAAGAAATACTTTAGAAATACAAGAGCAAGATGTAATTTAACAAGCGGCCACAGTTATTTACAACTCAGTCACCAGAATTCGGATCGGAGAAAACTTACTTTAATTTAGCATTTGTGATGTGTCAAAAACACAGACAAACCTCGAAACGCAATGGAAAATGTAGTTTTGTTGTATGGAAAGATCATTTGTAGGAGATCAGGTATTGACCATCAACAGCTAACGTTAGTGTCGCCATGCAGGTGACTGGCATGCAGAACTCCTGTCCACAACCCAAGGCTTACTTTTGGATGAAGGCCAAAGCTACAGGTGGGAAGCTAGTAACCATGTAGACGCAACATTAAAATAAGTCTTTTGAGTTGCAGGTAGGAGCCTTTTATCATTTGAAGCTATTTGTGTCTACTTTTTCCATGCTTAAAGAAGGCCAAGTATTGTACATTTAACCCTTTTAGGGTGCTGCATCTGGATCACATAAGCAACAAAGGTAAAATAAAGAACCACTTTTTAAAAGTGTAGCCAACTGTTGAAAATTAGAAAGTGGAGCTATTCCATTTTTATGGTTATCAGTCAACTTCTAATCAAATTTTAAATACCCTTCATCTCTATCAGCTACTGTCAGCTATGTTAATGTGTGATGGGGGTTTTGCATGATATTATAAATTAGATAGGTGTTTTGCTGTGTTTTGCTGTGTTTTGCTGTGTTACGGGTTTTGCTTTCAAAGCAGATCTAAATGTCTTTGTATGTATTGAACAATAAAGCAGAATAATTTAATAGCGTGAAACTGGGGTTGCAATATGTCTGTCATCATTGTAACCCCAGTTATTATGTCCTAACAATACGTTTCCAGTGATACTCCCACCACTGTGGTTGTTGTTTATCATTTGAGGCACTAAGCAACATCTCTTTTCTGCCTCTATTTAAAAAAGAAAAAGCTTTGACTGAAGGTGAAGGTGAAGCATTAGAGTGCATTATGATGCTGTGTTGGTGAATGCCATTGTTAGCTGACAGGATGTTGGAGTGAATAGAGGAAGAGGAAATTGGAAGTGAGTTTCCACACCTGCGTCTTTTGGCCAACTCAACTTTGGCCATTTTTTTATTAGAATCGTATGCACATATTTTATATCTTTGTGTGTGTTTATATATCAACATATACCATTTTGCAATCCTGTATTGTAACCACAAAGCTGAACCTTGAACCTTGAAACATGCTTTTGTTATCTGAGGACAATGGGAAATAATCAATATCCGGTTTGAAAGAAAAACTCTGTAGCCAGAGTTTTTCTTTAGTTGTTCAGCTCCACAGCAGAGACACAAAAGAGCGCATCCATCGCGACACAACTTGAGGTGAGATTGAAATACAGTTGCAATCTAGCGTGAGAAACTCCTGCTGTTTAGGATGCTTGGCGCTTCGCAGTGTTACGACAAACTGTAAATATTGTTTAAAACAATTGCTGTCAATCACATCTCAGGAGGCAGAAGCTGGATCATGTGGGAGCTCGCAGCCATCGTGCCTTTTTTGTGTTCGCAGTCTATAGATCAAAGATGTACTCCAGGTTTTTAGCAAATTGTGGAATCAATACAGTTTTTATTTATAGTAACAAGTACGCTTTGCGGAAAAGAAATACATAACAAGTAGCCGTTTCACCCTGCTTTATATGGACTTCATATTGCAGCTGTTGTGGTTTACAAAAGAGATACTCTTCCATACACCCGGCTCAAGGCAGTTGGCTCTGTAGAAAGGTTTTGCACGTCAGTAATGGAGGCCTGCGTTTATGTCTCAGTGCCAAACCTCAGTATCCAGCGTTCAGAAGAGTCCGGAGGCTTAGGATAAGCTCTCTTTGCTTAAAGGCTCCTCGTGTCTTAAAGGGTAGTTTGCACTTTGGCTTCTGTGCTGTCTGCAGTGGAGATGTGCTAAATCATAATGGAGGTGCAGTGACAGCAATCACTTGATGTTCTCTGTGGTGAGCTATGGAGGAGGAGCCTGCCAGCTGTGGTACAGCCACTCTGCTTTCATTGTCTTATATTCTAGCAATACATTCTCATGTATGTGTGTCTCTGCATACACCAAACACAAAGCCAAAGCCAGCAGTGGAAAGTACCCACATGCAATCACACAATTTAAGTACAATTCCGAGGTTCATTGACTTCAGTGTTTTGCTGTCATGTTACTTGTATTGAAGTATTTTACAATGTGGAATTAGTTTTACTCAAGTAAAGGATCTGAATAAATAGAGATAACTCAAGTGACAACACACAAACACAATCTGAATCTGATGGTGAAATGACTCAAAGACAAACAGAGAGCCTCGTTTCACCTGTTTACTCCCAGAATGCACTCTGCAGTCATGAACCCATCAGACTGCGGACACCAGAGGAAGCGTGAGCTTTATGATTTTTATCACTAGGCTACAGCTGACATCCTTAGTAAGTGGCCCAATAGAAAGACAGCATGCTTGATCTGGAATCAATACAAGAAGTGTTTAAATTCCAACTGATAAAATGAAAGTATCTGTCACTTGGTTGAATGATTTGAAAATGATGCCTACATAGAAGGAGCGAAGTGATTGTACCAAAGTCAGTGTCACTGTATCCTCCTCCTCCAAAAACCCTGAGTTCTTCCAGGTTCACCTGTGTCTTAACAGAGAGCCGCTCCTCTATCACACCTCCCAGAGGGAGAATTAGTTTGGCTGAATGTTATTTCACACTCAGACCTCACATTCGGCCTCATGTAATCACTGCGTTTCTGGAGTGTAAAATGGTTATGGCCTTCAGGCGTAATTGGAGGACCTGTAGTTTCACAATGACTGGAAAACAATGGGGCAGAAAGAACATATTACTGATGTTTTTAAAGCCTTAGAGCTAAGGAATCCTTAGAGCTAAGGATTTATGGGTCTGATTTATCAAACAGGAATTAAAGAAGTGAACATAATGATGTAGGTTAGGTTTTCAAATCTGACCAGCAGGGCTCCACACAGGACTTTAATGGCTGACACTTTGACCAGTCAGTAAATATATCTATCTATCCGTACTTCCATGTTTATCGTGGTGGCCGGTACTTAAATGTAATAAAAGAGGCGTGACACACAGCTGCCCTGCGCTGCTGAATAAGCGTTGTTGTGCTGAAAGTCCATTTTTCAGAGTTATGACAGTTATAAGTGTTAACGTTATAGTCCTTAGACGAGTAATATCACATCTGTGTAAGCAGCTTTTCATTCCCCCAATCACCTGCCAAATACAAAAACTTAACAAAAGTCATAATCCTTTATAATGAAATACTGGCACGATAACAGTGCCGCACATCTCTGTTTCCAGGTTTCAAAGTCATAACGTTTACAACCTGCTGCTGAATTTTGGGCCGTATAATCAGATATTCTCTCAAGTATTGATATGAAATGTGACATCTGCTGTCTGTGTGTTAGCTCCACTGGTGAGTAACATTTGTTAAGTTGCAGGGAGTCAACAGAGCCTTCTAGAAGCAGCGGAAACAAGAGAAACAATGACTGCAGAAAGTCTTCATAAAATAGAAAGGTATTTTGGTCTAAAACAATACATCTGGATCTGGCCTGAACGTTTGCCGTGACACCTGAAGATGAGCCGCTGACACACAAATATTGACATTTTGACTGACAATCAGTCAGAGTGGGTCTGTTTTAGTTCACCTAGAATTAGTCCTTTGTCTTTGATTGTTTTAGACTGAAAACCAGCTGAAGAGAAATCAAATGCAATAAAAATACAACAAATAATGTACTTTTGCCTATTTATGGCTAACCAAAGTGAAGCTTCTACATTCATATTATAGTGTATAAACCAGCTGAATAAAGATGGTGAAGTATTATACATGCTAAACATCAGCATGTTAGCATTGTCATCGTGGGTATGTTAGCATTTAGCTAAAAGCACATTGTGCACCAAGTGGCTGTTGACTGTTAGTTATTTCTTCTTCTGGGGAAGTCCTGAAAATGTGATTTTATCCTAAAACAAATGAGGCACCCAACCGAGTCAACATCCAACTATTAGCTTAAGATTTGGTTGAGGCCATATCGTTTCCCCTCAGGAAATAAAATGGTTCGTTGTGGTCTTTTCCTCTATTTCTCAAAAGCCCAATCCTCAGTCATGCACAGCCTCCAAGCAAATCATCCACATGAACCGATAGTGCACGGAGAGATGGCGTCTGGTCTCTAACAGAAAGCATGACGATTCAGAAAGAGGATTAGTGGAAGCATTGCTCTGCAGCTTCAAAACTGAGCATAGGACTTGTTACAGTTGATGAGCATCAGTGGCCTGATATATGTTTTGTTGTACAAGATGATATTCCATAATTTCACACATAATGACACATATGCTTACATGGGATTGTCTGGTATAATTACATCACTGCAAGGGAGTAGTGGGTCACAACAGGGAAACAAACAGAAATAGATAAATCAAACAAATAGTCACAATTTCGACTGCAGGCATGTTGAGCCCCGGCCGCGGACAGCTGGTGCGAGCTTGAGGCTCAGTGAATCCTACGAGATGCATTTATACTCGCTGAACTGAAAATGAACCATTCCTGTTTTTGCCTGTAGCTTCAGAGCTGTCAGTCATAGTTTTAATCCTGTGAATCAATGTTATGTTTATAGGCAGTAGTTTATTGATTTATAAAAAATAAAAAAGGATCTATTTACAATCAATCACTATGCAGAATACAATAAAACTAGACCCCGGTGTTTCCTGGCCTGCTGCATGCTGGGAGAGGCTTCACAACAACAACGCAGTGTGTTTAAAGTGTTTAGTCAAACTTTACTTTCACCTTGTAATGCAGCTTCCTGTCATGAAAATATAAGGATTTGCTGCGGAGTCTACGGAGTTTAACTGTCAGGCATATACACATACATGTATGTATTCTTCTTGCAAAAGATTAATTAACATTGCGTCATTTGCCTTGAAGAGGGAAAATGGATAATGTCAGTAATCTTTTTTGCAAATCAACAGTTACACATAAATTATATATTTTCTATTCCATCATCCAAACCGCTTATTCTATTTTAGGGTGCTGGAGCCCATCCCAGCTGACATTGGGTGAAGTCAGGGTACACCCTGTACAGGTCGCCAGTCTATCGCACATTTAGAGACAGACAACCATTCACGCTCACATCCACACCTACAGACAATTTAGAGTCTCTAATTAACCTGAGCTGCATGTCTTTGGAGGAAGCCGGAGAACCCGGAGAATATCCACGCTGCCACGGGGAGAACGTGCAAACTCCACACAGAAGGAAATGTCTTGTTTCGTCCCAAAGCTTCAAAAACATTCAGTTAACTATTATATATAACATAAATGTGGCAAATCTTCACATTTGAGAAGCTGGGGTCAGTGAATATTTAGCATTTGTGCATAAGAAATAATAAAAAGAACACCAAAAACATCACAATTATCCACATGAATTTGGATTGCATTCGGCTCAGTTAAAAGATGACATTTGAGCGCTGATTTAAATGTATTTGCTGAATCTAAGAGAAAAAGTGAACTAATAGTATGCGTAACTACATTTTCATAGTCAGTCAAGTGTGTTGAATTAGTGGCTGCAAGGTTGTTGCCTGAGACCTCGACAGCGCGCTAGCTTAATTAGAGAGACTGGATTAAAGGGTTCCTCTGATCCAGTGAATAAACTCTCCTCTAATTTATTCCAACACCGTCTGAAAGCAGCACACAGGTCAAGTTGTTAATTAGCACCTTGTAACATATTACAATTGTTAAATAAAGTAGATATAAGTTGTATTGGTAAATGGCAAGCTGTCAGTGGCTTTCTGACACGTGGACAAAAGCATTGTTTCGTACTGTGCATCCCCAGTACGCGTGCTGGTCTTCCATCTTCACACAATTGAATTAGACGGTTACATTATAGATCAATATTGTTTTGGTGCCGGAGAATGGACTGAACAAAGCAGAGGGCTTTTTTTAAACGTCCTTCTGGGTCACATCCAGACAAACACTCACAGCGACATGAGTCTCACCCTTTATTCATTAACTTCAATTGAATTTTTTGTTTTATGTTACTGATTGTAAAACTTGATTAAATTGCCCTTGAGGCACATCTTCTACTTGCTTTCAATCCAACAGACCTTTCTCTCTTAAGAAACATCTGCAAACTAGATTCATGTAATTCAAATTCAAAGGCGTCTGTCTGTCAGGCTCTGCTTTTCTTTCAAAAGGCATCGCCACAGCAGCAGCATTGGGATAAAAAGCTTCAGAAACATTGCTTTATCATAACCGACCTACAGGCAAACCTACACACAACGTATCGATGCTAATCTAAGATTCCATATGAATAAACTCACCATGTATTGTGAACATGCATACTGTAGATATTTTTATTTTATTTTTTACGACACTACCTCTTATCCTGCATCCTTAATTGTGTTCATGCTGTCGCCTCACAGCACATGGCCGAGCATACAAAGTGGGACCGTATATTAACTTGTGCAGCCTTTGAATAAAACTGCCATTTATCAACACAACCAGAACTCATATAAACCTGATGTACACCTTTGCTCAGCACTGAGGAGACTGAGACATTTTTCACAGTCTCCTGCTTACTCAACAGGTTTCCAGCATGATCCAGTTTACCAGAGTACATGGAGATCCCTGCGTTAATGACATTTATCACTGAGCGGACAGTCATGGACCAGGAGGCTGAATTAGCACACGGCGACCGCTCTTCACCCATCATCCCCATCAGTTATTCGCCCCCAAGCTTAACCCACGGGGCTAGAAGATTGCTTGAGCTACCTGTCACTTCAATTGTGGTCAGACGAGAAGATGTGCACTTCCCGAATTTACAGCTCCCTGCCTCTGCACCGCTGCAGATGTTGGCACTCATCATTGATCCATATATTTACAAGGTGTGAATGGTGATCGCGTACGATGAAAATTCACAGTATTTAAAAAAGAAACTTGCCACTGGGCTGGAAATAACCACATTATTCAATATCCAACTTTCTCAACCTCAGCTACCCAGATGGACAGTTGTTAACAGTCCCTCATACAACGGTTCGTATTATATCTTTTGAAAAGTTCATTTTCCGTTCGTGCCACCAACACGAGCGGTAAGTGTTTGGAACCGGTTTAAAAACTACGACACCATTTTTGATCGAGATTTACCAAAATAATGACAGCATTGGTTGTGTGTTCAAATGCTTAAAACAACCTATAATTAAACAAAGTAGCCTTTTGTCTCGGAGTAAATCATAAGCACAGGCAGTCTGGCATTGTTGAAGAGCACAAACGGTACAAAGTGTGTTGACGGTGGAGTTTGTGGCTCATATTCCGTCTTCTACTAAAGTTTTTTACTAACCTTCCTCATTCGTTTTAGCCCCATAAACTTAATAATGCACTCATTGATATTTTTATTAACAATTATTATCAACAATAGATTACATGTTTACATCTTCAGAATAATAATATTATAAGTCCATAATGTGTTGACAGCTTGTTGCACTGTCCCCACATGACCAAAAAGTCCCAAAATATATTGTGACATGAATGCTGATGATGTTTACCAGGAAATGCAGCTAGCCGCTGTTGATCAGTGAAGTCTCATTTTGGGCATGTCACACATGTCACACAAACAATACAATTTCCTGACTGGAAGAAAATCCCTCCTTTCTTACTGGGAAAAACTGTCCCCTGTAACAGCAGAACCAATGACAGAAGTATTTGAAGTAAACATCAATTTAATGGAAAAACCACATGGTTCGAACTATTAACACACTGTTAATTAAAAGGCATGGCAACATGCATTATTTTTTCTTTGGTTTAGTGCTTATATTTCTTAATCCCATTACTAACCAAGCATGGACAATATCATAACAATATTTTTCCCATTGCAACTAAAAATTAAGTTTTAAACAAATATGTTCAGCTATCTAAAGTATCAAGAGTTAAAGTCAGGTACTGCTGTCTGTCCCTCAGAATCAAAAGGCAGTAACATTAACATCTCCTTTGCATCAGCAGACCATAATGCAACACAGCCAAGAAGTGACGCCCTAAAGTGAGAACTGAAACTCTGAAGTGTAAAAAGTAACTCTTTTCTTACATGTTGATTTAAGACTTGTAACACACTGAAGGCCACAAGTCGACATCCTTCATTGGAGGTTGTCAATAAAGGAACTCCTACAATGAACATGGCTGAGAAAAAATGGGAGTAAATTGAAACACTACATCACAAAATAACTGACTGCACTAACGCAGACTGATGATAGAGAACAGTATGTGCAATCCAAAGTTGTGTTTCAATGTATATTTATTGGGTCTCCATCATAAAGCATTACATCGGATAAGCTTATTGCTCTTTAACAACACAAATCTTTATAAAATGTATTATCCCAGGATCTTGAAACACCTGAGAGGGCTGACTCAGCATCTGCAGTAGATTAATTTACTCATCCAGGCACTGGCTGCTTTTCAACACCATTATTCAGCTTTAAAAGTCACATTCTCAAGGTGAAAGAGGAACGATCCTAAAAGCTTTAACACAAATTGGTGGCGTTATGAGTGCAGTGGAGTGAGTGGGCAGTCCTCTTTTAACAGCCTCTGATGAGCCTCCTGACACAACTTCCCTCCACAGGGCGCCAGCTGCCCGGCTTTGATTGTGGCCAGAAATAAACCGGACCGTGACTGTCCTGTCCTCAGTTCCCACCGAGAACATCTTGTCTGGAAACACAGTGGGAGGTAAGAGGCTAGAGAAAAAAAAGTATTCAAAAAGTCACAAAACAAAAACAAAACTTCCCAAGAGAAGTCATACATCTTATGGGGGGAAGCGGATCACAAATATTTTGATTTTATGTTCAACTCATTCATTTTCTAAAACAGCAGGGCCCTGTGGTTTTCAGCTACTCAAAAAGGAGTAAATTGAGCATTTGGACTATTTTCAACTGCGGATGTACACGCATTTGGTGTTGCAGTCAGTGTGACCCAAACTATCACCAGACAAAAACATCAATATTGGACCCAGATTACTTTTAGTGACAGAATTTTGTAGTTGTTTTATGTCCAATGACAAAATGTTCTTTTAATTCTTGCTTTCCACAATATCAGTGCATGTTAACAATATGGTTAAAATAGGGAAATATTGTGGTTATGGCAAATAAATTAGGTATTACGGTTGGGCACCTAAAAACTGAAGGTTAGAGAAAGGTAATGATTAGTTCCTATGTTGATGGTAATGAAATAATGTGTTATTAAGTGTAACGCTGCAGCTCATTTATGCATTTTTAATAGTTCTCAGGCAACAATATCACAGAAGAATAAACTGCATTAGGCTTTGACTACACACACAGTATACTTGTTAGTTTCATCAGTTCATTGTAGATTTGGTGCCAATAAGAAAAATACAGACATTGACAGGAAGTCGACTCCAACTGCGTGGTGAGGGATGGCCTTCAGAGTTTGTAAATGTTCAGTGAAACTTAATACAACTAAACAATGTCTAACCTTAATGTGGCATGAGAGTGAAAAGCCCTGATAATTGAACAATGGCCTGTTTGTCCATGGACATTTTTAATTTGGCATAAGTAGGAACTGAGAGTCAAAGGCTTTTCATAATGTGGATGAGCTGAGAAACAGTACATCTTATTTCAAGCTCAGTTTTTGACCTTCCTTTGCTTCATTTTTAGGATTATTAGCGCGAGTGTCATCTTCCTCAGAAGTATTCCTCACAGAAAAGAGCCATTGGCAGCTTGTACTTAAGCTCTATAGCATGACAGATTGTATATCTGGATTTATAGCTGAACGTGTCCGAGCCAGTACTTCATCCTGCTCGGATCTACTTTGTGATTCTCCAGATGCCCTCAGTGGACTTACTGATGATATTTTTCAGGCCTGTCTCAGTGAAAGATAAATAGTAGGATGCAGGAGGAGGGACCTTGCTTCAAATAGTGGATCATGCACCCTGCTAACATGATTATTCACTAAATCACGGTGGAAGGACTTTGTCAGTTCTCAAATCAACACGCATGAAAAGAAGGAACTTAGCAACAGGATGAAATGTTTTGGATCTGAACTATCTGGAAAAAAAACTACAGATATAACTGTACTTCATTATACAGTAAAATAAATAACAGTATAATACTGTACTTCATTTTACAGTAGGCCTATGCTAAAAACAACTGTTAATGTACGAAAAACAGCAACTACTGGATGATTGTGACTGTTATTTGATGATAAACATCTTACTGTATGGATAGGAGATATGAGTGTAAATCCATTTTGCATTTAGATCTATGATGAAAGAAAAAGCCATGAGCTGAAATGCATAAAAATAACAGCTACTGATAAACACACCTCCCTGTGATTTTAATATTTTTAAATTGTATTCAGGCAGAAAAGTGGCGATTCAAAGCTGTTGTAATAATTTGAGAAGCTAGTTTGTGGTCTCAAACCGGATTAAATTACAATAAATAAGCATGTTCACAGCATTTTTCACTGGTGACAGTTTTTGAAAACACTTACTGTTAAATTACAATGATGAAACAATTCCTCTTTACGGGTCAAACTGAATGGGGTGAATTAATTACATTAATGGAATGAAGGTACCAGAAACAAACAAGAACAAGAAGAATCTTTTCACTTTTTAAAAAGAGACTTTTGGGTCTTTCTGCTCTGCTGGATCTTGGAACAGCAACAGGAACAGGAACATTGAAAGTGAGTGAGATGACACGCAGTAATGCTCTGAGTCTAAAGTGAAGCCGGGATGTCTCGGCTACATGCCACTTTGATTAGTTTAAATGTAAGAAATAGACACTCCAGACACTCAAAACTGTTAAGACAACCAATCAGCTTTTGGTTGGACTGAAATCCCACGGATCGCAGTAGCACTTGGTTGAGAACTGCTGTAGCAGAGAACACCAATTAATCTGTTTATCTTTCTCTTTTCTTCCCTGTCTCTGTGACTAAAGCTTTAAATCTGTCTCATTTAAATCCAGCTTTAAATACTTTCTTTTTCCTCATGGCACCCACAAAAAGTACAGACAGAGAAAAGTTTAGTTTGTTCTAGTGGTCGGCCATAGAGAAACCAGGAAGACAACACAATCTGATTGCAAGGCTGTAGAGAGAAAGAGCGGGAAAATGCCGGCTGCCGCCACTGCTGGTGGGGAGCTACTGGAAAGAGAAATGATACAGCAGGGAAGACGTTCAAGCCGTGGGTCATATGTATTTATGTGGGTGTCCCTGTGAAAGAAAGCTGATAGCCAACCTACAGTCTATGAGATTGTTGAAAATGATTACATTTCCATTGGTGTTAGTTTGGATCAGATTAGCAACAAGAGAAATCATTGTTATGCAGAATTGTTTTTCAAATAGTTTGCATGTGTTCACGTTCCTAAAATGTATTTGAAGTGAGTTTAAGATACATGTTATTCAACACTATTCATTTAAATGGTGCAAAACATATGAGATAAGTAGCATTTCCATTGCCTCTAAACGTCTCTCAACATGGCGGCGCCTTAGGTGGTGGTTCGTAGCTAACAGTGCTTCTAGCGCTACTAGCGCTACCGGTACAAACATCCAACAACGTCACTGTCAAAAAGACTTAATATTAATCCATAGCTGTTTCAATGTCTTATCCATAACCTCCATCTCTTCTGTGACATTATGTTTAGCCATTTCAGCAATAGCCATCTATTGTGGACATATATTTATCACTTTAAACAAACTGTTTCAGTGTTTCCAGACTCAAAAATGTTTTATCTTATCTCTTCGGTTATTTATCATTAATATAATTTGACCTAATTTTTTTTATCTTGCCCATGAACCTTTTTTTTTTTTATTAAGGCAAAAATACTGCAATCTGCTACTAAAGAGTAACAGCCAAATTACCTTGTTTTGTTAAATTCCAATACAATGCACAGGCCACATATTGGTATTTATGTTTCCTCGTCCTCTAGCTTCTTGTAGTTCTGTACCTCAGAGCCCAGGAAGCCCACGGGAAGTTCATTGATTTCCTTTTCAAGCGATGATTCTTAAAGAACGTATTAAGTTGGCAAAGGTTCATGCTAGGTTGAAGCAGCTGTCAAAAGATAATTGGAATTTTAGATTCAAAGGCGGTTTTAACTCCCAGAAGCCTCATCAAGACTGTAACCCTGAGCATTTGCTCTGCGGTACCTTGTGTAATTCATTTGCCTTCATTCTCAGGAGAAACTCTGGTCCAACATAAATCAACCCTTTGTGTTTTTCCTTTGAAAGTTCCTCTGCGACTGAGGATCAGAGGACCAGCAGAACTCCATCCTTGTGGGAGACTGTAGGGGCATGCGATGAGATTTGGTGCTGAGATGTAAGACAGGTAAAGTTATCGAGGTAACATTTCCATGTGGATTCAAGTGAGCGAGAGATTATTGTTTCACGATGATCTTTCCATATAGAGAGTAATGGGTTGATGCTGAAAGACGTGACTTTCAATTCGGTCAACATATGCGGGAGTTGAATTCTCATGAAGTAGAACTAATTTTTCATCGGGCTATTGACATCAAAATCAGTTTTTATAATGTTACAGAATTAGATGTACAGTGTTGTCAAGTAATTCGGTCTTTTCCTTTTCAGAATCAATTCATTGGTTGTTGATGTTGTTGTTTTAAGTGAACATTTGTAAGAGCTACTGTCAAGATGCATGACAATACATTTGAAATGAAAAGAAGAAGCAATCAGAACTTTTTATTTGTCTGGAAAGATGTGCACAGTTTAAGTCAGAAAAAAAATTTTGGACACCAGAATTTAGGTTCATGGTCCATAATGACTGTTTTCATTGCTTTGTATTGTTTTTGATGCAAATTGTGTCTCTATGTCCTCCAGAACAGGTGAACTGTACTAACAGTACTGTTTTTCAAACATCGTCATCCCATAGTCTTTACAACCTTTGCCAAAATCCCACATTAAATCCCACATCGCTCCTTTACTCATAAAGGACCATACTGATGTTTTACAGAATAATATGATGATGGAGTTAGTTTATGGATTACACAAACATGTTCTTAAGAATAATGGAGAAATAAATAAGAATAAATCATATTATTTGAAATGCTGGAGGAAAGAAAACACTATTGACTCCCAGAACCCCATCGCAGTTACCCAACCTGTGCAACCTTTCTGGGTGACTTAGCATTGAGGTTATCAAGTGGGCTCCATGCTTTGTCCTTCCTTGTGGACAAGACTTCACAGCCAAACACAACATATGTGCGCAGTCTCAACAGATGCAACACATAACCAAAAGATGTGCAGATTTCCCTGGCCAATGCTTCACAAACTATAAACAATATTACACCATGGAAACAGTATTTCCTCTGTGTATTTCCATGTTGCACAATGGATGTGTATATCCTGTATAGTCTGTTTACAATAATGAACTCTTCAGTATAACTCATGTGGATAATTAATCAATGAAAGTACAGCGACTGATTCAAAGTCCTGTTGTCTCTCTGCCAATTGTGTCAGCTGTTAGCTGTCTACGCCTGTAACCAGGATGTAAATCAACAGTAGAGTTTATGTTGAAATTTTGATGTTGACATTTTTTGTTGTTTGTCTCAACGTGAGATAATTTTTGGATTGTTAGAGGATGATTCATGGAGCAACATGCAACACTTTCACCGTAAATAGTTTACTATTCACTCTATTATGTTCAGAAATGTGCAAATGTTCAGAGCAAACATGAACAAAGAAAGGAAAGTATTCAACACTTGAAGTCTGTTCCCTGAACTGAGACTCAGACTAATCACGGAAAACTTGCATAGCCTTTGTGGCACTAAATAAATTCATGGCATGCAAAGCTCGGCGAAGGTAAATACTGTGGAGTAATAAATAAACTCTGACCATGAATGTGTTCGCCGGCTGCCAGCTTTTGGTGTGACACGGTTTCTTCCTGCTCCTTCGTGCTTACAATGCAGTGAGTCAGATGTGTTATTCAGAAATGTAAATATTTGCTGAGTTAAAGAGGTTTGCATGAGCATTCGCAACCTTGAATAATCTGATTGAATTATATCAAAAATACACACTCCAGTTCCATCTAATGACGGAGCACTTTCAATACTGCTCTATATTCTTTTTTCAAGATCTCTGGAGATTAAAAGGAAAACTGTATTGTCACAAATTGCCATCTATAACAAAGCGTTTAAGTGTGGTAGCGCTGGTGGTTAAATGAGTCATTGATGTGTCAAATTCACTTTAATCGGATGCACTAAGGGAAAGCGATGAGAGTAAGAAAGTGCATTTAGCATTTTGCAGCTCTGTGAAGCACATTCTCTTGAATACATTATTCAGTGGCTGTCTCACCACTTACACTTATACAAGGATGGGAGTCATTTGACCTCAAGTTAAGGAAGCAAAACCAAATACACAGAGCATTTATTTCATTTTTATTTGGCTGATTATGTTTTATCCACGGCATGGCGAGCAATGGTCAGTCCTGACTGAAATATCTCAACAGCTTCTGAATGGTTTGCTATCAAATGTGATATCTACACACAAGCATGTCTCCCTCAGTATGAACTGTTAAACTAATGGCATTCAAATCAGTGTTTATAGTTTAGTGCCAATTAGAAAATGTTAGCATGCTAATTTAAGGGGATGAACTTAACATGATTTATTTAAAATGTATTTATTTATGTAGTCCTTCTGCACTTAGTTACTTTAATTGTTCAAAACAAAAACTGTCTAACCCTCTGTGACTTCATTAACATTGTTAAATCATTTGAATTAAACTAACATTTAGGTAATTGAAATTAGCATTATAGTCAACACATTTAAATTAGCATTATCAATAAAAGATCAAACTAAAATTTGCTTATACCTTATGTTATTACCAACTACCATAGAATAGGGGAAACAGCAATGTGTCTATTGTCATAGTGGCATTTCAGCATGCTGGCATTTAGCTCAAAAACACTAAATGTGCCTCGGCCTTGTGACTATAGTTGGCCCTTTATTACGTGCAATTATTTCTAAATTCAGTCTTCCCGCTTCCTTTTGTCTGATCGGGGTGCTGTGCAACCTTTACAGTCCTGCAGCGGTAAAAGGACACTGATTACTCCCCAGACGACATTTCTCTAATATCACAAAGACAAAAACTAAATAATCCCTCACCTTTATCTGACAATGTTCAGTCCGAACACAAAATCTCTCACAAACGATTCACAGGAGTAAAAGTTGCATCTCATTTCACTGCTCATATGTTGTGTTACCGGCAGCATATTTAGTCACAGACGAGGTTGCTAAATAAATCCCAGGGAGGACGTCTCAGTGTACTCTCTCTCTGCTGGTCGCAGCAGCCTCCACGTCTCTGAAGGGGATCCTGCCCAGAGGCAAGTCAGACTGGCGCTGCAGGCACAGCTGCACTACACATTCAAAAGTAATACATTATCAAGCTGGCAGGCTGCTTTCCTTTGCTTTGTATTCGTCTGGAATGTTGATTAGTTTCATTTTATAGTCTGCAGAAAAAGACTAAAGATTTTTAATGGAGGGACCATCATTAGAGAATAATCACAGCCTCTAACAGCTAAACCACCGTGTAATGGGTCAGGGCTTGCGGTTTAAGAAGCATGTTGGTATTAGGGTGTCAAACTATTCGCTGGTCTTATGAGGGGATAACAGATTCACATACGTAACACGATTCAGCCTTTATGAAGTAGGTCAGTAAATGTTTCAAGACTTCATGACCACCAGAGGATGTATGTTGTGACAGTATATATTGTAATATCAATATATTACTGAGAAATCATAGATTAACATCATATCCAAGTTGTTTGAAAACACAATCCTCGAAGATTCTTCTGGATAAAAAGATATTCCTGCTGCTGCATGATGAAACTCGTTGGTACGCTGCAGTCCGTTTTGATTCAGAAAGACGTCTTAAGAGTTTATAGAAATGTCTTCTGAATAATGCAACGTGTTTAAACGATCCCGGGTTTTTCAAGCACGTTACCCGAGAAGCAGCCAATATCGCCAAGAGCCGATAGCCTCAAGCATTCCAGATGTTTTTCATTTTCAACCTTAGACTACTAAAAGTACTACAGTCGCACTTCTACTCCTCCACAGTTCAGAGGGAATTATTGTACTTTTTACATGTATTTGACAGCTGGAGTTATTTATTACTTTGTAGATGTAAAGTCCCATAAACATGATCCTCTTGTAAAATATGTGGTTATAGATTTAACTACCCAACACAATATAGTAGTAGTAAGTAGTTAAATAACTTTACCTCAACCCTCTACCATTAAAATGCTCACACTGAGTAACACAGGGTAACTAATATGGGTAATAACAATCATACATATGTTTAGTTTTGATGGACTTCTCAATTTAATATGTTTTTTTTTACACTGTAGTTAGTACTACGATAGTGTATTTAAGAACACACTTTCCACCACTGGTTGTAAAAAAAGACATTTCAAACTCTATATACAGTATCCTGGAATATACAGATCCGATTGTTGATTTCTTGATATTGTGTTTTTTTGCAGTTGTGGTGTTGGACTACAGCTGTACACTGCCCCTCAGAGGCTGGAAACAATACATGGAAAATCATAGGAAAAGGCAACCACAAACATACAAGCTTATTTACAAATATGTTTTGATTTAACACAATTGTATCATTACAAGCACAGCTAAGGATCAAATGAGTTCATTAAAAAACTAACCAAAGTTTATCTTTCTATTTACACTTTAAATCTCAAAACAGTTGAGTCAGTTAAATTAAATAGCGGCACACATTCCAAGTCCTTTTTCCAATTTTACATATTCAGGTTGTGGTCATTTCTCAGAAGCTTGTTATCCAGCTGACAACTTCAATCTGAACATTCTGCGAACATCCTGGTGAAGTACAGAACGGCAGGCTGTGCGGTGACGTTTTGGATGTTGTATGCATGTCCTGTGTGAGAAGAACCGTTGCATCAGTAAAACACAAACAAAACCCTTCAATGTCATAGGTATACAACTCAAATCTTTAAAATTACCACTAAAAAGGTCGTAGAAGATGCGTGGAAACGACTGGCATTGCAAAGAGGCATTTCTTCACAATACAATTAAACACATTCATTCCATCCCAATATTTATATAATATTCTTACCACATTCCACCATAAAGGACTGTCCGGGATTGAAGCAGGATTCCTTGCCGTCGATGGTTACACTCACAGAGCTCGTTAATAAGTTGAAAACCTTTCAAAACACAACAATGAAAGATTATTACAGCAATAAAACACTTTCCAAGATATCTGGTGTACAAGATGACAGGAGAGAATCAGATGACCTCAAACAACATGGGAGAATAAATCATACGAGAACTGTACTGACTGTTGTGGCGCTGTGATCCACCCACAAAGGCTTCTTCATGTAGGAGCCCAGCAGCATTCTTCCATTACAGAAGGAGCCACAGTTCAGATCCACCAGGAAGCCAATAGCTCGGCCTTGATAGAAGTACCAATCAAATTGGTCTGGAGTGACCTCAGGACCTTCTGCAATGATAGTAAACAGTAAAAAAAAAGAAATTCAGTGGCAGGTCTGGCCAATAATTACTCACGTAGACCCTTTCATAAGAATAATTTGATGGTAATACAAAGTTTTGATTACAAATATTTTGTCTAAAGAAAAGAAGCAAACACAAATTAAACTTACATTTTGAGATATTAAACAATGTATATCATGTGATAATTAGCTGTATCATAGATTTTGATGCAATGGCACATCAGTGTAGTTACAATTATTTGCATATTCAAATACCCAACCAACAGCCTGATCATTAAAGTTTTGTTCAAAAACAGCATCAAATTATTTCTACTTGTTTGCCATATCTATAAATTCATGACAAAAACATTGTTAAGTTATCGACAACAGCAGCTTTTTACAAGACATTATATTTTCTTACTGTTGGCCGGAACAGACCAGAGACTCCTAAACCACTCCGTCAGGTTGGTCTTGTCCTTCAGCTGCAACACCAGCGGTTTGAGAGGAGGAGCACACAGATCGGATACAGAGAGAGCGGCGTGGGAGCTGGGTGGCATCCGAACTACAGTAGAGATAAAAGTAGAAGTTAATCCAATCTTTTAAAAGGGATGGCCAAAAAACTAAAACGGTGAACAATGAAACCACCAGATGGAGCCGTTTAACTGCTGACATGAGCGACACATCTCATCCTCAAAGGCCCAGTGAGTGCATTTGTATTCACCACAGAGGGTGAAAGGGCTCGCTGTAAATATTGCAGTCTGGCTGCCACATCTTGAGCCATTTTGAGCCTGACACAGAACAACTATCAAATGTGACATTTTCATTTGATTTATTCAAGACTGAGCTCACACTGGCCTCTCTCTCTCCACAGAATCCACAAGGAACATTATATTTAGGAGTCTGCTGTTCCCGCTGGGGAGTTTACAACCCTGTCTTTTGAGTTGGAGTTAAGCATAGTATACATGCATCGAGTTGCAAATATCTTTACACCAAGTATATTTGTGCAGATTTTGATTTCGGATGAAATGCATTCTTATTCTTGATCTATAGTATGTTATTGATTATTATTCATTCCTTATTAACAATAGTTGGGTATTTCCAAGGGGATAAGGAATCGTGTTCAAGTGTTGTATGCATTAATTGTACACTGTAAAAGAAATGTTGTCAAAACATAAAAAATAAAGAGATATAAATATATACAAAATCAGATTGAATTCTAAAGTATATTATTATATTAATGTGTTATATGTTAAAAACATACTCAAGCTGTCGTCATCCTCCTCATACTCGTTCCGGTCAATCATGGAGGACGGCCCACTTCTGAGGAGCTCCAACCTGCCAAAAGAATAGATAAATAAAGCATATATACTGTATATATAAAAACACAACAGTTACAGACAATAACATGGAGAAGACTTTTCCATACCGGTTCTCTGACGGACAGTTGCTGATCTGTGGCGTCTCGTGGTTGGGAGGGCTGTTATGTGGACTCCCGGGTTGAACAGCATCCATACTGAGAATATCTCCATCAGTCCTTTCACTGAATATTATACAGACAGTAGCAGGGACTTCCTCAGCAGGACGAGCGGCGACTTTACGTTTGTTCTTCTGACATGGTTCTCTCCTGTTGACCACAGCCGCGGTCTCTGTGACTGAAGTGAATAAGTCTTTAAATGTGGCCAGGGAGCGTTTCACAGTCTTTGGTTCCAGGAGACACACAGGAGCTCCCCCTTGTGGTTTTGACGAGACTGCCATGTTGCCATTTTTGGGAGTCCCAAGTCGAGGAGATCCGCTCCGTTTAGACACTATTTTCCTTTCCTTACGAGGTCTGGGCCCCTGCTGCTGTGAGGAGATGCGCTCCACATTCTCACACTCGCCATCAACCTTCCACCAGCTCCCACTTGGTTTCCTCCTGCGTGTCTTTGGTTCTGCTGCCCTGAGCTGGTCCCGAGGCCCTCTGGGAGAGACGGGTGCCAGTGTGGACAGTTTTTTAGTCGAGGTGTGATGGTATACTCTTTGAAACACTTGATCCCCTGTAAAACATCACATCTAGTTAGTCTTTTGATTAACAAAAAGGTATTATTTGTACCTCAGTAAAAACTGAAAACAGATTTAAAGTACATTTTGTTGATAATACTTATGCACTTTTACTTAAGTAGGATTCTATATGCAGCCGTTTTAATAGCAGTAGAGTATTTTTTTGGGAAGATCCGAGTACATTCACCGTTGACCGTACCTGAGTTAGAGCTGTGCTCTCTGTGAGAGTGGACAAAAGGGCTAGACTGGTCCTGGTCCACCACATCCTGCTGCAGCTGCTCTTCAAACTGCTCCGCCTCAATACTTTGAAATACTTCATCTGGTCGAGTGGCTTCTCCTGTATTTTTGTTTTTGTTCCGTTTAGTTTTCTTTCCTTTAGCTTTATTTGTGTTCTGACTGGATGGCAGTGCAGGCGGTGTCTGGTTTTTTTTCTTTAAAGCCCGGTCCTTATTGGTCTTTACAGGTGTTGGTACTGCTGCGCTGGGCTCTTTGCTGGGCTGCTTTGACTTTTTGAGTGTGTGCTGGTCTGTAAACGTTGTTTCCTCTGAATCCTGTTTGTCCAACCACCACTGCCCAGGTGGCTTCCTTTTCCTTTTCCCAAGAATCTGACCGTCTTCAGATGAACTCCCTTGAGACACAACTGGTATTTTGTTGCGTTTCTGCTTTTTATCTGCCAAATCCTTTTTTGTTTGTGGTTCAGAATTCATGATTTCTTCGTCTGTGAGGGGGAAATAAATAAATATAAATATAAATATATATATATATATATATATATATATATATATATATATATATTTTAAAAATTCTTTACAGATGTTCATAGAGATGCTTAAAATAACTTTTAAATACTAAATACTTCTTTTCAATAACGCTTTCAAACATTTCCCATTGCATCTCTAATAATTTCAATGAATTTGTAAATAGGTTTCTACCGTCTACTACTCATACGTAAAATGTGTTTATTGTTGATGTTTGCACTTTGTAGATAAAAAAAATCCACAAAAAAGTTAAGCCAACCATCTAATCCATGAGAATTGTATTCAATATTCTATATTGAGAAAATACTAATTAAATTACTACTTAAATATAAGTGGGGCTCAACATTGGACATCTTTCAGTTTCCAGTCTTTACGTTTTTTTTTCTAGTCACAAATATTTATGTTATCAGTCAACATTTGTGGGCTATAAGAGCAAGATAAACATGAAAAACGTTTACATTAACCTCTGATAATAACTAACAGAAAGATGAATGTCAACATAAAGAAAAAGATGTTAACAGTAGGGCGTCCTTACCTGGAAGAGAACCCAGGGCTTCAGCATCGGCATGCTCCTCACTGCTCTGGCTTTGTTCCTTCTCAGCCTCATCCTTCATAGTCTGCTTTACGACATCAGATCCTTGCGTCGCTTTTCTGCCCCCCTTTAATGACTTGGCCCTGCTCGTCTTTGCATTTTCATTCCCATCTTTTAAAGACGTCGGCCTCTTCATGTCAGAAGGCTGCTGAGCTTTTTTCTCTGTTTTCTGAGTTGGTTTTTCTTCATACGTTTCCCCGCTGGCTCCGTCTTTCAGTTGCTCTTCTTCCTTATCACTTTCTTTAGATGTTACCTTCCTTAGTCGTTGTTTCTTTTTGTTTGGTTTCTCCTCTACCACTAAGTCGCCTGCAGGAAGATCCTCAGGAGTGGACAATTCATCCATATCATTTCCAGGCTCAGCCTCCTTAATCTTCTTCTCTCCCCCTTTCTTCTTCTTTGTTTTTTGAGTGACAATCTGACTTCCCAGTTTGTTCTTCGTCTGTTCAGATTCCTGCGGTTTCTGTGCAGTCTTTAATGGGCTGTCCTTCTTGCCCTTGCCTGTTGAGCTGTCTTTGTCAGTGCTGGAGGTTCTGCCCTGTCGCTGTTTTTTACTGGTGGCAGTTTTACTTGGGATAGAAAACCAAAGAAGGTTCTCATCCTCCAGAATGAGAAAATCATCCTCTGGCTCAGCAGGAGTGGGTACTTTCACTGGTGTCAGAGACTTCCTGGAACTAAGAAAATGTATTATTTAAATCAGTTTTTATGTTGACCCAAGAGACATTACTTTGTAAACATATTTTGGTGGTTTCTATTATCAAAAGCAAATATTTAGGTGTAATCTTAACTCACCATGCAGGTTTGGGCTGTCCAGCATCTCTAAGCTTCTTGAGAAAAGCAGTCATGTCTTTTCCCACACTGGTTGACTCCTCCAATGGCTGGCTGTGGACATTTTCAGATATTTTTGCGAGTTCAGGCTCCTGTCTCACTGCTGACACTGGTGGGTCTGTGTTTTCTTCCCTGGAAATAAAAAAATAAAAAAACAGAAACAACTGAATTATTCAGTTAAATAAAAAAATGTCACAATTTGCTCTACTGCTGCATTGCATTCTGTTTGCTGTTATACATTTGTATTATCAACTACTGCTGCAGATGCATGCGTCTATATTTTACACTTTTTTTATGACTTGATTAATTACTTTTTTCTTATCAGTTCAATTTACAGCTATTAATATTCATGTTATTTATCGTTGAGTTAAGTTATACATTCAATATTATAATAGCTATAATAAAAAAAGAATAAAGTGTATTGAACAATTTGAAAATATTCTGCCACAATGGCTTTGTAAAAACTATATCAGCCAGCACATGATACACAAATTCAAAATTTTGATACCAGGTAATAAATGCGAATATCCATATTGGCTTCCAATATCCACTATTGTTAGGTCACTAGGTCAAAAGTGAAAGCAATTAGTCCTCAATCAAAACGTTCTCTCTTCTGACCTTGTTTTTTTGTTTTTGCCCTCCAAATCAGGTTTTTGGGGTTTCTTTTGTATTTTTTTTTCTGTGACTGGGTGACTCCCTTTGCTGCAGGAAAAAAAGAAAATATACATCACAAAAAGGCAAACCAAATAATGACCACAGATAGCAGACAATTAAGGATCAATCATCAAAACATAAAATGGACCCTTCATACTCCAATGATCTGTTGTGTATTGTATATTGCAATCCATCAAGCAAGTAGTGATGAATTAAAAAGGCTCTTACCATGATTCCTCCCCCTTGTTTTGGTGACTGGACATCTTGGGTTTGCTGAAAACAACCTTGCTTGGAGGAGACTCCAACTCAGAGTCATCATTTCTAGAGGAAAGAACAATTATTGAAAGGAATGTTCAGTTCAGTGTTGACACTAGAATCCTACACTTCGTACAACAACTTCTTTTCTACACAAAATGTATTATTAATTGCTTACTCCTCTGTGCCGTGCTCATTGCACCGGGGTTCCTGGATGAGCAGAGGCTCTGCCTTTGCCTCTTCTTTTCCTTCATCTTCATCAGCAAAGAGAATTGGGGATACAACTTGGTCTTTCTCATTGTCCAGTTCTTCAACAACCATATTCACTTCAATAGGGCTAGATGTCTTCACAGGCATATGTGCTTTGAATGGGATGTCCAAATCTGCAACAGAAAAAGTATCCTCCTTTGACAAGATGTACATATCTACAAGAAAAAGAACAAAGTGTCTGAACATTTGATACATGGGAATTTGGAAAACCAAATACAGGTTTAATTCTCTTACCAATGTCAAGTTTAGGACTGGATGACGTTACAGGACGCAGGGCATCTCCTTTAGGACCCTGAAGAGTTACAGAATATATATGTCAAGTATCAACACACCTAAGGGCATCAAATCTTGTCTAATTCAAAAAAGGTATACAAAGTCAATGAACAGATATAAAAGAGCTGCGGAGTCTAAACAAGCAGATAATCAGAGAGTGTATAAGCTCTATTTTACTAACCAAGCTGCAGCATTGCATAAAAATAAAGTGGTATAACTACTGGCTCATCAGCCCTTTCCCGTGTGACGACATAACAGCATTGAACAGCTGCTTATCAGTGAAAGAACTACAGTCACTGTAGATTGTTCATTACCATTTGACATCTTAGAATTTGTTCTATTCGGGGTCCTTCTTGTGGGACTGGTGAGGCCACTCTCTCACACCGATTTGGCTCGATATCAAAGGTCTGGAGCAGAGTAGGTGGCGGTAACAGGTCATCATTAACATGTGAGGGTACATCTGAAAAGAACAGTTAAGCAAAGGTTGACATAATGAAAATGCAAAACGACCTGCAAAATATTAAAGCAAAACAATTACACACTCAACTCACCCAAGTCATCAAACATCTTATCAATGTCATCCAATGTCAGCGGTTCTGTCCATTTTTTGGGTGAACTAAAAACACAAAACTCAGGTTAATATAATAGCTGAAAGATCAAAATTTCTATACAACTGCTAAATTACTCAATACCATTCGATCGACAATACACAGCATATTTAAAACTCCAAAAAAGCCAAATGTAAGAGAAAGACATGTACAACATTAACATATACATTATTTATAACAAATGGTGATGATTAGTGAGATTACACCCAAGAAAAGTAATGAATGTTAAAATAAACTTGAAACTCATATAGGCATAAACATTAGATAAAACTATAAACCATACTATACATACATACATACATACAAACTATAATCTCCAATTTATGATTACTCCATCAAAGATGCATACCATAAAATGCAACCAATGCATAAATACCAAGTTTCAGCTCTCTTGATTTAACATAGGCTTCAATAAAAAGCTCAGTCACAGAATACATGAATACTTTTCAAACGTACCTTTCCTTGTTTGTGAGATAGCAGAGTTTCCTCTTTGGTCTCTTCTGTGAACAGAAAAGATAAAGAGAAAGTTACTAGCAACTACTGTAATTTAGTTACTTTGTAATTAGGGATAAAAACATTGTTACCAGCCAACAACATACCTTAACTACAAAACTCTGTTCATTATCTATACCAAGTTAAAATTACAGCAGCATCATGCAACAGCCAATGTTCTTATAACTGAGTTACAAAGGATGGACAAAATAATAGAAACACTTCAGTATGACGCGAGACTATTTAACAGCATCGCAAACTACTTCTGCGTCTTCAAAATTACTGTGAAGTTGAAACCCGTTTAAACAAAACCTCAACTTTAACTATAAGCTTAATGAAGTTCAGAATTAACTGTTAACTAACTCTATTTCATGGTTGTTGCATTGAGTTTAGCCAACGTTAGCTAACGGTTACTGTAACAATGTTTATACTGAGTGTAACGTTACACCCTCTTCCTCCCTTGGTCGTCATTGAAGCTACATGTGTTTTCCTCAATAGCACAATGAACTTACCAAGGTGGGGTACTTTGTCTCCATTTCTGTTAACTAACGCTAGCTCTGTCTATTTTTTAGTGGCAACGTTACACCAACCTAACGTTAGATGTTATGCTAACGGTTGACATAGCTAGCCATCAATTTGTTGTCAATAATCGGTTAGCTTTAGCTCCCGGGATGCATTTGTTTGAATCCACTCTCTCTGAATCAAGTTACGACTGAGAAGATATCATCATGCAAACGCTGGCGAGTCCGCCATGTCCCCTATTTGATAACTAGCGTTAGCGTTAGCAAAACAATGGCGCTGTTGACAATTTGTAATAAACCCGCGCAAAGTGAACGAAGTTGGAGCCTGTGCCCTGAGCCAGGCCTTTCAGGCAACACTTTGCTATATAACGTTATGTAGTTTGCTGTTATGCTAATCTGCAGTCTGTGCTTGTGAACTATAAAATGACCATGACTAATGAGTTATACTAGTTCAGTATAAAATAAGCTTAACTAGTTGGCAGTGGCCAGAGTGTATTGCTTGTGGGCAAATACCCACTGCCTTAAAGACCATGCTCAGGGTTAAAAATGGAAGCTGTCCCACAATGTCCTTCTTCTTCTACATTTTATTTTCCGGCAGACTGAACCGACAGCTGGTGCTTCACGTTGCTGCCCCCAACAGGTTAGTCATTGTTAAATTTAACCAAGATTGATTTCATGTCATGTCAACCGCTAATCCCTTGAGGAGATGTCCAACAATGATATGACAAAATGTATAACTCTGTTGTATTTAGAAAAAATATGTAGCACTAAAGAATAACGGTACATTCGAATGATATCTGATAATGTCTGTGATGTTAAGCTGTTCGAGTTGCAGAGTATACTGTGATTTTCTTGTTCATCTTCCACATTATGTTAAAAGAGCACATACTGCTGAATTATTAAAACAGTCGATATTACACATGATGAATTAGAAAACTATAATTAACATCGGCATAAAAATTGGTATAAATGGGCAATTGAAAATGATTTGAAAGTTATAAAACACAGTTTATACTGTATGATGAATGATTAACACGTCTATTATAACACTACACTTTTGTGTAGTGTTATAATAGTCTCCTTATTAGCGCTTAATGTGTTGTGTTAGCAATCAATATGTTAGAAAAGAGCCATAAAAGGTTCAAAGATCAGTCAACCAAAGTTGAAACAGGTATTTTATAGTATACTGTAATCAGAATTTTACAACATTTATTACAATTGTCAAAATAAAACATTTTCATGATGATCAAAAAGGTAATTCCAAACTTTGGCACAACTCTTTTCTATCATACATGAAATAAAGTAAAAATGGTTAGCGGAATATCTTTTTCTGCTTTTCAGCAATCTCCGTTGGTTCCATGGCATCGGGACTGAGGTCTGTGTAGAGCGGCTGTCTGATGTGTCTCCAAACCACCAAAACAATCCGAATGACAAACAGCGCAAGGGCAAAAGCCAGCAGCACAACTAAGAGAAGACAATCTAGTTAGTAACTTTTTCACAGATGTTTGTGGTCAGATGCATTTGTGTACAGGAGTTAGCGTTCTACTATTTCATCTTACAGTGGAGGTAAAAAGTTGTAGGCCTACCACTGTTTCAAATGTGTAAATGTGCTTTACTGTGGAATAATATACTCAAACGTCACAATAAGTAATATTTTAGTGTAGGGGCTTAATTGTTTTTCATCAATATTGTCTATATTTCCATTTTTTACTTTCTACCTGTAATGTTTAAAGAGATTAGCTCAATGACCTTTTGTTGATGTCATGTGGAGATGATTGCAGAGATTATCATACATTTGTCACATATGGAGTTCACTCCAGTGTCTTACCAATGAAGAGGCCGTTACGGCTGGGCGATTTAGCATCATAGTTCTTGTCCAGGTTTCCGCACAGCGCCCAGATCACAACCGGGTAGATGATGAGGATGTACCGCACGTGTTTGTCAAGGACAAAGTTTTCCAAAACAAACCTGTGAAACACGCAGCACAAACACATTTGCTTCAGAATGTCACTGATGATTTTGCACAGTAATTCTCTAATAAGTATTTTTTCCAAGTAAAGAGCGATTACCACACAAGCAGCACGAGAGTCAAAACAGAGTATGAGATGGTTGCAGCATCCTCTGGGTCCATCTTTACATTATAAGTCAGTACAATGGTCAGGTTAATTAGTGTAGCAATGGTTGTCCAAGTTGTGTATATCATCACACCATTCTGAACCTGCAAATTAAGTATTATAGAGTGTTTTTGCCACACTTAAACCACAACATTGTAACTACACAAGATGCAAATGCTGCATATTTGTCATACTAACCAACACACGGAGGAGCCAGAGGTCTGCCTTGTGGTATTTCTTCAGCCAGGGTCCATAAACATGAAGTCCATGGCAGGTGAAGCATATCATGGAGTAGTTTGTGCAGATGACTAGGAAGAGAAAAACTAGTGCAGCGATCATCACTCTGGAGTAAGACAGATAACACATAAGACACATCAAACACATTTATAATTAGGAAATGAAATATGAAATTAGGTCGTTTCATTTGCAAACAATGACCCATTGGAGACTCTTACCCTTTGTCCCAAACAAGCAGCCAGCCAATATTGAAACACAGATTGAGGCACCAGCTAATGAAGAATCCATAAGGCAACACTGCAGGACTGCAGTAAACATAGCCGTAACCGTTCCTACAAGAAAAAGGAACCACACTTGATGTTTCAGTCTGTAAATTGGCGAAAATGTCCATAGAACAGAAAACATTTTTTTTCTGATACTTCCTAAATTTGTCTCATATCTGGTATCCTAAAAACCAAAAGGGATTACAAATATACAGATACATACTATTTGCACATCCTAAACAAGAGAATAAAAAAAGTTGGACCCAACTTTCTGCAAAGTCCTGCAACGATGTAGATAACCATTGCTATCAGCCAGACGTATATAATGCTCCAGATGCTAAAAGTCCATCCTGAAGGTGTGATCTCTGTGTCAAACACTGCAGACACGTTGCCTGTGGTGGTACCATAAGGACCTATAGAGAATAAAGCAAATAACAAGGAATGTAATATGTTAAACTAATATTTGTGATTTCTCAAAACCTTTACAAGGCCCATTCACAATCTTAAAGTTAAACTAAAAACCATGTAAACAAAGCTTTGACTTACCAAGTCCAACTACAGACAGCCCATTGAACACCAAACTTATTGCAAAGCCAACAACAGACACCACTATTGCGGCAAGACGTCCTGGATTATGTTTTCCCATTGTGGTCTACTGTGATAGCTGAAATTATTCAAAAATAGAAACAAATGAAGAATGAACGAATTACAATGGACGTACAGGGAAGGTTACATTTACAGATTTAATCTTTGGTACATTTAGTACATTGTAGTGTTTTATACTGAATGAGCAAATAGTGTTTAGCTCAAAGAAACGTGTCTTTTAGGAAGATAATGCAATCCTCATACATGATAACCTGCATTTGAACCTGACCTCTGACCTTGACAAGTGATAATAATATATCACCTTATGGAGAGGCCATTCAAACAATTACATCAAGTTGTTTTATTCTTATAAATCACCAGTGTTTTAAAAAAAGATTGAAACCATAAAAAAATAAACTAAAATCAAGTTTAAAACAACTTGTGTAACTGCAGAAAGGTCCACGTGTCCCTGCTGCACAACGACTTTCCTCCAGGATAATAAAACAGCAAAACAAAAAGAGTGCCCACATGATAAAGACTCAATAACATAAAACGAGACATACCCTTTTTTTCTTTGTGTGCTCAGTCATCAGTGTGAAGAACCAGAGTAGCTGTGCAGAGTGTGAAGAGGGGAACTGGGACTGCCTCTTTTATGAAAAAGCTAGTTGTGTAAGGACGAGGTTTACAACCATCACGTGCGTCTGTTATCTTCTATACATTTCTGCCACAGTGCAGTGAGTAATAAAAGACTAACAAACTGTTTCCCCTCATTGGATAAATAACTATGAAATGTATTCATATGGGTGACCTCAGAATGAATGACAATGTGTATACTTTGTGTACGCTATTTCTTAATTGAAAATAATACATTACATAAACATATTTGTCATATTTGAAAAGGCTTACACAAATAGTCACCCTAGAAATGGTAAATAAAAACTATGCTGGAAAGTCTAAAGATTGTATATATCTGGCAGAGCTTAAAGTTAGACGACGAGCAGGAGGAAGGATCATTAACAATTCAGTATATAGAGAATTAGACTAATCAGACTAAACCTTGAACGACTCCTGAAATCCAGCCAGAAGGCCAATTGTGTGTTCTTACCATTGTTTTGTCACGGACAAGCAGCAGTTTGCACTGTTTATATGCAGTGACATTTATCACAATTCCTCACAAGTCTGTGTTTTGCTCTATTATTATAATGTGTTTCCTGCGCACTTGCTATATTGATAGTTCCATAGTAAAGAACGTTCTTCCTATTATGTTCTGATTCATATGTTTTCAGTCTGATCTACTTCAAGCTGGAGACAACTATTCAGTATATAGTTACACTTATATGAGAACAAGCTCATGTTTTAGAGGAGTTCAATAAGACTTAAATTATTTAGCCTGGCAAGTAAAATTGAATGAGGAGATAAATGTAGTGATTTAAATTAGCAAGGCAGATAGGGAGAAATAGTGTACCAAACACTAAAAGTGGGGCAAAGACCATCAATACTTTACTTCTTAGCCAGGCATGTACAGGAATTACATTGAAAACTAAGGCAGTTACTCATGCAGCCGTTATTATTAGTTATCTCTATGACCTTTTCTTACTTAGGATTTATTTATGTTGGCATTGGGCTACCGCATCTCAAGGGACTTACCAGGGAAATTATTGCACAATTGATTGAAACAGTTGCAGTATTTGGTGTCTTTATATACCACAAATTGTTCCACAAAAGCATATAATCGGAGGAAAGCAACATTTATTTTTTATAAAGTATACAAAATAAAAGTTCAAACGCATTTACAAAAACAAACAGTGACCTCCATTTTTTCACATTTGTATGAAGAATACAATCAAAATTAATTTAGCATCTTATTACAATTAAGAGTGCAGTTCGAGTAAACAATGTATTTAAAGCTAAATACATGAGTCAACATAAATTGGACCTCAGCATCATATCATTTCATTTACTTATTTTAATAAAGCTTATTTTAAGAAGCTACAGTACATCATGTGGCAAGAGTGTCTCCCAGGCAAAACTGCCATAAATTACAATATAGAAAGCATTTAGAAATACATCTCATCCCAAAACAATACTGTATGGATACAAAAAGGTTGATCATGAAAGTATCCATAAAACATTTTTACTGAAATATCTTTTTCTGGTTCTCAGCAATCTCCATCGGAGACATGCTCTCTGGGCTGAGATCTTCGTAAAATGGATTTTTGATGAGCCTCCAAGTGACCAAACCCACCCGTGCAGCACACAAGATACAGGCTAAGGCCAAGAGGACAGCTGTAGTGGAAAGAAAATATCACAGAGAAGCATTAGTGTGCACACTGTCTGTTCCCTGTAGTTGGGTTTGATTCCTTTATGTATGTTAAAAATCAATCAATCACAGGTTATGTAGCATTGGTGGAATAGTGAACGCATAAATACATAAAGCATCCAGGGGATGTAATTGAGATTGATTAAGAAGGTTTAAAAAGTTCCTCACTAATGAAGATGTCATTGCGACTAGGATCCGCAGCATCGTTGTTATTCATGAACACCCCCGTCAACGCCCAGATCACAGCGGGGTAAATGGACAGGATGTACCTCACATATTTGTCAAGGACAAAGTTTTCTAGGAAAAACCTGCGAGAAACACAACACATTTGTTCCAGACATGCATTTTTTTTTTTACTTTTCATGAACTTGTGAAAAATAATTTCTACTACGCACGTACCACGCAGACAACACTATAGTCAAAACCGAGAGTGAGACGGTGGCAGCGTCCACCGGGGACATATTTACATTATGATCTAGCACGATGGTCAGGTTGACGAGGGATGCAATGGTTGTCCATGTTGCATATATGGCAATACCATTCTGAACCTGTAATAGGGACAACAGAAAAGACTTAGAGAGGTGTGCAGAGTTGACACAGAAGATGTTGCTGCAGGCAAACAGGTAAACACGAGCTTGCCATTGAGCCGCCCCACTGCACTAACCAATACACGGTGAAGCCACAGGTCTACTTTGTGGTACTTGTTGAGCCATTCTCCATAGATGTGGAGACTATGGCAGGAGAAGAATATCAGGGCGTAGTTACTCAAGGCGATTAGGATGAGGAAAGCCAGTGCAATAGGCATCAACCTTTAGGGATAAAAAAAAGTGAGTAGAATAATCAATGTATTCTATTGCAGTGATTATGTCTGCACACATCACACATTTGTCTCTTGGCCATGTAATCTTTGCGGCATACAACACTGTCTTTATGTAAAAATGACACACGTCAATTTGAAGTAGCTGTATGTCTGACATATACATTACCCTTCCAATATTCCTTTACTTTTTTCACTCAACTTGTCCTCTATACATTCATGCTAAAAATGTATCTCATTAATTATTATAAATGATGACCTATATTTTGCCATGTGACCTTTAAGACATCCCGGTCAGATGGACTAGAGACTCAAAATCCTTGTTAAACGTTTCAGTGTGTCAACCAATGCTGTTTTCTTTAAAACCCATATGTCCGCTACTCCAGATTATGACCGCATGAGGCTCGAACATGCCCTTGAGCCTGAACAGGAATGACCATTTTCCATTGAAGATTGTGCTTCAAATACACTTGAAGCCAATTATTTGCCTGTACCTGCTTCCTAAAGATAGTTTCTCAAGGCTATGACATATATTACAGATAGATTTCAGTTGAAGTAAATAAAGAAAAGGTCCCAACTCACTTTCTGTCCCATAGGAACAACCATGAAGTATTGAGGGTCAGATTCAAGCACCAAACCACAAAAAATCCATGTGGCAAAATAGCCGGGCTGCAGTAGACGTAACCGTATGCATTCCTAAGGAAAGAAAATTACAGAGGGGAATGCTTGCGTCAGCATACCAGATACTACATAGGACATAAAGACAGCTGGGGAAAACCCTGTTTCAGCTAATACTTACTTTCTAAAGAAGCCGGAGAGGAGGTACACCAACACTAAAGCCAGAAAGATGTAAATGATGGACCAGATTGTAAAAGTCCATCCTGCTGGTGTGATCTGGGTTCCAAACTCATCTGAAATGTTAGCGGTCGTCGACAAAAATGGATCTGTGGGACACAAATTCACAAAAGATGCCGATTCCAATAAAACAGATACAAAACTATTATACAAGTTATTTCGACACAAAAGGATCAAAGGATGCAACTTTATTTCTTCAGTTTTAAATGAAATACCAAAATATCAAGTAGAGCATTAACACTTACATGCTCCCACCCCTGACAGACCAGTGAACACCATAGTGATGATGAAGAAGAGCAATGCCAGTGCGATGGCAATCACCAGGCTTATGTTGTGTTTTGGCGGCATTGTGGAAGAGTTATCTAAAAACACCAGTATCATGAATTAAAACACAGTATGAAGTGAAAGATAACAAGTTTGTCCAGCAGCTTTGAACAATGTGTTGATAATTCATTCTTAAAATCAGCTGAATAAAGAAGCTTTTGACTTACCGTTTCTTCTGCCTACCTGAATGACAGCGAGTGGAACACAACGACTGCTGCCGAGGAGTGCCTTTTGTTTGCGTAAAAAAGAGCAGCTTGTGTAACAGCCGGCTTTTATGACACGTCTGCACGTGTACCTGTTTGAACCTTACATAGTCAGTGTTAGTAGATGCTCTCCTTGTGTCCTTGGTTTTCAAATGATTAAACAAATAGATGATTACAAAATATGCCCTATTTAATTATTATCCGCATAACTGAATTATAAACATTTATAAAAGCTGAACTTTGTGCCTGTATTCATGTTTGGTAACAGGTCTGTTTCATCCAATCAAACCTGTTTGTGGCCCAGCAGGTGTCATCTATGAAGAACTGTATGGAAGGGTGGCATTGAATTACTTAAGTTTACCTCTTATGAAATAGGAGAAAGTAATAATCATCCTCAAGTGTTGTATTTGAGTTCAATTTTGAGGTACTTGTACTTTACTTGAGTATTTCCATGTATAAAATAATGTATGTTTTACTTGTTTACTTAGTTGCTTCACAGACTTGGATTGTACATACAAAAGCACATGGCCTTGTTTAGTAGAATATGCTACATTGTTATTGTTAAACTAAACCAACCAGTAAATTAAAACGGTCAAATAACCGACTCCTCACTCAGCCTCACCATTTATATTAATCTTAAAGTATCAGTTAAAGTAATCAAAGAATATAAGATCTATGATGTAACACTCCCTTGATCTGGGTCATTGTTCACCTGTTTAGTAACAGGAATGTATCACCTGATGATCAAAGCAGCAGGTGGGGCCAGAGTTGTTTTTTTATGATTATGAAATAGTTAGTTATGAAACGCTGACTTGATCAATTACACCTGAATTACGTAAAGGTACTTCAGACATTTTATTTTGTCATTTAAAGCTAGATTATTTGCACATTTAGATTTGAAAACATATAGTTTCTTTCTCATCCATACATTTCAACAACCTGTCAAGCCAAAGAACCAGTTACCTGTGTTGAACCTTAAAGCAAACACTTCTACAACAACAAGAGTGCATCTTTTCCCATCTTTATTCTTGATAACTTGTACAAAAAAGATATGTTTTGTTTTACAGTTTCCAAAATGTCTTCTTGCCAAGTTTTTCGATGTTTGATTAAAAAAAAAAAAAAAAACGTTGGAAAAGATTAGTGTGGACTAACTAACTATACATATTGATATGTATATATGCTCCCCATAGCAGAGCAGACGGTCTGCAGCAGAATGACAGTAACGCACATCAATGCAAAAACAACAAAAACGTCAAACATTTCACTTCAAACTTGGGAAGCCACACGAGTGAGTCTACGCAATCATGAACACATGGCCAAAACATGTTTTGGTAATTATTTACAGTCTTTTCATCAGCCGGTCCGTCACCAGCTCCTAGAACCACGGCAGCGTCCTCGGAGCCTCTTCCCGCCGCGCCTGCGGACAGTACCGGCGTGTGTGCGCGTGGTCCCCGGTGGCTTCACAGATGGGACAGGTGTAGTTCCAGAGGATGGGGCACATGACTTTCCCGTCGTCTGATTTCAGGTTGTGTGACCGGTACACCCGTGCAGACTCCCCGTTCTGCTTACAGAAGCGACAGTAGCCCGAGGAGGTCCCGCTGCAGCTGCTGTCTGAGAGGCCGGACAGGCTGCTGACGGAACTAGTCTCGATGGAGTTTTTGCAGCTCTCCCGCCGAGAGGTTTGGACGTGGCTCCAAGGTGCTGCTGCTTCTTTCTTTGGGTCCTCCTCGGTGTCTCCGGGGTCTCCCTTGTGGTCGTCGCACAGCCTCTCCAGCAGTGTGGCCAGGTTCATGTAGTCATGCCACATGTCGAAGCAGTCCTCGGCAGGGAGGAGCGAGCTCTGGGCCACGACTTGTCTTTGCGTTGTTGTCATTTTGGATGAAAAATTTCGCTGAGTTTGTGCGTTTGTTGGAGAGTCTCGTATTTGTAGACGTGAGTGGTTTTAAAGTGCAACAATGTTTGGATCCAAAAGTCTGGCGACAGATTGTTTACAGGTGTCTGGAGGGAGAAAAAAAAAGCAATTTCGAGGGTTTTCTTTCATCTCAGAAACTTGTATTATTGAAGGATGATGTTTGTATCAGCTGTTTAGTCTCTTAAATTGTGACAGGCCTTACAACACAATAATGGAAATTAACAAGACAAATATATATTGATAGAAATTGTGGTTTTATTGTGTGTGTGTGTGTGTGTGTGTGTGTGTGTGTGTGTGTGTGTGTGTGTGTGTGTGTGTGTGTGTGTGTGCGTGTGTGTGTGTGTGTGCGCGCGTGCGTGTGTGTTTGTGTGCGCGCGTGCATGTGTGTGGGGGGGCTTTTTTTTCAGTTCTACCTATGTGCCGACGTTATTCTTATCATATGTTTGTATTTTATTTTTCAAGATAAGCCTGCGATGATGGTAATGGCAAAAAGTGGGTTTGTACAACGAGAATAATGATCGTTGTGATACTAGTTGTATCTGTTTGTCATCGCTACTGGTTGTGTTCATCTGCAGCTGGTGTTGTTATTTGTTGTCGGAGTAGCTCCCCAGACGAGCCCCGCCTCCACCTGATGAGCGCTGTCACCAGAGCGTGTCTGGCACACTTTACAACTGTATCACTATTAAATGTTCAAGCAACTTTCACAACACCTGCACTGCACTTAGTACTGCTCGTTCATACAACTGAGGGGCCGACAGATGCATGCCTACTCCTTGAAGTTGTCTTTTTTTATGCTTCAACTGCGTTTAATCCCTGCACGGGTCGTTTATGTTGCTGCGTGCTGTGCGTATCTGCCTATTTCCACTGCGGGTGTTTCTGGAAATAAAGTCTGCACCCTTCAGTATTGCTGTACAGTCAAATATGTATTGTGTATGTTAACTCTAAAACTTAACTAAAGCGTATAGCATGTTTCATTTTAAAAGGAAGAAGCTGGTTTAGCCATTTACGAAGCAGAAGCGGCGCGTGGGTGGGGCGGAGTGTAAATAAGTGCGGGGGGAATTGTTGGAGGGGGGCGGTGTTTGATATCACGCATGCGCAGTATCATACCGACCGGCGACGGCTGTACAAACGGTGGCCTAGCGAATAACAAGGGGATTACAGAGCCCATTTTGACAGGTCAGTTACAAATAATTACGTTTATGTAAAAGTATATGCGTGATAATGCTTTGTAATGAGAAGCTAATTTGATTTTTAATGTTGGTGACATTTGAGAAACACAGGTCTGTCGCGTTACATGTCGAAGCTAACGCCAGCTAGCTTTCGGTAGTTGATTGAGCTAACAAGGGCTCTGACGTTAGCTAACGGGAACTGACGAAGTGTTGCTCTCCCGTGGGCCTATTCTTCGTTCATTTTGATATCGTTTTGTGTTCTGCTGATTCGTGGATCGATAAGGGGAAGCCGCTCACCGGAGCATTAGATACTGATGTGTTTGGTGGTTTGTTAATCACGCCGTGTCAAATCACATAAAGCTAAGCAGCGAGCTAGCGAGTATCCTTAGATGCCCCAATTTGTTGAACTCTTTGCTGAGAGGCTGTTGCCCTATGTGAACTACAGTTACCGTTTACATATGTCAGTTTGACTTGTGATTGTTTTGGTAATCCTTAATTGACACATGCAGAAAACTGGAGGGGGGGAACTAATATACTTTGGCTAAATAAATGTAACGCTACAGTCATGCATGCATTGTTATACAATTGTTGGTGTCAATAGGATTTTCTGTCCTTCAATTCCAGATTGTGAAGTTAAAAGATTTTCTCCTAAGCTTCTAGATAGCATTTATTTCTGTTTCTCTCTAGGCTTCACAATGAGTCAGGGTAAGGACAATGCACGCCTTAAGAGCTACAAGAACAAGTCCCTCAACACAGATGAAATGAGAAGAAGGAGGGAAGAGGAAGGCCTACAGCTTCGCAAACAGAAGAAGGATGAGCAGGTGAGGAAGTGATTTAGAACTCCTCGGCAGAGGATGAGTTTGAATGTGTTTTAATATGGAGGTATCATTGTCCTCCAGGTAACTTTAATTTGAACAACCTTCATGATTATGAAATGATGTCCTGCCGGCATTGTTAATGTCAGGGAGGAAACTTGAATCCATGCTGTGTTCCTAACAATGTAACGATGAAGAGGAAATTTGCTTAAAAAGTTATTTAAATATGATTCTATTGTAGCTCTTTAAGAGGAGGAATGTTGCCACAGTGGAGGATGATGGCCTCCCAGAGGACGATGGGATGGCTGATAGCGGCTACCTGGAGTCCCAGGCTAACAACATGGACCCACTCACGGTAAAATGAGAATCAAAAATAATCCTGCTATCCATCTAACCTACATGTGGTGCCATCATGCACAGCACATATGAAGTCACAAGACAGCATTTCTTCTGTGTTGATCAAATTTCCATCTTTGTGCCGTGCAGGGTGGGGTGATCTCTGAAGACATGACTCAAATGATATTTGCCAGTACTCCTGAACAGCAGCTAATAGGCACTCAGCGCTTTAGGAAGCTCCTTTCTAAAGGTAAGGGTGCCATATATTGCCAAAATTCCTCATAGATACCTGATTGTTATGAGAGCTGGATGACAATTGAAAGCCTTTTACATGGTGAATTATACATTGTTTTATGCATACATTCTATGAAGTAGAAAACCAGTTACACAGACAATTTTCTTCAGAAAAACTAATACATGGAAGTTGACAATGAAAGGAACATTTTATCATGTAATTTGGAATACTAGAATAAATGTTTTAATCTATTGATATAAGGATAATGTTTTAAAAAGTATTGCTGTATCCATTGTTGTCATATTGTGCACCTCTACTCTGTCTCCCTTAGAACCCAACCCACCCATTGATGAAGTCATTGCCACTTCAGGGGTGGTGGAGCGCTTTGTTGAGTTCCTGAAAAGGAGCGAAAACTGCACATTGCAGGTACATTTCCTTTAGAATGTCTTAGTAAAGATACTTTTTTCACATTCACACCTACGGGCAATTTAGAGTCATCAATTAATCTAAGGTGTATGTCTTTTGAGAAGGGCCTCTTTTGCCATGTGGTGACCGTGCAGCCCACTGAGTGAATGTGTATTAAATATTGTATATTTTGACTGTTCTTTCAGTTTGAGGCTGCATGGGTGTTGACCAACATTGCATCAGGCACATCCCATCAGACTCGGGTGGTAATCCAGGCAGGAGCTGTGCCCATTTTCATAGAGATGCTCAACTCGGATTTTGAAGACGTACAGGAACAGGTAGGGAGAATTCAGACACAACAGCGTTTTTTCTTGTAAACCCTTCCCACTGACTTCTCTATTATAACTTACTGATGTCAATAACAACATAGTATTTATATAACCGGCTGGTTGGATAAAACATAATCCTGCTATTGAATATTGTACATTTTAATTGCGTTTATTGACTGACCTGTATAATCGCTTTCCCCCTCAGGCAGTGTGGGCCTTGGGAAACATAGCAGGAGATAGCACAGAATGCAGAGACTTTGTCATAGACTGCAACATTCTGCCTTCCCTGGTGCAGTAAGTAACAATTCAATGTCACTTTGTCTTCCTCCTAAATCCTGTTATTACTCTAAAAAATACAGAGTAACTTTGATCCTGTATCCTCAGTAAAACATGCTCCTTTTGCAGATTATTGGCCAAACAGAATCGTCTAACCATGATGAGAAATGCAGTGTGGGCGCTGTCAAACTTGTGCAGAGGAAAGAACCCACCTCCAGACTTTACCAAGGTAATTTGCCAGCCTAAATATGTTGCTATGGCAACAGCACACCTCTCGCATACCTTAAATCAGGGGTCGGCAACCTGCGGCTCCGGAGCCGCATGCGGCTCTTTAGCCCGTCTGTTGCGGTTCCCTGAGGCTTTGACAAAAAAAAAAAAAAAAAAGATAGACAACTTTTTTTATTTATTTATTTTTTTCCCCAGTGGAAAAACTTTTAAATGGAAGTCCTCTTATCTTGGAGTTTTAGGTGATATTGTGTTACTGAAAATAAAATAAATGTTTAAATATTTCTTTCACTAAAATGTGCGGCACGTCGCTGTCAAGCCGCCGCCCCTGCAGCTGCTACTTGTGATTCAGAGCCCCGCCCTCACGCGCAGATGAGTGCAGAAGAGCGATTCCTCAACTGCTGCAGCAAACTGAGTAAAGTAGATATACTTTCAGGAAGTGGATCACGTCTCCAAACTCCACTACTGCTGCTGGTTCTGTGTCAGCTCATGAGACACTGAGGCGTCCGCTGACAAAAACGGATCCGTCCTCCGTTTGCGGTGCTCTAGTGAGGAGCTCAGTGTAAACGTAGCAAAAGATATGCGTTTAAAATGTAAAACTCACTGAAGAGGACAGGTATCGAACCTGCTACCTTGCAGTTACAGGGCAAACACTCTACCACATAAGCCACAAATATAGACAGACCTGAAGGTCTGTATAGTTGTTTTTTTAATTAACCTTAATGTAGCCGACACATGACTATTTTTTGTTTGATAGTTATAAACAGGTAGAAAAGCAATACAATGTAAACAATTGTCTTTATTCTTGTTCTAAAATTTCGTAAATACAACAAACTATAGTTTTTTGTATATATAATATGACTATATATAAAACGTCAGAAGCTGTGATATCAAATATTTTTTGCGGCTCCAGACAATTTTTTTTTTTGGTGGAAAAAGGTCAAAATGGCTCTTTGGATACGAAAGGTTGCTGACCCCTGCCTTAAGTACATCATATATCACTTTTCAAGGTCACAAGCTGCATGGAGTTGCTTATGTCTATCTGTAAAACAGTCATTGATATTAAACTTAATACCACCACGATCTCTCTTCTTTTTCCCCCCAGGTGTCCCCGTGTCTCAGTGTGCTGTCTTGGCTGCTGTTCGTCAATGACATAGACATCCTGGCGGATGCATGCTGGGCACTCTCTTATCTATCTGATGGCCCCAATGACAAAATCCAGGCTGTTATTGACTCGGGAGTCTGTCGCAGGCTGGTGGAGTTACTGATGTAAGGCTTAAATCACATAATGTATACGTACAATTTCCAAAGATTCCACAACTCGGATATACATTGTTGGAGAAGATGTGGGTGTGTTGTGAATGATTCCAGACATTATTTGAGCTTGACTAATGCATTACCAGTGCTGACAAATTGAAAAAGTCAGGAGAGGTTACTATGTATAGTATTTCGAGGTAGAATATGAATTGCTGCCATCCTAACACTGGGGGACACACATTTGATTACTATTATGCTTTGTTCCAGGCACTCAGATTATAAGGTTGTATCTCCTGCACTGCGAGCTGTTGGGAACATCGTCACTGGAGACGATCTGCAGACACAGGTAATGGCACCATGTACACACACATAAAGCTATGCTACTTTTGGAGAAGGTAATTTAATACTTATAGATGAATATCTATTAATTATACTGTGTAATTTGTGTGGTCGTCTAGGTGATTTTGAACTGTTCAGCGCTGCAGTCCCTACTTCACCTCCTGAGTAGCCCGAAGGAGTCCATCAAGAAAGAAGCCTGCTGGACGATCTCCAACATCACCGCAGGGAACAGAGCACAAATACAGGTGTGTGTCTGTGAATAACTTGGAAAGTTAAGATTGAAAAATTAACATGATAATTTCCTCATCTAATGAAGTCTTTTCCTCTCTTATTAGATGGTGATAGATGCGGGCCTGTTGCCTCCTCTAATCACTATCCTGCAGGTAGCAGAGTTTCGCACAAGGAAGGAGGCAGCCTGGGCAATTACCAATGCCACCTCGGGGGGCTCTGCTGAGCAAATAAGGTAAAACCACTGATGCAGTTTATACAGAGTATACAGTCAGTGTGTACACCATGATATCTAAAGTTGAGGTGGCTTATTATTTTCAAATAGATGACATTTTAAGAGCTAGTGACTAACTCACACTATCAGAAATAATTCAGTGTTGCATTTGGCTTTTCCAATCAGAGTATTGGTATGTGGTAGTCTGTTTCTTCTTATTAATCCTCAAATGACATAGAATACAGAAATATTTTTGTAAATTGTGATATAGACAAAAGGAATACTTTCAATTACAGAAGTAGTAATTGTCTATGAAGTATGGAGACTGTCCTTCAGCTGGTATGACTGTGGTGAACTTTCATCTTTTGAGAGGGTGTGTGTAGGTTACTGATCATGCGCCAAAGACTTGAGCCAAAGACAGTTATTTGCTTTAAATGAGTAATATCTGTGTTTGTACTCTCTCCCCTCCTGCAGGCACCTTGTGGATCTAGGGTGTATAAAACCTTTGTGTGACCTGCTCACACTTATGGACTCCAAAATAGTTCAGGTGGCTCTAAATGGCCTAGAGAACATCCTGCGACTGGGAGAACTGGAGGCCAAGAGGGGAGGAGGCATCAACCCTTACTGTGCACTGATTGAAGAGGCCTATGGTTAGTCTACACTGACACCCGATTAAAATGATTGAATCCATGCTTGTTACATTTTAGCAATTCTGCAATGTCAGTTGAGAATAATTCAAGTAAGTTTGTCAATTAGTGGACAGATCAGAACATGAGGTTTAGTTAGTTAGTTGTATGAGTCCAGAGTTCAGTTTTATGCACCACATCTAGAATGTAGGTCACATAAACAAACCAAAGACGCATGGTTTTACAACTTTACGACATTGTGAGCAGTTTATTGTTTTCTGTTACACTGGAAGAGCCAGACTTATTAAAAAATAACTAGTTGGAAACCTGGAAATCTAGCAAAAATATAAACAATGATGGACTCTTGTTATGTAAACTTTTCTGAAAGCTTTGAAGCCATATTTAGTCAATCATTGCCCTGAATTAACTGCACATTTTCTACAGCTTCAATTAACAATTAATTTTATCATTAATTATCTGCCAATTATTTTGGTTAATTGAATGATTACTCCATAGTTCTAGACATCACTACAAAATCCACTGATGTTCATTGTATTGTGATATTAAACTGGAGAAAACCAGTATATCTTCACATTTGATGCTGACAGTTAAACCTGATCAAATAACTGTATAAGTTATTAAAACGTCTGGCTGTTAATTCATCAAGCCCCACCTTCTTCCTTCCAGGTCTGGACAAATTGGAGTTCCTACAGGGACACGAGAACCAGGAAATCTACCAGAAAGCCTTCGACCTGATCGAGCGCTACTTCAACACTGACGATGAGGACCCGACTCTGGCTCCAGCCGTTGATCTGCAGCAGCAGCAGTTCCTCTTCCAGCAGTGCGAGGCCCCGATGGAAGGCTTCCAGCTATAATGCTAAATCCTCCCTGCCCATGTGCGCCACCTTCATCCTCACCTCTGCTCATTTCTCTCACTCTCTGCCCACTGCCACGATCAAGGGTTACAACAACCCACGGCTCACCTCCTCCGCTTCCCATCGTCAGAGAGATTGATTTAATCATTATCATGATTATGACAAATGTAACATTACAGGAGCACATGTGTGCGTAGCGTCAAACGTGGGTCACGTTCTGCAGTCTTGTCAGCCAGTTTGTGAAGGTTTCACTCATCATTCTGTCTTGCGCTGAGCTCACCTCTGCGTCTGAAAACCCACCCACCTGCACAGGCCCCGGGGTCTCCTACAAGCAGGTTGTCCCTGTAACACCACCGTCGTACTTTTTGGATTTCCTCAGCTCATCCCAAATGAAAAGCACTTCTCGGTGTTCCCGTCGGATTGGCCAACCCTATCTCTGATTAAGTGGAAGTTTGTTGGACTGCACTGCTCGTCTGATTGAAGCATGAAGGACTCACAAGACAGACAAACATGGACGTGATTTATAACACACACACACACACACACACACACACACACAGAGAAGAATGATTGAACCTAAACACTGGACTGACCATGAGACGTTGATCATGTTTGACTATGGTCTTTGGACCGAACTGCCCACACTGGGGCCATGTGGCCAGTCCCTACACAAGGACTCAACTGACCTCTACTAAAGGCACTTAACTAACTCAAAAATGGAGGTTGAATTCCCTCATCTCCTGTCTCCGACCATTGGATAAGTTACCACAGATGGACAAATTAGGAACTTGACTGTCGCCAAGGGGTGGAGCTTGTCCACCATGCTGCTTGTTGGATCCTGGATCCAGCAAGGATCTGCTGCTTGCTCCTGGATCTCATATCATGCATTCCTTTATCCAGTAATGGGACTTTCCACCTGCACAGGTTTCACCTAATACGAGTTTAGACACAGCCTCTGGTGTGATGTGAATAATCCCATGGAACCATGGGAATTGGAGTCTTCCCTCGCACTGAGACAAATAGACAGACTTGGACGAGACAAACAGACTATTTAACCCTGGAATCTGACCAGCAGCAGACTAACGGGAATTTGTATTATCTTACCATAGTTTCATTTCATTTGCAGCACTTTAGTTCAGGACTGATACCTGCTCCTCAAGAATATACCATAGTTTTTGCATTAACTATTGAATCGGTTGATGACACAGCTTTTCCCTCCTCAGGAAGCGAGGTGTAAAGAGGTGTGGTCTGAATCCTCGACCCCCTTCTGGTATGATAAGGATTATAATGTACTTCACTGTTTACCCAGAATAGATTGTGGACTGAAACTGTTAGCACACTAATTACAATCAGTAAATCATGCTGCCTCAGCAAAGCTAGAAAAACTGTATTGTAACAAAATAAGTCAGAATCTTGGAAAATTGGCTGCTAAAACATGAGCAGTCTAAATGTCTTTCCAACACACATTCAGGTAGCATTTTCCAATTTGATCTGCCAAAACATCAGCACATATATCCGCTATTGGGTCTGAAGCTGGTCTTTATTAAAAACAATGTTTTGATTTATTTGGGGTTAGCATCTGCCATGTTGCTGATGGTGCCATACACTTTATTTAACAGGAATCCTTCCAGATAATTTCAACAAAAATCCAGATAAAAACTTGAATACTGGTGATCACCTTAGTTAGCAAAATTGAATGTTTGTTTACCAAGTCCTCTTAACATTGCTTACTTTTATCAAACTCTCTGCAAGAGATTACCAGCTCTACATGTTAATTACTGTTTGTTGTATTGCGTTTGTGCAACTGTCCCTGTTATGCCATTTGCATAAAAGCTGGTTCATGAACCACAGTGTAAGTGAATCAGTTTCATTGTAGTTTGTGTCCACTATTAGTTATTTTGTGGAGCATTTCCTTGACTGCCATACAGCTGAAGAAATGCAGTACCTCTGTGAAAGGTTTATTTTCATTATCAATTAATCTGAAGATTATTTTCTCAATTCATTGTTTTGTCTATAAAAAGTAACTAACTTAGATCTTTGGCTTAATGGTTGCAGTTTATATCAAATTAGATCATGTCATTAAATCAGATGGAAATCTTCAAGAAGCAATACTTTATTTGATTCTTATTTTGGTGTTGACTATATACAGACATAGATCTCAGTCACAAACAAACTAGTATAATCACATAAGTATAAGGACACGACATGATCCACTTCTTGACTTGAAACTGAAGCCCATTGAAACCCTTCAGGGCTGAAGTTTCTGCTATCCTTGGATACAACCAAATGCTGCCGCCACAATAATTGTTAGTGCTGTTTCCTCAAACAGGTGCCAGTTTATAACCTCAATGTATTCACTGAAAAGGTAAAAACCTTATATTGGCTTTCAGACATTAATAATCCATAGTTATCTAGGGAGGGGATGTACGCAGGGTCTTGTCTTCCATCACTGAGCCTTCTCAGACAGGGCAATAGCAGCTTCTTTCTCTCTTTGTAGTTCCTCCCTCCATCTAGCTTTTTTCTCCATGTTTTGACTCGTCAGGGACTCTTGCCTGCCGACCGCCTGCGACAAAATAAGACGAATTACCAATGAGATTTGAAAAAAGGCTCAGGTTCCACTGTATTTGTATTTTAGAAAAAATACACAACACTGGTAACCTTTACTTTTTTTGTGTAGAACAAAATGGTTAATTCACGAGCAATGCAGAGACAAAACAGCTCTTTCAAATTGTTGTAAACAATGTAACTAAAATGTTCCTCCTTGTAAACTGACACTGGAGAAAATCAATGCATGCAAACACAATCTGTTTAGACAATCTGTCTATTGCCACTCACCTTTTTGCCCAGGAACACCATAATTAGACAGGCCCCTATTGTGGTCGCCATCATCACATAGCAGGCTTTCACTCTGACTTTGTTTCTGGCAGCATCAATCATCTCAAACCTGCGGTGGGGGCAGACAAACAAACGTCAGGGTAGCCAGATAATTGAATACATTAAGAACAATATCCTCATCATATACAATGTGCTGTTCTAAGCTTTTCTTTTCTGAATGTTCCTTCATACAATGGCAATAGGTCAACAATCGCACCCAACTATTAATGCTTCTCTCATTTAGATGTTTGGTTCATTGAGAGTGCAGGAGGCGGAGGGTCTACAGTTTTAATGCGTGACAGTCGGGTCTTTTATCATCGCAGCAGACCAGATATGATCTCCACCCTGATATCAGGGACAGCAGTAATTACCTCCAGCCAAAAACAGATGCCTTGTCTGAACTGCAGTCACCTTGGAATATCAGTTTACCACAGCAGAAGCAACAACGACCCAGTTAGTTAGCTCTGTTTGCGTGAATTATCTTAACGACATCACGCGAAGAGCCAATCAGATGCAGGTGTACTGGGAGGTCTGGTATAAACAGGAAACGGCTACTTACGACACAAGCTCTGGTATCTGGTCTGCGGTCTTGAAACGTCCCGACCAGAGCAGAATTTTCTTGTCCAGATTTGACGGCTTGTAGCCAGGGAGTTTGAATCCGGCACGAGGCTCTGTATGAAAGAAAGCACACGTTAGAACAAACAAACACAGTTTATGTCCACGAATCCACATCTTGCAGAAAAAAACATTATTCAGAGAAGTTTCGTTTCACAAGCCCCAATCGTTTGCTCCATCACCCCCGACTGTAACCCCACTTCCTGTGTCCTTCCTCCCGCTGGGACTAAAGAAAACTTTCACATCCTCGCTATGGCAACAAGTGACCTGTGATGTACAAAGTCCTCTGGCAATCAATGTGGGGACATTTACACTCTCTGCCTTGTTCTGAGACATAACTTTTTATATTTTGAAGATATTGTTTTCCCCATCATTGAACAGATGAAGAGAGTAAAACTGGCAGACTGGACTCGAAACAGGTTTGACATACAACAAAGGTCCCATGTTTAGAGTTGAACCGGGACATTGCACTCACAATGTATGCACAGTAACCATTCAGCTAATAGGGCCTCTAAAGTAAAATGTTCTGAAATGTAAAATAGTTCCAGCTCACACAGAATAAAAAGGCCTTTCTGACTGTATTCCTGCAGTATTGGAGACCCCGATCTCTTGTGTGTGAGTGTTTAGGACCTCAACACTTGACTGATTGAGTAAACAATGACATCACAAGACAACTAAATATGGACAGGATTTCTAGACAGTAATCTGTCTACCCACATGATCCACAACTCTACCTGCTGCTGGGACTGCAGGCAGAGGCTCTGCTTTGGCCTCCTGTGGTTTACTGCACATCCCTCTGTGGCTCCATGTTTCAGTGACCTGTCTGCACCTCTGACCTGATGAGATATTAAAAAAAGACCATGAGTGTATTGGATCTATGAGGAATCATAATGAGTACTAAATCAAACTTTTGATTTTGGTTGAGCAGTCCAAATGATGTCTTATGTGAAAGTTAACAATGATTCTGTTAACTTTCACATAAGACAAAGAAAAGCAGCATATCATCACAACTGACAGGCTGGAACTTCGAAATTATTCTCTTTTTTGTTTGGTAATCTTTAATCTGTAATATTTTTACTGTTGCTGATTATGTTTCTGTTCTAAGAATTTCAGCTCTAATCGAAATGTCAAAATATCACAACAACTTTACATAAATGCAAAAAGTACTCACAGGAGACATCACACCATTACAATCATAAGGGCACACCCAATGTGCTGCCCACTTTCAAAACAGGACGTAGGTGTTTCAGGGTGACAAAGTCTAAACATAAAGGTTTGCTCGGTCAAAGTATTTAGTGAGGCTTTAATTTGGATGAAACCTGAACCCGAACTACAAATGTTCCAAATACAGATACCAGCTATCAACAGATTCCATTGCCACGTAATAATCGTTTACTCGCATTATGGTATGACATTCAAACGAGAAGTACAAATATATATAATATATTAAACTATCAATAGTTCGTCGTATGCAAGATTACTACAACTGCAGCTGCAAGCTAGAGTTATTTTTAAGTTACAAATACACAAACACCGAGTGGGAAAGGAGACACTTTCAGGCAGTTTCTTATAAAAAAAACAAATAACACACAAATTATAGTTAACTATACGAACCTATAAAGTTGCCAACGGAAAGGCGAGATCTGACAAAATTCATGTTTCTAAAGGTACGCTGTGTCCATCAAGCCATTCAACTGCGCAGTAAAACCTTGGCTTCCGTCAGCAGCTGGTTGTGTTGAAAGTCAACTAACTGCGTTTTCAACGACTGGCAAACAGGACCCGCTGACATAAGCATAGGAGCCTGTGCTATATGCCTGATAAAAAATGAGACAGGTTTTTCGTTAAAGTCTGTTTTCTCCACGAATATTGTTTAACATACATAGCTGGAGTTATATTTTAAGTCGGGTTCTTTAACTATGCATAAATATCATAAAGATGACTGGTGTGGCTTAAGTGTAGGTTAAAGTAAGGGGTAGGCGACAATTTAAATCGATGGGAAACAGACTTTGACACAACAATGGAGGATTCCATCACGTTGTGTAACTGTTTTTTGTTTTTTTTAAATCGATGGTACTTTTATTTTAATAGTGACATTGTCTATTGACTCATGCCGCGATAAAGCTTTCAATATTAGTACTGACCGTGGGAATTATAATATAATGTGGTAATATATTTAGCTTGATCGAGGTGGTTTGTATTCAGGCATCGTCTTGAACAGTGCGTGCGACCGCGTCGTGCGGACAGAGGACCAATCAGTCCACCATGGCTGCGTCCGGTGGAACTTTAAACTGTGAGGACTTTTCAATGTTTCAGGTAATTTCAACGATTAATTCAAAGATCTGTGATAACGTGTCACTGATTTGCTGCGATCTGAATCAGAACCTCTTGAAAGTTCAGATGCGGTGTTGTTTCTGTGTCACGTCAAGCTAGTGAATGGGTGACCCTCCTGATCACTAATGTTCACACAGACTGGAGCAGCAGGGCTGAAACAGTCTGCACACGGTTTAAACATCACTGTCACGGGTCTTCAGATAAACAACCCGGTCGGCCAGCATGTGATTTACCGAACCTGTTGATTAAGTACCTCCAGTCACTAAATTGGCCTAATTTTAAAGATAACGTAAAAAGCAAACATACCTAGGGGTCAGCATACTACCACCTCTCAAGGTGACACAAGTAGGCATTCACTTGTTGCAGGAAAGTGAAAAAATGTAGCGTTAATGTGCTCATTTATTTTGCCTAAATGTGCAATGGAAAGGCTTTGACGCATGCTGCGCTCTATCTTGAAACGTTGCTATTCTAAGCAGTTGTTCAAGCTGTTATCTACTAGTATATTTGCTCATTTACGATATATTAAAACTTATCTGCACTGCTTACAGAAAGTCCACTGTCTCTGTATTGAGTTTCTGCTTTTTCTTAGACATCAGGCTATGCACTGATAACCAGAGATCAATTAAATGTGATGTATTGCAACATAACAAACATAACAAATTGAGCTTTAAATCATTGCTTTGGTTTTTGTTGAAGGGAAGTTGCTGACTGCCTCTTTTTCAGGACATGCTGAAGGTGATGCGCAGCATAGATGACCGCATCGTCTATGCGCTGAACACCTCCGTGCCCACCGTCTCCTTCTCAGGCAAAGTGGATGCCACACAAACGTGCAAACACCTCTATGAGTCTGTGAGTGACTAAAATAATGTCTTTGTCAAAGTTACTTCCTAGCTTTTTCCATATAATATTAAACCAGTTCAAGCAATAATCTCATGCGTTCCACAGATGATGGACGCCCATCTGACCAGAGACAAAGCTATCAAGTCCTGTATAGCTCAAACTTCAGAGGAGGTGAGACAACTGCGGGAACAAAGAGCAAAAGACAGCGAAAACCTGGCCCTCATCAGACTGCTCAGAAAGGAGCAGACAAAAGTAGGTCCTGTTTCTTACACTAGAGGGCTTTAAACACTACCAAGCTCTAAAATATGAGCCATCTGTAGCTGGAAGACTCCTTGAAATACATTCCTCATTTGGAGAGAATTAGGCACAGTTCTAATAAAAAAGATGCTGTTAAGTTTCTTTATGGGAAATGTTTGACCCCTTGACTTGACTAAAAGTATGAATATTTTTGGCTTCTACTGCTTTTATTTGGACTATTCTTTTTGCATATATATATATATATATAAATAAATACTGAATTGTTGGAATACTTTAGTAATTGTTCCATACTGTGACAACCACAAACTAAAGAAATTATGTTTTTGTTTTTCCAATTTAGGTGAATTTACCCTTTTTAAGTAGCGTTGTATTAACAATTTTATGGGCGACGGCAATGGGTGTTATCATATATATGTTTGAAAATATTAATTAAGTAATGCATTTTTCCTTCCTTGTTTCCAGTTAAAGCTTATGCAGTCAGAGCTGAATGTTGAAGAAGTTATCAATGATAGAAGTCTAAAGGTATGCTCACTATTAACAGTAACGTCCTATAATCACACCTAAATGCTCTGTCGCTATCTTATTAGTTACTTATCCCTGATTTTCCGTGGTAAGATTTTCAGTGAAAGGTGCAGAATCCACTACACGCCTCCGAAGGTGAAGTGAAGCTCCGTCTGATGAGAGGAGCTGCTTCACTTGAGGTTTGAATCCAGACGAACTGAAACTATGGCCTGCTGCGGAGTCCCGACTGCAAGCTGCAGACCATCCAAACCGCTCGGACCTCTTCTCCAGCACACTTGTATTCCATTGTGACTGTCGCATTGCATTACCACAGCTGTACAAAAGTCATTAGTGTGCCTCATTAATGAGAAACATTGTACGAAAAGATTTTTTTTTAAAAAGACAATGAAATGTTTTCAAGCAACGTGTTGTCTGTGAATTAAATCATTTGTGAGTCTTTTGAGGAGCACCGTGTTTTCTAAATGCAATGAAGTGGTACAGTTTAATCCAATTAAATGTCTAAACAACGGTCAGAAGAATTGGCAGTAATTGTGTACAGACATTCATGGTTCCCAGCTCATGAATCCTAATGAATGTGAGCATGTTAGCACTTAGCCTCAGTTCAGCCTCACAGAGCTGCTGTAGGCGCATAATGTTAGTCCTCTTTGTTTGATTCAGGAACGTTTGTAGACGGGTCATTAGTGTATTTCCTTGGTTGGTGAGATTCTGGGCGCTCCCTACTCCTTTTTTTTATTCATCTCAGGTGAACACCTGGTAGGACCGTGTTTCCTGGATTGTATGATCAGAACACACAATATAATGAAGCTAAAAATCTATGTCTCCGTTAAAGTTTGTGTAAACTAAAGAGATTAATGTACCTTTTCTTTTGTAACCGTTTCTTCCATCCAAAATGGTTTCTAATTGAGAAATCGGACAAATACTTATACAAATCACAAGAAATACATATTTCTTTAATGGTTTCTTTATTATCTCTTTAGAAGGAAGTGCATTTAACTTGTTGCTTCCCAAGCCCACATATCTTTGTGTTCATACATTCATAGTCGACGTCAAATCACTTCAGGGTAAAGAAGCAGCTTTTTGACATGAGACTGCAGCCTGTTGGTATTTCACTGTTGAAGAAGGTTGTTTGATCAGTTTGTAAAAGGAACGAGGGGTCTTCTCTGGTTTTGTGCTGCTGCACACCGCACAGAACATGAGTGTCGTCATCTCCAACAGGAAGCTGCAGGAATATTGGACATTTTAATTAATTAATCTGGATCTTGCAAGTGTTTACTGTCCTACATTGACATGACACAGATTCAACTGGATGTCACAAATAATATGAATTCAACCTGTATATCATATAAAAGACATGCATCTGAAGCTTTCGATTTTTGTTTTCAAATATCACAATATTATTTACCTTTACAAAAAAGTTTTCGCCACCTTCCAAAAGCTGATTCCTTATTTAATTGCTTTGACTTTTCCAATAGTTCTTGCCTGTCTTGCCTCAAGGGTTTATGTTTAGCTGGTTATTAAATATATTTATACTGTGTAAATACCCTGCATACAGACTGGAAGGTGGCTCTGATGCAGTAAAGCTGTAACCTCACATGATTGTGGTGAAGAAATCAAATATATTGTTTGAGCCATTTAAATAAGTCTATACGTGTAATTGTTTAATCCGACAAACAGATAAGGGTGTGCCACATCACATTCAAAAAAATATATTGTTTGTTTGTGTGTACACATTTTCTAAATGAAGTCTGCTTTATGGTATATTTTATATACCATAAAGCAGACTGCCACTTCAGGAGGGACTTTGTCCATAATCCATTTCTATTTGAAACTAAACCCAGTTGTGATTAGACTTCTATTTGTCTTCATTGCTTCTTTGTTTAAGCCTTTTTGTTATCTGCCAGCTGAAGAAGTCTATAAAAGATGTATATAAAAGGCCTGCAGCTGTTTCTCAAATCAAATACCACAGAAAGAGAAGCAACACCTAACATCACAACAAAATCTGATTTATTTATTCATGAATGATGCACAAAATAGTTCATTTTGACATGCTCTTTGCATCATGATCTGCAGTTTGACATAGTATGTTGTAACATGTTAGGAGTGGAAACTGCAGAAGCATAGTTTTATATATTGAGCCAGCATAATTTGATCATCACTGATTATAATGAGACGGCAACCTGTAGGCACTGATGCTGTGTTTGGGTTAGGATCCTATTAGAAGTACTCAATAGGGTCTGTCTGGCTCTTGGAATGCTGCATATCAGACAACTCTAATTCTCCTCCATGACATTGGAGTTTTTCATAAACACGGAGGTGAACATGATCATCGTCTCCTCCCACATGGACCTGCGAGTAAGAAAAAGTAAAGTTTCAGGAGATCAATGAGGACTTCTAACTGGTTAGCAAGTGGTTACTTAATTATACATCTAGCAGACATGAAGCAACGTAAGCATTCATTGGGAGTCTTGTGTATGTCCCCCTGAAGAAAGCAATTTATATAATTTGGCAAAAATAATGCTTACAAGTTGTTGGAAATCATAAGTTATCAACATTTAAAACCGTGCCTAGAAATCAAGCTGTCGATTGTTTCAACAAAAGTGAGTTCACTTTATTTATACCAGACTCCTCTGCACTGCAGCATCATAATTAGTTATATTGAATATATATTTGAACATTATTATCTGTGTAATCAGGTAAGGTTATTAATTTCAAGCTTACATGTTATGCCTTTCAGAACATATGATGAGTTCAGTAAGGTTAACGTTCTCCAGCAAGCCCTCTTTTTGCTGCATCGTGTAACTTTGTCTTATTTGCCTATAGACTGAGTGTCTTTTTAATTCACTGTGGGTTCATTGCTACAGGCGAACCCTTTCACATCAAAGTAATTATGTGAGCCATTGTTTATGTGAAAAACAATATTGACTATAATCGCTTCAAATGCATTAGATGATAATTACCTTGATGAAGTAGTTGATCCCACTCACTACCTGAGTCTTGTAGCTCTTGGCTGTGAAAACATCATACGTTTTCTCAGCTTTTTTCTCTGCATGGACCTTCACCTGAATAACAATGAGATTACAGCAACATTAAAATGAAACACAGGCCCTGTTTCCTGAGTGTGAAATAAAGTCATTCATACTTTTAGTTTCTACTTACGCTTTGACAGATCTTCTGAACTTCTTCTGTAGCATCAAATAACTCACTCAGCCCTCCACACATCATCGTGACAGTTTTAGTGGAGAGAATTTGCGAAAAAACGAAGGAAAGAAGTCAACTGTCTGCTTGTATGTTTGTCAAGTGTTCATTTTCAGCTGGTTATCAACTATATTTATACTGTGTAACCACCTTTGGATACAGGCTGAAAGGTGACTACATGACTGTTAAGGTGGAGCTACGTGTGTCGTAAATGTTGTTCATCTTTATGAATTACTCCCCAATTCCAGCTGTGGCACTTCCCAACAATTGTATGTTCAAATTGTGTATTTCAAATTCTGTTTCCACTCTCCCCGAAAGTGATTTGAGGGTTTGATGAAACAATTGATACCAATCCCAAATGTGTCTGTTTCATATTAATATTTGTTGAGAGATCGTGGAAGAGTATAAACGAAAAAAACTATTTAGTTTAGTATAACCGTTGAACAGAACATATACTGTTTTAATTCAATCGTAGTTTGTGATTAGACCATGTAAAATGTATAGGACACTATAAGTTGCTCTGTTTTATAATCTTTTCTATATAATGGGTATTGTAAAAAGCTCTCCTGTGTGATAGGATGCAGCAGCCAGTGCTACCATATAAACTTTCCACACCTCCTTAACGTCCTTAACGAAGTCCTGTTGTACACTACAGTGCACATGTTATACAATTGTAATTAAGTAATGCTCAATGTTTTTTACCACCCCAACACTTCATTTATAAAAAATAAATATGAATTGTTGGCCCGAGTTGACCAAGATGCAGGGCCAGAGGCGCGTCCTCTGTGGGCCAAAACCAACATGTTCTGAGACCTTCAGCATTTTTATAACATGTTAATTGTACTACATTATTGAGTGTGCTTTGTATTTCTCTTAGGTCCATGCATGTGTAGGAAGAATACAGAACTGCACATGATGGTATCCAAATAAGCTGTAGAGACTGGAGCCCACAGCAGTACTTCCAGCAGTACATTGACGATGATCTGTCCTTAACGAAGTCCTGTTGTACACTGCAGTGCACATGTTATTCAATTGTAATTAAGTAATGCTTTAAAAAAAAAAACCTTTGCAATGTATTTTTTACCACCCCAACACTTAATTTATAAAAAATAAATATGAATTAAACACCTTTTTCCCTTGGGTCTCAGGAGGAAATGATTTATGAAAACTTTCCACACCTTCACTGAACAGGTGTTGTGATAGCCGATGATTCATATCTCTAAAGTTCCAAGGAAAGATTTACAGTTACTCTTTCGAAACAACAACAAGTCAGGCTTTATTTCCTTCTATTCTATTCGCGGTTTTAGAAAGTAACAACGATCTCTCTCTCTTTCTCTTAGACTTAATGTCAGTGTCATTGCTAATTTGGTTAGTTTTATAATTTCAGAAGAATGTATTTAATATTTGTATCCTTCTCCAGGACACCTGTCAGGTAACTAGCAAAGGAAGTATTTCCTGGTCTGTGTCATTAGAAAGAAGAGAAAAAAATGATGAGGTTAGAAATATCTGTCTGCATTATGGTCTGGATGGGGATTTATTTCACTTTTTAAATCTATTTCTCACCATTTTTTTCCAGCAAAGAAAACATCTATTTTAGATAAAAGACAAATGCTGCATATGAGAACCACAATAAATAAATAGACGTTTTATGAATGCTTTCTTTAATATTTCTATAGAAGGTTGTGTAGTCAATTAGCTGCTTCCCAACCCCAAATATTTTCATGATGTTAATACATTCAAAATCAATGTCAAATCATTTCAAGATAAAGAAGCAGTGCCCTTTAAAAATTATGTTTTATAATCTTTTTTATATAATGGATATTGTAAAAAGCTCTTCTGTGTAATAGGAAACATCAGCCAGTGTTACCATATTAGATTAAAAAAATCCTGTGGTTGACCTAAAAGGATCTAGGATTGACCCGTGAAGAAAAAGAGGAGGGGTAAAGTGTGTCTGAGAGGAACAAGAGCTGATGCACAGAGAAGAGGACAAAATAATTTCACCAGATCTCTACGTCTAAATAGGGATTTCACCAGAGCTCTGAGAAAACTTAATAAGCATCTTTACCAAAAGAGGAGACCAATCTGATTCACCCTTGTCCCAGCCCTTAGGGGTTGGGACACTCCCGGGACACTCATTTTTTCTTCTTTTTTTCAGTTCGCACCTGATGTGGACACACGTCACTGAAGGCCTTGGTCTAAAACCCACAGCCCGCCACTGAGATACACTATAGGATAAAAGAGTGCCACCGGTTAGGTGTGACGGTCCTGCTCTCCCGCTTTTCCCCCTTTCCCCTCCTCTCCGGAGGACCTCCGGCTACGCTACATATTGTTATTATACTATTTATAGTCTAAAATATCCACTAACACAGTGACTTCCTGTATTAAAGTATTGTTGTAACCAATCACGGTAAAATATAAAATAAATCATCCGCCACATGACACATGAAATCAAATTTTGAAACATGTATTGGATGCAGTTTTTTAAAATTCTAATGATTTGAATTTAACCAGCTATGGTTAATTGTGTTAATTTTTGTAAACCTGTGTTAACTGTGGACTTTTGATTTTTTTCAGCACAATTATTGTACAATTCAGTAGTGATGTGTCCTTTCGTGTCGAGGCTTCGATGCGTGTGTCTAGTAATCCAGGTAGATTTTGGTGAAGCGCGTATCGCAGCTTGTGTCGATGACGTATGCGCTGATGTTCGAAGCCTCGCGTGCCGGCCGTACCACGTGACTGATTAAAAAATGGTTTGTGGGTTTGCCGTGCGATTTGAAATATAAGGGGCAGCGAAACTCAATGGATTTCCCCCTTCTTCTGTGTACCCCCCAGCTTCATCTGAGCCTGTGAAAGGGTATTTTATAAAGCAGGCGAAATAGTCTCCAAAAGCCCAGCACTGTGGAAAAGTTCTTATTTTTATGAAAATGAATAAAATGGACACATCAAGCCGAGGGCCGAACCACCAAACCTCTGAGTGAAAGATGAGTATGCTAACCACTGACCCACAGTCACATCACAACCCACACCCCAATTTGTTTCCACTTTGGCTTTTGACCCCATCATTATATCATAAAGATAGACACACTAGTAAGTTAATAATTGATGTATTGGCGTCACGAACATCATCCATTCAATTCAAAGCTTCACACACCAAAGCCATGGTGTCGTTATAATCACTCTGCCTGTTTTATATTTATTGTCCACTTGGTGGCTCAATAGGGCAAATGAAGCTTAAGCTTCGGCCCATGAGCGAAACAATTGGATGGAAAGCTTCAATGCCTCAGGAAGCTTCATCTCGCCATCACAACAATTCAGGGAAGCTATCTTTTTTTATAATGTACAGAATTTCAGGTGAAGGTTTGCACCCCAAATTAGAAGCAGTGCTATGAGAGAAGTTATGAGAGAAATCTGTAAGTTTGACATCTTCATGAGTCTCTGCTCTCTGAACAGAAAGAAGACAGGCAGTGTTAAATCCTTCAAAACGCGAAATAATAACTGCAACTGAATAGAACAGTCAAGGGTTTTACTAACGCAGGCTCCACCAACGCGCGTGCGTGTCAGAGTTTAACAATAATTTATTACAATTGCATATATTTGACTAGTGCAAAGTCTTTGGCTATTGGACTCAAGGGGTAAGCAAGGGGTAGTGATGCTGACATCTGCACCACGTATCCACCTTTACTTACAGGGAAGTATGTTTGACTTTAAGGGAGTGGAATCAAGAGCATCAGGTAATGCATTTGTATTTTAACCTCTTGAAGTCCATTTTTCTTCTTAAATGTATATCCTGACAATGACCTTTAAGGCAGGCGTGGGCAATTCATTGCTTCTTTGTTCAAGCCTTTTTCTTCACGTCTGCCAGCTGAAGACGTTTATAAAAGACGTATGTAAAAAACCTGCAGCTGTTTCACAAATCAAATACCACAGAAAGAGAAGCAACACCTAACATCACAACATAATCTGATTAATTTATTCATGAATGATGCACAAAATAGTTCATTTTGACATGATATTTAAATCAATGACCTGTAGTATGACACAGTATGTTGTAACATGTTAGGAGTGGAAACTGCAGAAGCATAGTTTTATATATTGAGACAGCATAATTTGATCATCACTGATTATAATGAGACGGCAACCTGTAGGCACTGATGCTGTGTTTGGGTTAGGATCCTATTAGAAGTACTCAATAGGGTCTGTCTGGCTCTTGGAATGCTGCATATCAGACAACTCTAATTCTCCTCCATGACATGGGAGTTTTTTATAAACACGGAGGTGAACATGATCATCGTCTCCTCCCACATGGACCTGCAAGGAAGAAAAAGTAAAGTTTCAGGAGATCAATGAGGACTTCTAACTGGAGACATGAAGCAACGTAAGCATTCATTGGGAGTCTTGTGCATGTCACCCTGAAGAAAGCAATTTATATAATTTGGCAAAAATAGTGCTTACAAGTTGTTGGGAATCATAAGTTATCAACATTTAAAATGAACATTTAAAACCGTGCCTAGAAATCAAGCTGTTGATTGTTTCAACAAAAGTGAGTTCACTTTATTTATACCAGACTCCTCTGCACTGCAGCATCATAATCAGTTATATTGAATATATATTTGAACATTATTATCTGTGTAATCAGGTAAGGTTATTAGTTTCAAGCTTACATGTTATGCCTTTCAGAACATATGACGAGTTCAGTAGTAACTGAATAATGTCCAATTGATGGTTGGGACTACTTATATCATCATATCATATCTATGTTTACTAACTGTTCTGTCATTTCAGATCCTGCTCAACGCCCCCTTCATCCTGTCACTCCCTCCTCGTCAGCCCTCATTCCATTCACCTGGCCCATCCCCGTCTCACCTGTAGCACATTCCCTCATTAGTCTTCACTACTTAGGTCCCCTCACTTGCACTTATTCCCTGTCAGATTGTTTTGTGTTCTCAGACCTAGCTCTCCAGTGTTCCCTGAGAGTCATGTGTGTTCTGCCTGTTCTGACCCTGCCTGCCTGCCTGTGCGAGTAAAGATCCTTATATTCTTTACCTCTGTCTCCGAGTAGTGCTTCTGGGTCCTCGTCTATCGGGTCGTTACACATAGAACAGGAAGAACAAGAAAATGTGTCACATTTGAGCTTCACAAGGAGCTTCACAATGAGTTATTAGATTAAAATCAGAAAGCTACGATCACTACAAAGGACTTCAGGACCAATTGTCAAATATCTTATTTATTTATTTAATTTGTTAATGGGAACTAAAAATCATACAGCATGTGATCAACAAAGAGGAAGAGGAGTCACAAGACAATACCAACAGGGACTATGTGAAGTCCAGGGATTAACAAATACCGCTGACACAACCTGAAGTAGTTTAGAACAGCTGCAGTGGGATTTGAAGTAACAAGTGTGGTTTGTGTAACAATACTTTCAACATCGAAGTCCGGTCCCTTGCAGGAGTTGGTCTGAAACAACCAAAACCTAAATGTCCCTCCACGTCTCCACTTTTACTTACAGTGACCTTTAAGTGTATGGTCGATTGTTCAACTTACAAATATGCATTTAATGTAGACTGTGGGAGCCAGTTAGCATGGGAAATGTATTTGATACATGTTTATTGTTATATTTGTCCAAACTCTCTTTATGTCCCGACTATATTAATGTGATTGTATGTCTACCTGTGTGTTAAGAGTATGTAGTCTGTGCTGCTTACCAGAGTAATTATACACTTGGACATTGGTAAAGGGGTTGATGGATTTAATGTAAAAACACATTTAAAAATAGATAGCTTTAAATGGATTTAAATGATGTAACTGGAAAAAATTGTAAATCATTGAAAAAGTAGTTACATGGTTGTTAATGCATTAATAGTTGTATAATAATAATACTAATAATATATATACATTATATATATATATATATATATATATATATATATATATATATATATATATATATATATATAATTATACTTATATTTTCATAACATAAAAATTAAGCCATCAGGTTTCTGGTTCACCTCCAGTGCGCTGGTAGTGATTCATGAACGTGTACTTAGTTTACACAATGTGGTTTTGTTCAAACAAGATGGGGAATCTATGTGACTCATCCTAATGAGGCTGGGTGAGCTTCACGGCTCGGTGTCTGTGCGAAAGATTCTTTTGTTTAAGGTACAATTTGAACTTTTAGTCATTTTTCACCATGTTTGAAGCCTTACAACTCTTTATTATGCAACCAAATAAATGTACTTTTGAATGTTACTTTTGGTGTAAACAAAAAAAATAAAATTCATAATTTCTTTAAATACACATACTAAATATTTTTATTTTAAGCTGTTGTCCACGTATTGGGAATAAGAAAGCAATAGAAATATTTATGTATTTTACTTTTCACATGTACATTGTATATTCCAGAAGGGCTGTATGTCAGCATCACACATATTCCTTCACTGAAGTGGTGTGATGTTTACTTCAAGTAAAATACAAGTTACTAAACTGTATCACATGCTTTATGTCGCAATGAACAATATTGCTGATAATATTATTCAGTGACTGACCTTCTGCACCACTGCAGTAAATAGATAGAATTTAAATGTTTTGTGCATAATTGTGCACACATTTTTCCAAATGAAGCCTGATTCTTGGCATATTTCATATACCATAAAGACGACTGCGACTTCATGAGGGACTTTGTCCATAATCCATATCCATTCAACACTAAACCCAGTTGTGAATACACTTCTATTTGTCTTCATTGCTTCTTTGTTTAAGCCTTTTTCTTCACACGTCTGCCAGCTGAAGACGTTTATAAAAGACGTATGTAAAAAAACCTGCAGCTGTTTCACAAATCAAATACCACAGAAAGAGAAGCAACACCTAACATCACAACATAATCTGATTCATTTATTCATGAATGTTGCACAAAGTAGTTCATTTTGACATGCTCTTTACATCATGATCTGCAGTTTGACACAGTATGTTGTTACATGTTAGGAGTGGAAACTGCAGAAGCATAGTTGTATATATTGAGACAGCATAATTTGATCATCAGTGATTATAATGAAACGGCGACCTGTAGGCACTGATGCTGTGTTTGGGTTAGGATCCTATTAGAAGTACTCAATAGGGTCTGTCTGGCTCTTGGAATGCTGCATATCAGACAACTCTAATTCTCCTCCATGACATGGGAGTTTTTTATAAACACGGAGGTGAACATGATCATCGTCTCCTCCCACATGGACCTGCAAGGAAGAAAAAGTAAAGTTTCAGGAGATCAATGAGGACTTCTAGCTGGCTAGCAAGTGGTTACTTAATTATACATCTAGCAGATATGAAGCAACGGAAGCATTCATTGGAAGTCTTGTTTATGTCCATGTAACATTATCACCTGTGTAATTAAATCAGGTTGTCAGTTTCAAGTTTACATTTTCTAGTTATGCTTTTCAGAATATGTGAGTTCAGTAGTAACTGAATAATGACTGGACAAAATGACCAATTGATGGTTGAGGCTACATATCTCAGTCTGCTTCCCAGCATGCATTACAGAAATCAGGTTAAAGTTCTCCAGCAATCCCTCTTTTTGCTGCATCTTGCAACGTTTCTTCTTATTGAACTACATAAGGAAAGACTGAGTGTATTTTTAATTCACATCAAAGTATTTATGTGATCCATTGCTCATGTGAAAATCAATATTGACTATAATCGCTTTAAATGTCACCTGATCTTGTTGCTGCAAAATAAAAGTTGTTTATAGTCACTGATCTGAGGCTTTTTCCTCATAGATGATAATTACCTTGATGAAGTAGTTGGTCCCGGCCACTGACTGAGTGGTGAAGGTCTTGGCTGTGAAAACATCATAAGTTTTCCCTGCTTTTTTCTCTGCATGGACCTTCATCTGAATAACAATGAGATTAAAGCAACATTAAAATGAAACACGGGCCCTGTTTTCTGTGTGTGAAAGAAAGTAATTCATACTTTTAGTACTTACTTTTCCACATATCTCATGAACTTCTTCTGTAGCTTCCTTAGCTTCTGTCAGCCCTCCACACATCATCGTGGCCGTTTTAGTGGAAAGAATTTGCGAAAAGAGAAGAAAAAACCACTTTGTTTTGTTTTATAGTCCATGGTTTGTGTCAGGTGTTCAGGTTGAGTCACAGAATCATATGACGATGAATCATGGGTGATACCATCAGCTTAGGGGGGTTGTTTTCTAAATGATGTTACAACCCGACTAAAATAACAACTAACGTCTCTATACTGGTTTTAAATATAGGATTTACGCTTAGATTTTCTATGTTAATCGTTTAAAGTATCACAAAGGAAGATTCTAAACATATATTGTTACCTATCTTCATGTTTCAGTCTTTATGGAGGAAGTGGTTTAGTCTGAGACGTGGTTGTGTTTGGACGCTTTCTGTTCACAAGGTTCAAAATATTACTCTCTGTACTCATGATTTATGAAAACGTTAAATACCTTCACTGAACAGGTTTTGTGACAGCAGATGATTAATATTTTTAAAGTTCCTGTGAAAGATTTACAGTCTCTCTCTCTCTCTCTCTCTCTCTCTCTCTCTCTCTCTCTCTCTCTCTCTCTCTCTCTCTGTCTGTCTCTCTGTGCAATTCCTAATTTGGTTAGTTTTGTAATTTCAGAAGAATGTATTAAATCTGTATCCTTCTCCAGGACTCTTGTCAAGTAACTAACAAAGAAAGTGCTTCCAGGTTTGTGTCATTAGAAGCCAAAAAGAAATGATGAGGTTAAATTATCTTTGTCCGTGTTAAGGTCTGGATGAGGATTGATTTCACTCATTTCTCACCATTTCTTCCAGCAAAGAAAACATCTATTTTAGATATCAGACAAATGCATATAAGAACCACAAGACATAATTAGACTTTTATGAATGCTTTCTTTATTATTTCTGTAGAAGGTCGTGCAAATTGAATAACATGCTGCTGCCCAACCCCAAATATTTTCATTGTGTTAATACATTCAAAATCAATGTCAAATCATTTCAAGATAAAGAAGCATAGCCCTTTAAAAAGGTACAAGTGGGTCTTCTTTGGTTTTCTGCTGCTCCACATGGAGAACCACAACCTTTTCTTTTTCTTGGAAGAGATTCAGATGAATGTAGTTCTCCCCTGCACAGAACATCCCCTTCTCCACACAAAAAACCTGCAGGAAAAAAGAGAGAACTATTGGACATCTGAAAGAATATATTCACTCTTGTGTTGCTGAACCCTGAGGACCTCCGACCATCAGAGGTGTGTTCATGTTTTAACTGTTTACTGTCCTGCCATGAATCTGACATTCAACTGGACGGATTCAACTGGATGTCACAAATAATATGAATTCAACTTGTATGTCATACAAAGACACACATCTGAGGCTTTCATTTTTTGTTTCAAATAGCACAAAGTTATTTACCTTGACGACATAGTTGAGTCCTGGCCGAATCCGAATCCTGTATTTAACTGCTCTGTATTCCACAAAGGTCTTGTTTGTCCTGTTCTCCACTTCGCTCTTTACCTGTTTGAATAAATAAAATGTGAGGTAAATCAAGACTGAAATGTTGAGAAGAATGAAGGTAGATTGAAGCTCACCTGATCACATATCTTCTGAATTTCCTCAATGCCCTTATCCGTTGTCTCACTCCATTCCCCAAGCTTGGTAGCCATTGTCACAAGGTCCGTTGAAGTTAACAGAGAAGTAAACTGTCTGCTTGTATGTTTGTAAAGTGTTTATTTTCAGCTGGTTATCAACTATATTTATACTGTGTAACCACCTCCAGATACAGGCTGACAGGTGACTCTAAAACATGACTGTTAAGGTGGAGTCGTAAGTGTTGTTAGTCTTTTTGAATTACTCCCCAATTCCAGCTGTGGCACTTCCCAACAATTGTATGTTCAAATTGTGTAATTCAAATTATGTTTCCACTCTCCCCGATAGTGACTTGAGGGTTTGATGAAACAGTTTGACATTTCAAGAAATATATATCTTCACTTTCTTGCCACGGTATAGATGAAACAATTGATACCAATACCAAATGTGTCTGTTTCATATTAATATTTGTATTATACAGACAGATACAGCCAATCTAGCCTGTCAAAAATATCCACCAACACAGTGACTTCCTGCATTAAAGTATTGTTGTAACCATCACTGTAAAATATGCAATAAATCATCCGCCACATGACACATTAAATAAAATTAAAAATAAAATTGGATGCAGGTCTTTTTAATTCTAATAATTCGAACTAAACCAGCTATGAGATTTTCAGCAAAGGCTGTGATGGTGAATAGTGTTCATTTTTGTAAAACTATGTTAACTAACTGTTCACATAAGGACTGCAGGACCAATTATCAAATATATTATCTATTTATTTAATTTGTTAATGGGAACTAAAATCATGCAGCATGTGATCAACAAAGAGGAAGAGGAGTCACAAGACAATACCAACAGGGACTATGTGAAATCCAGGGATTAACACATACCGCTGACACACAACCTGAAGTGGGTTGGAACAGCTGCACTTGGATTTGAAGTAACAAATGTGGTTTGTGTAACGATACTTTTAACATTTCTCTCAAAGTCCGGTCCCTCGCAGGTCTGGAACAACCAAAACCTATACATGTCCCTCCACGTCTCCACCTTTACTTACAGGGAAGTATGTTTCACTCCCTGTTTTAAGGCTGATATCACGGCCCCACACCTTGAAAAATTTTGGTTTATCATCAATATTTAGAAGGGAGTGGAATCAAGAGCATCAGGACTGCATTGTCCATTGTTCAACTTACAAATATGCAATGAATGTGTGCTGTCAGAGCCAGTTGGGGTGGGTGATGTATTTAAAACATTTTTTTTTTAAATATTTGTCCAAACTCTCGTTACATCCCGACAGCAATTAATAAATCAAATGTCATGAGAAGAAAGGAAATACAGTATTGGTAGCTAGGAGTGTTATAAATATTGTCTAACTATTTCACAGTATAGTACTATTATACAATATACTACTTAAAAGGAAACTATAGTCTTCCGATAGTTTATGATTTGGTATGAATTAACGTGATTAATTGAATTATGTGCAGATGACAGATTATACCATTAAGTGAATGAATGGCTGCACCCTTCCAACAAATGTAAATAATTAAAATGACTTGTGCATAATTGTATTTTCCCAAATCCAGCCAACACATTTGGAGATCTCATTTGATCAAAGTCACAGAGAGTTATTTGAGAGTTCCTGAGTGCACTATATTCATGTGATTGTCTGTTTCCTGTGTGGAGAGAATGTGATGCTTACCCGTAATTATACACTTCAACATTGGTTTAAGGGGTTGATGGATTTCAATTTAAACACATTTATAAATAGATAGCTTTAAATGCATTTACATAATGTTACTGAAAATAATAGTAAATCATTGAAAAAAGTAATTAAATTGCTGAGTGAATTGAAACTCCATGACATATTTGAAGTAAGATGTTCAAATTCAGCAGTATGCATTTTCTTTTCATATAAGTACCATCAAAATGAAGCCATCAGGTTTCTGGTTCACCTCCAGTGCGCTGGTAGTGATTCATGAATGTGTACTTAGATTACACAATATGGTTTTGTTCAAACAAGATGGGGAATCTATATTCTGCATGTGACTCATTCTAATGTGGCTGAGTGAGCTTCACGGATCAGTGCAAAAGATTCTTTTGTTCATTGTACAATTTTAACTTTTAGTCATTTTTCACCACATTTGAAGCCTTAAAACTATTCATTATGCAACCAAATATATATATATATATTTGAATTCACATACTGAATCTTTTTTATTTTAAGCTGTTGGCCATGTATTGGGAATGAAAAAGCAATACAAATATGAATGTATTTTACTTTTCATATGTATATTGTATATTCCCAAAGGTTTTTGTGCTATAAACCTACAGCAGTCCACCTTCTGTTCTAAAGTCACAACTATGTTACACTTTTTTTCTGTGCGTCATCTTCATTTACTCTTAACCAGTAACATATATACTGATATTTACACTGAACAAAATCTCACATGTGTACCTTATAACACCCAAATGATTCAAATAGCCTTAGTAGTTGCAGAGATACACCCTTTTTAGTTTGGGTATGCAATTTTGGAGGAAAGGGGCTAAAACTTGGTGGGGTTTTAAAAGGTTAAGGCTGATATCAAGGTCCCACACCTTGACAAATGTTATCATACACTTCATTGATATTTTGAAGAGATTTGAATTCTGGGATTCAGGAGCATCAGGGCTTGCATTTATGTTTTAACCTCTAATCTTTTCTTTCCTCCTAAAAGGTATCCTATAGTGACCTTTAGGTGGGAACGCTGTACGACAGCACAACACATCTTGTAGATCAGCTTGTTCCAGATCTTCACTGAAGTTGTGTGAGGTTTACGTCAAGTAAAATACAAGTTACTTAACAGCATCAAATATGTTCTGTGTCACGACAGAGATGTTGGAGTAATACTATTAAACAATACTTAACATAAAAAGGATGAATTAGTGTTCAGAGTACGAATATCCTGTTTTTATGAACTATGTTACTGAGGATATTCAGTGCCTAAATTGCTGCATCATTGCAGAAATGTAAATGTCTTGTGGATAATTGTGTACACATTTTTCAAAATGAAGTCTGCTTTATGGTATATTTCATGTACAATGTGGCCATCTGCCACTTCAGGAGGGACTTTGTTCATAATCCATATCCAGTCAACACTAAACCCAGTTGTGAATAAACTTCCATTTGTCTTCATTACTTCTTTGTCCAAAGCCTTTTTCGTCATATCTGCCAGCTGAAGACGTCCATAAAAGACGCATGTAAAAAATCTGCAGCAGTTTCACAAATCAAATACCAGAGAAAGAGAAGAAACCCCTAATATCACAAAAGAACCAGATTAATTTATTCATGAATGTTGCACAAAATAGTTCCTTTTTACGTGCTCTTTACATCATGATCTGCAGTATGACACAGTATGTTGTAACATGTTAGGACTGGAAACTGCAGAAGCATTGTTTTATATATTGAGCCAGCATAATTTGATCATCACTGATTACAATGAGACGGCAACCTGTAGGCACTGATGCTGTGTTTGGGTTAGAGTTAGGCTCCTATTAGAAGTGCACAATCTCGTCTTCCTCGGTCTTGGAATGCTGCATACTATGGAACGTTAATTTCTCTCCATTACATGGGAGTGGTTTATGGACACGGAGGTGAACATGATCATCGTCTCCTCCCACATGGACCTGCAAGGAAGAAAAAGTAAAGTTTCACGAGATCAATGAGGACTTCTAGCTGGTTAGCAAGTGGTTACTTATTTATACATCTTGCAGACATGAAGCAACAGAAGCATTCATTGGAAGTCTTGTTTATGTCCATGCAACATTACCACCTGTGTAATTAGTTAAGGTTGTCAGTTTCAAGTTCACATTTTCTAGTTATGCCTTCCAGAATATATGAGTTCAGTAGTAACTGAATAATGTCTAGACAAAATGTCCAATGGATGGTTGGGGCTACTTATCTCAGTCAACTTGTGAGCATATAGTCTGTCTGCTTCTCAGCATGCATTACATTATGGTTAATGTGAAAAACAACATTGACTATAATCGCTTTAAATGCATCTAATAAAAGTCGGTTATAGTCACTGATCTGAGGCTTTTTGTGTGGTAGATGATAATTACCTTGATGAAGTAGTTGGTCCCAGCCACTAACTGAGTGGTGAAGGTCTTGGCTGTGAACTCAGCATAAGTTTTCCCTGCTTCTTTCTCTGCCTGGCTCCTCACCTGAATAACAATGAGATTAAAGAAACATTAAAAAAAATAATTAAAAAAAAAAAAAAAAAAAAAAAAAAAAAAAAAACAGGGGTCGGCACCGCATGCGGCTTATTTTTTGCCCAGTGGACAATCTTTCAAAAAAGGTAACTCCTCTCATCTTGGGGTTTGAGGTGATGCTGCATCACTGAAAATAAAATAAAAAAGTTAAAATATATTGTTCAACTAAAAAGTGCGTCACATCCTATGCAGGTGGCTCATCGTGATTTGCAGAGCCCCGCCCTCGCTAAACCAGCAACGCCAACGATGCGCTGACCTGCTCGATATGTGGCGAGAATTTATCAAACAAAACATTTAATCTTGAAAGACTCTTCCAGAACAAACACAGCATTTGTTGAAACGTATCACGCTGCAGATGAGCGAAGAAGAGCGATTTCTCAACTGCATCAAAATGAGCAAAGTGAATATACTTCCACGAAGTGGATCGTGTCTCAACTGCTGCTGCTGGTTCTGTGGCAGCTCGTGACAGTGAGACGTCCGCTAGTTAAAACGGATCCGTCCTCCTCCGTTTGCGGTGCTCTAAAAGTCCGGAGCAAAAAAATGCGTTTTAAAATGGAAACTTCACGTGGGGAGGACAGGGATCGATCCAGCTGCCTTGTGGTTACAGGAAGGCAGATTAAGGCACATTAGCCACATATATAGATAGGATGCATCTCCTGCATTGTTATGTTTTTAATTGACCTCAAGGTAGGCCGACACATGGCTGTATTGTTGTTCTCTTCATAAAAGTTTGAACAAATAACGGGTAAAATAGCAATACAATGTCAAGAATTATCTTTACTATTGTTGTATAATTCCCTAAATACAACAAACAATATTTGTTGTATGTATATATATATATATATATAAATAATATGACTATATATGTATAAAAAAAAACGTTATAAGCTGTGATATCAAATGGCTTTTGCGAGCACATTTCTTTGGGTGGAAAAAAGGCCAAAATGGCTCTTTTGATAGAAAAGGTGGCCGAGCCCTGATCAAAATGAAACACGGGCCCTGTTTCCTTTGTGTGAAATAAAGTCATTCATGTTATTAGTTTCTACTTACGCTTTGACATATGTCCTTAACTGCTTGGGTAGCTTCTTTAGCTGCCGACGTTCCTCCGCATATCGCCATGACAGTTTTACTTGAGAGAATTTGCACAAGAAAACGAAAGAAAACGCGTTTTCTTTTATACGTCCAAGGGTTTGTGTCAGCGAGCTGTTCAGGAAGAGTCACATAATCACGTGACGCTGAATCATGGGTTATACCATCAGCGTAGGGGGGTTTCTTTATATACGATGTTACAAACCGACTAGAGCTGCTAATGTCATCAAATGGTTCCAGGCCCCATCAGAGACGCTGTCATCCATGTCCAAGACATACAATGAGCACTTAAGCTCTTCATAACACCATCAATCGAAAAGGATATACTTGAGATGCCACATTTAGAGGGGAGGTGCGTGTATGGGGATTTACAATATCTCTGATCTTTTCTTTTGATCAAGCTTTCCATTCTTAACACCCACCTGTCTTGGAAGGAATATAACATTTATATAATGTAACCAGGTGTTCTAGTTCTACATTAATTGACTCAATCTTATTGTCACCTGTGCAAAAAAATCACACAATCCTTGTCAGTCCAAGCACACAGGTAAATAAATAAACTGAGGCTGAAGGAAAAACAAGCAATGAAAAACTCAACGAGGACACCTGCTGTAAAAAGTGACAGACATCTGATTAGTCAGGATTAGTGGATCCACCTCTGTAAAATAGAATAAAATGGGCCTCCAGTTCTATTTTCAACCACTTGACCCAGTTTGATATCATTGTCTTTTGGCTTTTGTGCTGAATCGGTTCCTGCTGACGCCAATAAAGAATCCCAAAACAATGGATTCTCCGGATATCAACCAGTTTTGACCCAATTTAATGGAAAGACATTTTGTAAGGAGTCGAGAGTAGTAGTCTCGCTGGAAGTAAAATCCTTTAATCAAGTTTCCTTATACACTGATTCCAAAGCTATTTTTTTTTTTTTTAGCGGACTAATGGCAACTCATAGTGATCACCTGGCTTTTTCTCTAGCACCACCATGAGGTTGATATTTGTGTTGTTTAGTGAAATATTTTCATTGACTATTGGACAGATTGCCATGTTTTTTTACAGATTTTAACACGCTAACGCACTAAACTAAGATGGTGTACACTAAACCTAAATGGAATTATTGTTGTTGTATACATGGAAAGCTGTTAGTATGGACTCTGTCTTTTTTTTTTTACTTACAATTCTTTTGTTTTTGCCTAATTCAGGAAAGTTGGGTGTCTGTGTTCATTCAATCTCAGAGTATAATGAAAGTATGTGTGTTGTACAGGCTGGAGTCTGTTCGAGAGTCTTTCACAAGCAAAAAAGCAAAGATCTGAGAAATGCAGACAAATATGAAATATCTCCAGACCTCACAGGCAGTTTTGGCAGTTTTTAGAAGTGGAAGTATTTTTGCAGTTAAAGCTGATCTTTGTGAAGACTTCTCGTTTGCAGTAATATGGGGAGATGCTTTAATGAGCGCTTAGGGAAGTTCATCAGTGATAATGAGGCTGCACCAGAGATATTCCCTCACAATGGCTGAATTATGCCGTCAGATGGGACAAAGCTCCCCTGGGGAGCAGTTTTCACTGACCAACTGGGAGGACTGGGAAGACAGTTTGGGAAGATGAAGTGAAGTGTACAAACTGAAGAGTTTTGTAAAGTGTGTTGCTCAACTCTAATCCCAGCTGATAAAAGCTGAAATGCACAAATTCACCGAGGCTTCTTTCTTTACTGTTGTTAAAGTTTGATATGGATGTTGATTTCCTGCACCAGAATGTGTGACAGACCAAAATCTATTAGAAATAATGCCAATCTGGTTTTTGATCATAACGGGGAAAAGTAACAAGTAATGGATTTGAAAAGAGGTATTTCAAATCATATTTCCTGATTGAGATTTAGTTCATTCTAGATTACGTTTAAATGTTGTAAAATAATGTGCTCATTTGTTAAATCTGCGCAATGGGTTGATTTTGGTCGAACCAAGGGAAATGGCCTCTATAACACTGTGATAAATATAACACACATAAGCCTTGATTAAATTGTTTAGTTGGGTTTCTAACTAGTTGTTGTTATTTTTTTGTCTTTTTAAATGAGCATGTGTCCTGACTGAAATGTAGCATTTATTAAAGAGAAACATGATAATCCTTTCCAACCTGAGGATGACGACAATTGCAACGTTTAACGTGGAACGTTTTTTAAAGTAGCAGTAGAAGAAGAAAAATGTCTGTGGGAGTTGGTGGATGTGTGAATGGACAGTAGACGGCAGAGGGGAGTGACGGATCAGGAAGTGAGATGGGAGTTGAAATAGGTGGCGGGAATGATGGCGTTTGAAATAAGGTAGACCAACAATTGAATAATAATCATCGAAAACGGAATAGGCAGATAGATGAGTATAATGGGATCATTGAACTCTCTCAAGATGGTGCATTGTTTGGTGCTCGGAACCCAATTCAGCCAACTAAACCAATAAACAGGATGCTGAGAAAAGATTGTTGATTTTCTGCAGGGATAGTGATTAACAGGGGAAAGCCATACAACTAAATAAGATAGATGGTATAAAAACAGTGCAGTGGCCATTGCTGATGAAAGAAAGTTTACCTGAGGAGTGATGAGGAGTGAGGAGTGACTGATGCCAGTCGACCTAATCAAAGATAATGTGGAAGGTGCAACAGTGCTGGAAGTAAAACGACCAGAAATGGAGATAAATGTGACATCCTGACTGTCATGATCAAATTCGATGAGCCCAGACTACCATGTCAAATGTTTATAGGGTATATAAGTTATGAGGTTAAGCCATATATATGTCTCCATCACTAAGGCAAGTGCGAAAAATATGATCATGTAGCAGCAAATTGCAAAGGCAAGCAGAGATGTGGATGGTGCGCAGTCGAACATGATAATGGAAAATGTAAAGAAGGAGCTACATTAAAGTGTTGTAATTGTTGGGGAGACCATAGCTCAGCTTATGGTGGGTGCAAAGTCAGCGAGAAAGCGGCAGAGATGCAGCAAATGAAGGTGTTCAGGGGGTTTCATATGCTGAATCAGAAGCAGTAAAGAATCTGTCCAGGCAGACAGATGCCCCTAAATCAGTGGGAACAGAGAGCAACAAGCAACCTGCCAATAAAGACGTGCTATTTGTGGGTAAGAAGGAGCTTGTACTGTTTATAGTATGTGATAAACTGCTCAGCACAGACAAGCAAAAAAGAGTAAAGAGATCAAGATCGTAGTAAAATCAGCTGAGAAATATCCTAAAATCAAAGGACTAACCCGGGAAGCAGTAAAGGAAATGTTAAGTGGACGAACAGCAATAATACAGATGCAAATGTGTGTGAAATTGAGGAATTTCTGGATAATAAAGGCTTAGTGTGTAATAATGATGAATAGGGGAAAAGATATGACAGTACACACAATACAGAAACTATAATCGCAGGTGTTAGATCTTGGAAAGTTTGGTAGCAGTCAACAGTGATCGCTACAATAGAAACGATTGGAATAGAGATACATCAAGATAGGAGAGTGAGAACACCAAGGAGGAAGTTGGGTAAAGCTGACGTATTCCACAAATTAAATGAAGTTTTGTCAAGCTAATAGGAAATAATATAACTGGTGTGGAAGAAATTAATAAAAACTTGGTTACAGCAATTATAAAGAAACAACGTTAAACCTTTACAATAACTGCTATTTACTCATGCTTTACTAATGCTAAATAGCGTGTAGTTATTATAAAGTGTTACTGAAATAGCTTTTCCAAAGAGTGCAGGAGGTAAACAAAAAAAGAGTGTGCCGTGGTGGGATGATAATTGTAGTAAAGCAATTCAAATGAGAAATAGAGCAATAGACAGTTAAAAGCTCACCACACAATGGATGCACTGGTACACTACAAAAGGGCTCAAGCGATCTGCACATTTGGAGCGTCAAGCTTATGTTGGCATACGGGTTGATCTGCAAGGACATAGTAGAGCACAACTTACAAAGGCTGTTTTGCAGGAGTGTAATTAATCCAGATTTTGTAGTTTTGGGTGTTAGGGAATACTACAGCGGCAAAATATGGGTCTAGTCCCACTGTTCCATCATCATCAATACCTTCGTGGAGATTCATTATGCCATCCATCGATACAACATTACAGCTTAAAGAGAAACCTAGACTAGTATTGAAAACAATAATCGTACAAAACCATATATTTACCATCACTATCATAACATTCATATTTACAGATGGATCAAAAGAACTCGAGACGGGGCATAGAGGTGCTGCAGTCTTCATCCCTCATGATGAGATAACATTGAAGAAGAGAATATCATCTTTCATTATACACTGCTCAATGCATTTGAATTGGAGTTAGCATTACAATGTGTGTAAGAAAATAATCAATGCAGTGTAGTCAAATCCTGGCAAACATATTGGGACTTCAGTGACACAGGGAGACATATGTGCAGTATTAAAAAACATGTAGGTGTTGGTGGAATACGAAACGGGAGCCCAAGAAAGGAGAAGGTCATTACCCATCTGAGAATAGGACATACAGGAATAAACCAAACACTCTATAGAATTGGCAAGAAAAAAGGGAATTAATATCAGAATTGATCAATGGAAAACATAATATTACATTGGGGAATCTGTTGGGAAAGGCATCTCGGAAAGTAGACGATATCGTAATTAATTACCGAAGAGCAACCGGAATAAAAGAAGTAATAGAAGAAGAAAAAACTGTCAATCTCCTTCTCGACCCTCCAGTCCAGTGGCGGTTATGCACCGCTAAGGTGGTTTACCAACCACCAATATAAACACCAAAGAAGAAGAAGAATGCTTTCACTTCGCAGCGGTCTGTGCGTCACACCTGTCCTCCTCACGATGTTGTCTTGTGTTCTGTCTCGAGGTTTCTGCCAGGCTGTGGCGGGAGTGAGATCCACGTCTTACCCGACCTTTCGCTCAGTTTTACGGGATTTTACAACCTCGAGCCCCAAATGTGACGAAACATCCGAAAGCGGTAAAAACACATTTCCTGCTACACTTCGGCTGTCTCCAACAGAGGTCACGTTAATGCCGCTGTATTCTCCCAGTTGGCCTCCGGGCCCGTGTGTCGTAATCTATTGGGTTGGATATCTAAATATTACTATTGTGGCGGTGAAATGACGCTTTAAAATGTTTTTTGAGTGCTTACAACTGCACTTTGGGACATTTTCAGAGGCTGACTTTGGGATAGTACCTGCATTGTCACACTGAAAGGACTGCAGGGTGTGTAGTGTTTGTCATGTTATTGTGTGAGACAGAGAGTTTAGTTGACTGGCTATTTTTTTTGTTTCAATGGTCAGTCAGCAGGGAAAATGAGAGGTTATCCTCACAGCATTGACCAGGCAGCACCACAGCTAGATTAGCACAAGTCAAGTTACTGTTAAAACAATGGATGGTAAGTTACAAGGTTTTTACAGGCCCTGAAGAGAAATCAATAGGCAAAAGAAGGAATTTTGCCTCATACTAAAGCGTACTCTTGTATGTTTATGTTTAAGCTTCAGTGGTGACCTACTCACAGCTGAAGACCATGCTGTCCAGCCAAAACATCCAGCTGTTTGATGTGAGAAATCCTGACGAATACCTGGCTGGACGCATCCCAGAGGCTGTCAACATCCCACGTAAGTGTTCGTACTGTGCACAGTGGGGAAACAAGTGGTTTTCTATGTGTTTGTACTCTCATATTGTTTGCTTGTTTTGAATATTAGTGGGGAACCTGGAGGAGTCTCTGAAGTTGTCCCCTGAACACTTTCGGCAGATATTTGAAGTGAAGGCTCCTGGGAAAGATGACGACAACATCGTGTTTCATTGCAAAAGTGGCAATAGGAGCTCCAAAGCGCTGGAAGTTGCCCGTCAGCTGGGATTTAGCAGGTAAATAACAGCAAATGCATCTGAATACACACAAGAAACATGCAGTAGTTCACGTGAAAGTTATTACCTAAAGAGCAAATAAATAAAAGTGACTCCCCTGTTGAAGTCTCAGATTTCCGCCCCGTTAGCTGATGTGGATCTTGTTAAACCACATAATGTGCTGTGGTGGAGAATACTGTATGCAGCACAAAAGGCTCATTTTACGTGTTGTTTGATTATTATTCAGTTCTGGTGCTGCAACTAGACTAAAATGTCCTCGGGCGCTGCTTTGGTTTGTTGAACGCTGGATGAATTTTAGTAGAAACCCACAGTGATGAGAGACTAAGCTCTTTTCTTTCTGCTTCTCTTCTTAGGGTGAGACACTACAAAGGAGGGTACAGTGAGTGGGCCGAGCAAGAAGCAAAATTAACCTGAGCCGAACTCTGCGCTTCAGTTCCTCGCAAATACAAAACTACAGAACTTAATTTACTCTTGAATTCACTTATTTTATTCATATTAACTTTTACTTTATAAGTTAATACCAATTTATATTTTTTTAGCTACTGATTTAACACTTTTTTCAGATTTTGCATTATGCTTTCTAACTGTTTTATTCTGTGATTCAAATGCTTTGTTGATTAAACGATTTACAAATTGTCTTTGTGTACATTTGTAGATATATTCGTAGACCTGCGGTTTGCACCAATTCCTCACTACACCCTAATTTATTATTATTATAAATTACAGTTTTGCAGTAATTGTCATAGTTTACTGTTTTTGTAGTAAGCATCTTAAAAATGAGGGATGCACAGATCTGAGTTTTTCTGTCATGAGTCCTGGGCTTTGTGTGTCAGCAGATGTCAAGTACTGAACTTCTACCAGCATGAATTGATAAGGGATCATTCATATCAGGCTTATTCAAACATTGCTTGCCCATGTTTAATAAACAAAATTCAACAAATAAATACATAGATATAAACTTATTTTATTAGTTATTAATACAATAATAAATCAAACAAAACTTTGCAGGAATTCAATTGTTTGTTATAAAAGTGTTGACAATATTGTTAACTTTTTTTAATGCATCAACAAATTAGTCAAAACTAAAATAGTAATTAAAAATCCAGAATAAACAATACAACTGGAAAAAAACAGAACAAAATGTAAACGGATACTGTAAATAAGTAGCTGCTGAACCGAACCAGAACCATTTCCTTTGTGCACTGCATTTGGGGAGACTGGTGCGTGTTACCTACACACTCAAAATTATAGTTTTCTTTTTGTATATGCATTCAGATAATTTTGACTTTACTTACTAACAAACTCATACATACAGACTCAAAACCTGCTTTCAGTATTAGTCTGTAGTTTGGATGTGGGAGAAAAGCATTTCCATCTCTTGACCAGTAGATGGCAGCAACATTTCAACCAACTGTGAAACTGTTTATTTCCACTGTGCCACTGTCCTTTATGATTATTGTAGCTATGCCCTCCCAGGCCTGACCTTCACACAGGTATTGGTCCAGACAGGTATGGATCCTTTGAGCAACAGCTCTGTGAGCAGCTGCCAGGGGCCCTATTTGCAAAAGGTCCATTTTAGATGCTTCATTCATTCAGAGGGAAAGCATATCCTCACCTTCACCCTCCATCCTATCCTCCATAACCCAGGCTATTAGCAACACATCAACATTAAAGCGCGTGTGTGTGTGCGCGTGTGTGTGCGCGTGTGTGTGTGCGTGTGTGTGTGTGTGTGTGTGTATGTGCGCGCGCATGTGTGTGCGCGTGCGCGCCTGTGTGCCTGTGTGTGACAATAGCCTCTCCATGGAAATAAAATGACTCTCTTCCAGTAGCTGCATTCATGTGGGAGCGACTGAGATTGATTTCATGAATGTTGCATGAATGGAATGCAAAGGAAATATGGATTTGGTGGACATGTTTTTGAACGGGTGGGGAAACCGCTGTGCACTCAACAGTCAAAATGCATCATGTGCTATATGTCACACACCACCAATTTTGTCAAGTTTCAAATGGATTCATGCCAGCTACAGTGTGTATTAAAGATTCCCTTCAGCTCTGCCGCGCACAGGAGATATTTAGTGTGCTGCTGTAGAAGAAGGATGGCTCCAATTTCCAAGGACATGTGGAAACTTTTAGCATTAGTTAAAACACAAAGTGACTCCTGGTTGGTGGTGAAAAATGATCAGTGAGGGCTGTTTGTCAGCTGGTTTCATCAGATCAGATCACAGCACAGACACACTGCTGTGTAAAGGCTTTGTAATGAAATCTACAGAGTCATTTGTTAAATATAGAATTATTGGGAAACGTGAGCTGTGCAGTCTTTATTTGCCAAATTGACAGATTAATGTATTGGCTAAAAGAAAATGTACATATTAAAATACAACCACAGTGCCACAGAAAAGTCTGTTGAATTTTCTCGGTTTTCCAACGAAATTGTATGTATTGCAAGGTGCAGAGGAAAACACCTTCTCTACACTTCACACTGGTTTGGTTCAGTTCTCGTGTGTTTGCCGTGCACTCCCGCAGGGCTTATTCTTATCTTAAAATGCCATGTAAAATAAAGCACATTGGCTGTGGTTGTGAGATATATAACACAAGCTTGGGGTGCTTTTCTTTTTTATCTTCACCGCCGGGGTTTTTCTCTCTTTTTTTTCTTTATAGGGGGTTGGAGAGTGACCCAGGATTCCAGAGCCACAATATCAGTCTATACATTCCCTTTTTCATGCATTTACGCAGTATGACCCCATTTTCGCTCTGTTTTTACGAGGCCACCACAAGGCTATTTTTGTGCGAATGTCACTTCCAGCAAAGCACGACCCAGACTGGTTCAGGGTCACGCTGAGGAGTAAAAGCCACGGGACAGGACTGAAGCACATTTTAAGCTCACGCTTGTTCCTACGTTTTATTTACAATATATGAAATATAGTGAAGAGAAAACAATTCATTCACACATTAAAACATGTATGGGATTGTAGTCATTCGCCACATTAATTCGCCACTGCATCACTGAACGCACAAAGGGAGACACCTGACGTCTCCACCACGTAGGCGCTCGTACTCCCGTGTGGCTGCAAAATCAAAGCAATCCCAACGCGTGTTGCGACCATTCGCACAGCCACACAGCCACACAGCGGCGGTGGAAATGTAGTAATAGCGAGTGGTTCTTCTGTGAGCTTCCCACATTCCCGCTCGCCTGTGCGCAATGGCACCGCGCGCTCCTCCTGCTCCCCTACTGCTCGCGTCGCAGTGCCGGGCGCGATGACCGGATAACTTTTAAACCTGCACGAATGACGCTTTTCCTGGATGGAGTCTGATGATTTTTTTCACTGGGAAACAGTAACAGGTACGTCTGTTGACTTATATTCTGCCTTGTTTAACAAAAATAATAATAAGTAATTTAACACCCTTTTTAAGTTTTATTTATTTTTAAGCTTTTGCTTTTTCTACTTCATGACTTAACTGTGATTATTATCTGCTGCATTTGTTTGCTAATTGTTTCATTGTGCGCGCGCTCTGATAGGTGATCATGAGGGGAAATCGGTTTTGCGCAACTCATATGTTCCTGGACTTATATTTGACCCCAATCTTTAAGATAAGATGCTCTATCTCGTAATTTAATTTAATTTTTCGATTAAGGTTTAATTTTCACAAATGAAGTTTCTATGGGGCTTTAATTCATTTGGAATAAAATATTGTGTTTGGCTTGCATAACCTCCAGTTAATTGATCCAAAATTAATATTGCTCTAATGTAGCGAAGTGTTCTCTATAGTCTCCCTGTATATGCAATAACATCCCCCTCCTTCTATTACACCCTTCCTAATGGCTTAAGAGCAGACAACACCATACGCATGTACATTTCAGGGTTTACTGATGGCCATATTACACGCATGCACACGCACACGCACACACACACACACACACACACACACACACACACACACACACACACACACACACACACTTGTAGAAGGACAGAGTTTTGCAAATGGACATTGATTAATATGAGAAACAAAAGAGTGAAATCATATTCAGCTTGATTTACAATATATAACCAACCCATTCACAGGAGCATACGCAGCCTTGTATCAGTTCCCTAAAATGAAAAAAAATGTGTATAGAAAGATGTTTTTTTGAGTTGCATTACTCATGACCTGTAAACTCACTCCCAATTAGGAGCCTTCAAGGTGGTTGGGATCAGCAGCTGTTGTTTTGTGTGCTTCTATGGACAATCATATGATACTGGAGCCATCGAGGCAAGGAGTGGAATTATAGGTTGGGAAAAAATCTTTAAAAGCCTCCTGGATTTGAGCCAGGTCTCAAAGTGATCCTAGATTCTCCGTGTCATTCTTCCTATCTCCCTATTTCTGTCACAGCAAGAGAAGGCGCTGGATAAGATGGATCAGTTTGTTTAACATGTAGACACAGGTGTGAGCACTGCCACGGCGCTGTTATCTGGATTCAGCCCAGATGAAGAGGATTGAGGATACATGAGAGGAGGGATGGAGTGTGAGGAGCAGAGCCCGGGACCAGAGCCAACCGAACCTCTCAGGGTGGCAGCATGGACTGATTACCCCTCCCTGATGAGCTAACCTCACTGACAGTGCTCAGAGGCACACTGCCAGCACCTCATTAAAGTTACCATCTCTGCTTTGAACTCACTGTTAGCTGTATTAAAAGCCATGAGCAGGAAGGAAGGGGATAACGGCTGACTGGAATAATCATAAATGCATTGTCGATGAACTTTACTGTTGAGTGTGGATTTCTGCTGAGTCTTTATGAAGTGGATTGTCTGAGCCACGACGTTGAGGAGGCATCAATATCTGCCTTCATTTTTCATTCAGGGAACATTACTGCAGGGATGCTTTTAACTCTTTTATTCATCAGTTCATCTGACTGTTACAGGAGCCAAGAGGTGTTTCCCAGAAGGCCTCTGCATTGAAAGGATGCGGCCCCCTATCAGCTGATGGATATATGTGACTGTAATCTAGTGAGATGTGAGAAATGTTGAGTGTGTGTGTGAGACTCCAAAAAAGAGAATGTTAAGTGATGAATGGGTCAACACCAAATTATGCTCTTTGTCTCAGGTCTGTCGAACATCTCCCCTCCCATGTCACCGGGACGTCTCCATGGCGATGTTTAGCAGCGCAGAGCGGGCCTGGAACGAATCAGATGGCCTCGGATGGGACTCGGAGAGGAATGAGAGCTCAGAGGCATCGGGCCAGGATGAGCGTAACTACTACGCCATGTTGTTCTCGCTGCTCATCCTGGCCATCGTGTTTGGAAACGTGCTGGTGTGTCTGGCTGTGCTGAGGGAGCGTTCCCTCCAGACCACCACCAACTACCTGGTGGTCAGCCTGGCCGTGGCCGACCTGCTGGTGGCCTCGCTGGTCATGCCCTGGGCCGTGTACCTGGAGGTGAGGAGGTCATGGTGTCTGTTGTTCCCAACCCTTTTTCATCTGACGTACATCACATATCTCATATTTAATTTCAGTTTATTTAAAAAATAGATATCACCTCAACAGTGGATTAAAATATCAATTTTTTTCATGTATTTGAATTGACCTTAAACAATTTATCCATCACTTGAATCTTCCTGTTTTCACCGTTTCTCCATTCACTTGTGCTGATTATATAACTTATTACTTTTGAATGTCAAAAAAATCAATTACTGAGCTGAAGCTCTGAAGGGAAAGAAAGTGGAGAGGAAATACAGAGGATGTAAGATATTGAAATACCGATGCTTGGCAGTGAGGGAGATGCTGACTAGAGAGGATAACAGAGGAGAAAGATGACTTGTGTAGAGAGAAAAAGATCATTTGGAGCTTGTATAGGGATATCTGTGGGCGATAGGAAGCCAGTAATGATAAAAGGGGGGTTTAGATAGTGCTTCACTATTCATGTAGATCACACATAATTGCTGAGGGACATTTTTAATATGAACAAATTATGACTTCATTTGCTTTTGGTAATTGAGCTTCAAATGGCATAGAAGCAAATGCAAACCTGTGAATTTCATTATTTAAAACCGTTTATTATTTTATGTTCTAATGCCTTTTAGAACATGCCATCTAGAAACATAAAGGAGGGGGTAAGGATCCTGCTAGACCCACAACTGTAATGCAAGCACATATATATATTAATGTGCTGTTGAACATCTTCATTTTCATGAAAGCCTCTGGGTCAAATTGATATTTATGTTTGCTATTATTCTGTATTTGACCTTCACAGATTACCTGATAGTGTCACATAGTTTATCTGCTAATTGTCAATTTCCTCAGCCTCCATCTTTGTGGTGCTGTTCAGTAACTCCATTAATAACTGTACAGGCGTACGACACGATACAATGCTACTGAAAAATGTTTGTGTGAGCACACAATCGTGTGTGTGTGTGTGTGTGTGAGAGAGAGAGAGAGAGAGAGAGAGAGAGAGAGAGAGAGAGAGAGGCTCGGGGGTATCGAGTGTCTGGCTCAACGTGAGGTCTAAAAATCATCTGGTTGAAGTCCAGTTATGTTTAACAAGCAGCCACCTTGCTGCCCAAAGTTTGCTCACTGTCAGCAGAAAGCACTATTTCTCACAGTGTGCAGAAGATTTAACAGCAGGTCAACCATAAAAGAATAAAATAAATTAACACACTCAGTGAGCAGAAGCTGACAAATTAAACATAATTATATCCTGAAAGGTAATCTTAGGTCACCAGAAACCGTGTCTGGATTCAGTCATGAGTTGGTTGAACTTCCACGCAGGCAGTCATGCTGTTAGAGCATGTGCTACTTTTTTCATTACAGGGGAGACATTAATTAAGGAATAAGCCATTAAAAGATAGTATGACACAAAGGTATAATATTCATACAATTAGCAGGAATGTAAAGGTCAACAATGTCTTGGATAAGACTTGGAGAAAAAAGCGTATTAGTCCAGAGTTATCGGCAAAGACTTCCATCACCCTGCAAGCTCTAATCACAAGGATGGAGAATTAGCCTGTCGTGACCAGAGGGTTGCTGGTTTGCCTCTGCAGGTGTGTCACTGAGTAGCTCTCTCCACACTCCTCAGCAGGTACCAATCATGTGCCCTTGAGCAAGCCATCTTATCCCTGGATGGCACAGTTGGTGTATGACTTGTACTGGAGGAGAGAGCTCACTTTTCACAGTTCATCTTAAATGATGCTGCTCGGCCTCAGCAAAAATCCGGCCTAACGACGGAAGCATCTTAATTTGTAGTATGGAGTTTACCCCCTCTTTCAGTCCAAGATTTTATCAGTGGGGTTTTATTAAGCGGAGAATAAGGAGAACTGACAGGAAACACAAGATTAAGTGATACAAAGGCACTCCTGCACACCCTGCTGATTTACCCTTCGGTCAACATTTTGTTCCTCCCGCTTTTGTCAAGAAAGGTATCTATCAAAAATAGTAGTTTATTGTAACTTACTATTTTTACTTGAAACACAACTGATCCCTCTGACAGATGCTCCATCTCCTGTCCCATCGTCTTGATAATTGCTGCTCCTGCTTTGTATATTTTCTAAAAACATTTAGTAGACTTGACGGCTGTGAAAGTATAGATCACATACAGAATGTTCAAACACAGTCGATACGCAGTGTCTGCGAGCCCGACTGAGTCACCCTCATTATACTCGCACACACTTTTCTATATGTGCCCACATGTCTCAATCTTTTTGTGTGAGGGGGTGACTGAATACAAATACAAGTACTGTGTGCATGCTGTGCATATATATCGTGTGTATTGGTCTTATTTCTATTGCTAAGAAAACCAATTTAGATTAAAAGGATTATACTGCAAAGCCAAATAGAGGATATTTTCCATATGCCATGTTCCAGTTCCATATACTATTAATTGTCATATAATACTGTTTTTACAGTTAAATAAATCTGCATACTTTCATCGTTTTCTAAGTTTTTTGTTGCTCACCAGCATCGACAATTTATTCAGATTTTTGTAGCTGTGAGCAGCTCCTTTATTTCCATTGTGCAATGCATTGTGGGTCAACATTGTGCATCACTGTGATTTTATTAAACATACATACGTTTTTGTCACTTCTCCCAAGAAATAATGGTTCCCGCACTTCCCATCGTGGAATTCAATTGCATATTTGATGACATCCCCCCCTGCCTGCTTAACATCCACGTCTTTTAATCGTAATGTCCCCAGCTTGTGGAGAACATTATGCAACTGTTTCACAGACTGAGTGGTACTAACCATGTCAAGTTAACAGATTTTGATGTGTAAAATTAGTCCAGTGCTCCTTTTAAAAATGGAATGAGAATGACCATAAATGGGTTTGTGGTTAGGTTTGTATTGAGAGTTGTGTTAACGCAATGAACGACAGTTTGTCTCTGTGTGTGATTACTGCGGTCTCTGTGAGAGAAAATTTGCTGTCTATTTACATCTTCTTGCATGCATATGTGCGTGTGTTCCTGTGCATACCCCCATGTGTGCCTTCCGCCTCTCTTTGTAGGCGTATTCCCATCTCGGGCTCAGCATTCAGGCGATGGAGCTTGGATCCCATTTATTTTTGTCAGAGAGTTATTACCAGGCATCATGGAGTCTATAATGGAAACCGTCAGCCTGACCATTACTCTGAGGAGGTTTGGGGTCTTTAGAAGGGTGGCCAATGTCCTTTCAAAATTGAAAATATCCTTGAGGATGCTTGAATGTTATCGATGATGGTGCATCATCAAAGGACATTGACACGTTGCCCCTTGCATCTTGTGTTATCTGAGAACAAGTGACATAAACATATTTAATTCATGCATACATTTGCCTAATTAATATTTACAGTAGCATAAATGCTCACGTTCAATATCAAGGTGAATATGGGAGCATCTTTGGCATCTTATTCTTCCTGACCCTTCCTTTAAACATAGGTGAAACTATCTTCATGTGTGCATTTTCTCCTCTTCCTTGCCCTTCTGTCACATGTGCAAGAGTGTGCGCTCAATAGGTGCGTCACACTTCACGGTGAAGAAGGGAAAGAGAAACGTGTGCGTTGATAATTTGCCTGTCTGTCCTGTGCAGGTGGTCGGCGGTGCCTGGCTTTTCAGCCGGCTCTACTGTAACGTCTTTGTCACGCTAGATGTGATGATGTGTACCGCCAGTATCCTCAACCTGTGTGCAATCAGCATTGACAGGTGAGTGTGCAGTGTGCGTGTGTGCGTGTTTACCTTCATGCTGCAGTTATATTTTATGACTAAAGACATTTGCTGGGACACCTCTAGTGTAAATGTCATATCTACATTTTTCAAGGTCTTATTCGTTTCTTAACCTCACCTGACAGATACTTCAAAACGTCCCTGGAGAGAGAATATATTTCCTATCTTGCTCATATCCTCTTGATACATGTGTGTCAGTGTGTATTTGTGTGTGTGTGGTTGACAGAATGAGAGACTGTGAGGAAGAGACAAAAAACATTACACCTGATGTTCTCTGGTCTGTTTGTGTAGCCCTTTAAGCCCTAACCCTAACCCTAGCCCATAATCCTATTTATTGTTTGAGTTATGTTTAGAGGTTGTACATCGGGATTATATATTATTGTAGCCCTGATTTTTATGTTTGATTTGATACCTAACATGTTTTTTTTTTGGGGGGGGGGGGATTTATACCATGATTTTTTTCTTGATTTTCCCGATATATAATAGGGCTTAACAGGTTAATTGCTGTGCATTTATTTGCATTAATGAAGGAGGAACTGTGCCATGCATTCGTTTGAACCTATACAGTAAAAATACATCATGTATTTTAATTATTTATTTGCTTACTTTTCTTCTTGTGTCAGTTAATATTTTATTACTCACTACGGTCTTTGAACTTACTTTGAACCTGCAGGCATCAAGAGTTCAACTAGGCGACATATAAGTAATTAGGAACTACATAAGGACCGAAGCTTTCTCCAGGATGTATTCATACATTGAATATGTACTTTCGGATTGGGCGCTTTCATAAGATACTTGTCGTCAGGTGCAAAGTTGGTTTACCATTACCGACCAGGCAAAGCAACAGCTACCAGGGAACCCCAACGTCCTATCGGTCACCATGCCTCTGTTAGTTTTTAGTCATTTGATTAATAGTACATTTAATGAGGAATTTGCACCTCTTGCATACAAGAAAAAATAAGTTCGCTCTGCATTATCATTATCTAATAATGTGCCTCTGGCTTGTACTGTCAAAATGTCTTTTGAAAAATAATAATTGCAGTTTATATTGTATCACATGGTGCTTATATAATAACAATTTATCCAACGACAATGTGAAAACTTGTAGTGGTAAACCTACAGAGGAGAATCACATCAGTCTGCAGCTTCCCTTTGCTTTACGGAGCTTTAAAGTGAGTGTCAGCTCATTTAAACTTTACTGTTCATCATTTTCATTATAATGTTGTTTTCAGCGGCAACAGGCAGTTCTTTTCAGTGAAATAGCTCTAAAAACTCACTGTAAAGTACCTGCTCAGCACCAAACGTCAAAGAGACAAAGTTGGAGTCTAGCTGGTGAACAGGCGGAACATTTAGCAGCTAAAGAGATAAAAAAAATCCTCAGGATTTGTTAGAGACCAAAAAAGAGCTAAAGGAGCAATAATATTAGACTTACATTGGTCAGAAACACGAATCCATGATGATGATTGTTCTGTGACTGCTGGATGTGCAAACAGGCACACACGCACAACACTTTGCAGCCAGGACTGAGTCCTAATGGGAACTTAGAGGCACATGGCATGCTCAAAACAGATGGTTAATCAGGTCCTGGTCATGGACAATAAAAGGTACCAAACCCCTATTTTTTTTAATTGCACATGGTTACATGCCTGCTGTTACATGTGTTTAAGTGAAGGGGACGACGTTCTTTGGAGCCTTGTGGTTTTCTGTGATTATATTATATTATTATCTGTGAGTATAGGACGAGGTAACAACGCCGCTACAGCGCCACATACTTTGTGATGTGCTGAACTAAAGCGAGGCACCAGGGGCATTCTGTGTCACTGATAGTATTCAACACACCTGCATTACCGTTGCGACTGCATTGTTTATTCATGAGTTCATAGCAATCGTTACGGTTTTTGTGATAGTTGGGAAGATTTGTCGGCCATTAAAAGGAAGAGTCGAAGAAGGTTATTCCGAGGAGGTTCTTGCATCTAACGTCAAGGTGAAAGTGTTTGTGCAAGTACTTACAACATAGGTAATGTTTTGAGCGGTGTCTCAGAACACGAGCCTTGTTTCGTGCTCAAATAAAAGTGTAACTTAGAGCAGAACGTGATTAATAAATCATGTACATACTGTTTTACCTACTGTACTTTTTGATCTCCCCTCTCATTCAACCAGGCAGCAGCATTGCACGAGGGAAGAGTATTTTTAGTGAACGGCTGTGCCCTGCATCTTGCCTAGAGAAGTACCAGTGTAATTAGTCTGATGAGGATAAACAATCGTGGCAGTTATCTGGCTCTAAACAACATAACATCACATCCATTTTGGGTCGGGGTCCAGCGTAATTGCTGCCTCTTCCGAGCCTAGTTGTCCTGGGCTCATTATATACTTTTGGCGTACAGTGTGCTGATTAACTCTTAAATCAAAGCTCCACTTGGTTTATTGCTGAATACCCAAATTGTTTATGTAGAAAAATAGAAATGCCTGTTTTTCTGCTCCATTGTTGTTCTTGGCATCGCTAAAGTCCAGTTTTTTTCAAGGGTGCTCTTTTTCTCACTCTAATTACTCCATTTTACTGTATTATATCAGCAATTTTGTCTTCATTCAAATGTCACCAACTATTCTCTGTACGCACATATTTTTAAAGCTGGGCCGACAATACTATGTGTGTGTCTGCAGGTACACAGCAGTGGTGATGCCCCTCTTTTACAACACCACCCATTGCTCCAGGAAGAGAGTTTTTATGATGATAGCCACCGTGTGGGTCCTGGCCTTCACTGTCTCCTGTCCACTGCTGTTTGGTTTCAACACCACAGGTCAGATCAATGACATTATGACTCCATCTTGCTTGAGATGCGAACAATCAATGTTTTGCAGGATGCAAAATAGAATTCAAGGCACTATGTTAATATGAAAATCAGGGTCAAATTTCAGATTTTTAGTGGGACATGAAATGCAATCCAGAATGAAAATTCTGGATTGCATTTCATGTCCCACTAAAAAGCAGAATTTTGAGGTGAAGGTTGAGGTGCACTCCCTCAATTCAGCATGTCAGAGTCAATTTACTAGTCATGGGCTGTACTACTCAGCTTGTGAAAATGTCGTATAATCTTTTCTGTGACTCTGTTTTGAGCTTTGTCAAGCATGAGAAAATGACCACTGATGATGAGACTTGATGCTTCAAGTGTTACAGGGCTCTCAAGTGTCACGCATTGAGCGTGACTGTCACGCATTTCGGTCTTAAGTCACGCCCTCCCGCCACACATCGTATTTCTCACGCTGAAAAAAAACTCTAGGCTATTTAATGTGCCGCAGCGCGCAAACATGACCTGGTCGCGCTGCCCTCACCATGGAGGAATCAAGCACGTCTCCCCCGAATCCCCTGCCAATCAATAAAAAGAAATGGGCTACACGAATAGCCAATCAGAAAAAACGTATCTGTTGTATCTGGTGAAATGTAATTCCCCCCCCCCCCCCCCCCGAGAGAGAGAGAGAGAGAGAGAGAGAGAGAGAGAGAGAGAGAGAGAGAGAGAGAGAGAGAGAGAGAGAGAGAGAGAGAGAGAGAGAGATCACTCTTACCTGTCTTAAAACTTGAGAGCCCTGAGTGTTATAAACTGGAGCATGTTGAGTTTCAAAGACATGGCCGTTCATGTCATATCGTGAAGGCTGTAATCAGGAGCAGCTGAGGGGAAGAGTTTTAACTCAAAGTCCCAGTTATTCTAATATAATACATTTGAATCAGCTCATTTAAAAACACGTATACACCATTTGTTTGCATGTGTTTTCACTTGTTTATGTAAATAAGCATTTATACTATATTAACTATTTAAATGCATTGACTACAAGGTTATTAGGGAAGGTCATTTGGTCTCAATTTGCAATAACAGGGACTTTTTGGGGGCAATGTATTAAAGCCACTGGACATTGTTGCATATATCATATCATAGCATCCACAAAATCAAGTAAAAAAAAAAGTCTAATTTGACTATTTAGACCATTTTTCAATCACATTTTCTCTCACTTGTTTTGATCATCTAGATAAACTGTGCATGCACTACCTGCTAATGATGAGCTGTATCATTGCTAACATAAACTACATGCCAAGCAAAAGCAAAACATACATTTTCTTATCTCAGGTAGCTAAGGTAAACTAAGGTAAAATGTCTCCCTTTTTTAACTTTCAAATATTGCAATGGAGGTTGAATGAGGTTACTGTCTGAGGAGAAATGGTGTGTCTTTGATAGTTATGACTGATGTGTTTGGGGTATTATTCATGTTCTACATAAATGAACAATAACTTACTTGCTGTGCCAATGAAATTGCGTCTTCTGCATTTGTGTGACGAAGAATGAACCACCAAACAATAAAACGAATAAAGAGATAAACATTTTTAATAAGCACTGATACATGACTGCACATACACAATCAAGGGCATTAGTCAGAAACAATGTAAAGCTACTAACAGAGATACGGCCATTTGGTTTAGTCCACTTACAATCAATGCAAAAATAATGGCTGCTGCAGGAATCCAACTTGTTTGTCAGTATGCAACCACGCATCAACATTGGAAGGAGGGACCAGTGGGTTCACATGAGGTCTAGGGTCCTTCAGCGCCCTTCAAAAGAAAGGCATTGAAAAAGAACAGCTCTGCTAGACAAAAACTGTGCCTCACTAAACAATATGAATCTAGAAACTGAAGGTGGTCTGGAATGTGGCTAGAAATAGATTTTATCTGTCTGTTCTCTCTTCTCTCTGTCTGTGTATTGATCCAGGGGAACATTCAGGGAGAGGCAAATCACTTAAACTTGTTCATGCCACTGCCATGCAACATGCATTTCACAGCTGTGTCTTTTTTTATATTTTAATTTACAGCACTATTAGCTCATTTGATAGCTATTTAATTCTAAATTGATCTACACCCTATTATTATTTCAATTAGCCTCTTTTTCTGATTTAATGGTGCAATTATTGTCAAATCAATCACACCTCCACCGCACAGTCATCGTGGGATTTAGTATGCATGCAGAATATGAAAGGAGACAGGTCATGAAGGTTATTTTCACCGGGTCAGAGGTTGGCTATAAATGACGCATGTGAGTTTTAGGCCGTTTTGCATAATGATATTTTGTTTTTGACTCAGATGACCCCACGGTGTGCTCCATCTCCAATCCCAACTTTGTGATCTACTCCTCTGTGGTGTCCTTCTACCTGCCGTTTATTGTCACTCTGCTGGTCTACATCCGCATCTACGTCTTCCTTAGGATGAGGCGAAAGAGGATCATCTTCGGCCAGGCCAGCAGGAAGGTGCAGCCAGGCTCAACTCCGCTGTCTGTGGTCAGTCCGTTATCTTATTTCCTTTGTCAGTGTTTTCACTTTTACTAAATGATGGTACTCCAGCTGCAGGCGTAAAGATGTGTTATCATTTATTTATGACTTACTTACATTTTCAACTTCGGACTAGATATGTATTATTGTTCATTACTTATGTATGTCTGCTAACACTAATGACTGCAGACTTGATGGGGTATTATCGTATATTTATGACACATTTAGATTTATAAATGTATAAATCTGTTGGCTTATTAGAAGCCATTGACCTTTAATTATTGACTTATTAATTACTTGACTGTTGATGACTCAAGAACAGTGACATTTTTCACATCCTGTCAACTGAAAAGTTGTCTTATCAACAGCTTATAATTGATCTATAAAACATTAGTACATTATTTATTAACCATTAATCCAGGCATCAGTTACAACATGTAAACCCCTGTATGACGGTTGTCTTTTAATTGAATTATTGTACAAGGAAATGTACCATTGTCCACCATTTCATAACCTTTTAGATCTGATAGTGTAAGGTCCAAAATGCAGGAATAATATTATCAAATGCTCTTTCCCTCAACCAAAGCCTTGTATTTCTCATGTAGATACAGTCTCTTTCCTTCATTCACTTCCTTTATACTCATAATTACTTGCAAATTACAATTCACCTTTATCTTGGACCTTTTCTGTCGGACCTCCACCAAAACCTCATTAGAGTTAAAGAAAACGCTTTAGTCCCAAAACACTCTGTAAAATAAGTAATTTGCAGGTTAAAATGTTCAGAGTAAATGTAGGCTGCGTGCCATTGGCCTTTCAGATGAACGGAGGTCATGGATGAAATGTGTTAAAACAAATTAGAGTTCAGTTTATGAGCAGAGGACACAGCTGTCACCAAAAAAACTGAAGTTGTTCTTAATTAAAATGGCTTGTCAAAGTAAAACATTTTCAGTTTAAAAACGTTCTCTGTGCTGGCCTCTTTGAGGTCGTTTACACAATACTATATCAGTTCTTGGAGGAAAAAAACAAACACAAAGAACTTTTGTTTAGCCAAGAGGAACAAGAGACACAGAGTTGTATGGATAGATTGATAGATAGATAGACTGATATATATGGTCAATGAAATATGAAGGATCTCTCTGCTAAGGGATTTATGTTCATTTTGAGAAGCAATTGGACTTTTGTTCTCAACCAGCTGTCAGGTCTTTGATCACACCATCACTCTAGTACTCGTCACAGTTACATCTATCATATAAATGACGGCTTTATCTCTTAACCTCGGGCAAGGAGACCCCGGGTCATGTTCTGTGCATCTGTATCTACTCTAAAAAAAAAATCTGGTGTATAAAATAACATTATTATTACATCCTGTAGCATGACCAGCATTTCCATATCCAGAAGCTTCCTGTGTTATGTGGTGCCCTCCATTTTTCCCTTCATTGCACACTAATTCACAGTCAAGTCCTCTATCGTAACAGCAGTTAACAGATAATTGGTTGTGGTTGTGCCTCAGTTTGGGATCTCATCCATGGGTAAGATCCAAGCCCTGGAGGAGATCAGACTAAGAGAGTTATAATGGAAGTGTGTTTTGAAATAACATAATAGGACTCAGTCAACTGAGGGATATTGATATGAAGAAGTGACTTATCTTTATTTCTGCTGTGAGCTTTAATTGAGTCACGCGGCGTTTGGAAGCGTCGAAACATAACAGATGTGAGTCCTAATTGATGTCGTTCTGAGACGCTCACCAAGATTTCTTGGAGGTTTGACAAAACAATCCTCTGAGATGCAAAGAGATGAATCAAGAACTTTTCAAGTGAATGTCAAAAACCTGTAGATTGATGTGGTAGAGGTGTTTGGATAAGATGAGGAGTTTAAGTATTTCTCTGAAACAAATGCTCTATCCTTTCATCTCCTAGGAGACCTGTCTGCAAGAAGAGACTCCCAAGGCAAAGCAAGACTTGTCCCCTATAAGGATTAAAGTGGTAGGTGCTATTTTAAACTAGAGATGAAAACACAACCGTTCTTGAATAGATCTTTTTTCAGTGCTCTAGTTTTGCAGAACGCCACTCAGCCTGACTAGCTCTCCTATCGACTGTGTTGGCGTATTGTGACACGGTGGCACTCAAGGTGGTTCTGATTTTAGCTTTTCATGTGAGTCTGTCTGCGTGTATAATCATGCACACAGTTTGGCGTTCTAAAGTGATTCTAAAGCGTGGCTTGTTGGCTTTCGTCACCTGGTCACCTGTCAGATGAGCAACATCTGTGGGTGACGCACTGCATCTGCATATTCCACAGACTGCTCAAAGGCGGCAAGATTAATGATCTGTATAGTTTTCCCCTGAGGAAAATGAGTGATGAGAAGATTTAAATTCATGTTTCGGGCTGTACTGAAAATACACATTACACAATACTTAAAACTTTAATGTCGCTTCTTATCACTCCAAGGGGAAAGGCTCATTTGAGCTGTAGTTGCTGAATTTGCTGAGTTTTAGAAAGTGGAAATATTTGCTGTAGAGTGCATTTGCACTGATGTATGCCAAACGTTAACTGTGCATCTGTGATTTAAAAACTCAGAGTGGAGGTGCCACTTGACTCACTGGAGTAGTCTCAGTGTCTAACATTTTCCAAATGAGGTCCAAAGCAGGTCCAGATGAACGTAATAACGTCAATGTGTAGGAGAATAAACAATGAACTGAGCAATGAACTGTGATTACTTCAAATTAAATTGTTAAAGCCGCCGTTTTTTTTTGTGGCAATTTAAGACAGCAGAACAAGCTGAAAACACAAACTTGACGCATTATTTCCATATTAATTTATTAGCAAACAGTCATATGTACACATTGACCAGAGACATTTAAGCTTGTGTTTCTTTCTTTCTTGACACCTGTAAAATGTCCAATGCTCCGTCCTTTCGCCATGTGTTAGAAATATTGTTAGTCGACACCAGTTGTAAAATCATTAATCAGGACATTTATTCTTTGCAAAGAAGGAACAGAGTCAGAAATGCGACGTAGTGCTTAACAAATTGCACATCCTAGACTGCTCTTTGAACGAGCGGAGAGCCTCCCTTATATACATAACATACAGTCTTAAAGAAGCCCTCATGACTTCTTGCACTTATCATGAACCATGGCAGGTAGCATCCAGTGGAGGATTATCAAAGCTTTTTTGCTGAAATGTGCTGCCTGTTGTTGACAGTGAACCAAAACATCACGTTTGGTGATGTTTTCTGAAGCTGGTTCGTCTCTACAACCGGCACCTTCTATATTTCACTTGATGTATTGTTCATCGCCTAAAAACAATTTGTGCAGCTTTAATGACTTAACATACAAGGAAACTATTGCAATGATTACATTATTAAATATGTGCGATGATTGTATGGCATCTCCTCATTGGGTATCATTTGTCCTGACAGCAGACTGTAGAGGCTTCAGGTCCCTCTAAGGCCAACCTTTTGTCAGGATGCCTGTGGCGCAAATGGCCAAAGACGGGACCCGTGGAGAACTCTATGCTGCCCCCAGTGGACACGCAGAACTGCTGCAGCATAAGCCACGCCTCCTGCGGTCGCACCGAGATGGATCTGGAGCAGCAGCGAGAAGAAGAGGAAGCAGAGGACAATAACCAGAATGAGCGGCCTTCTTTCAGGATGGGCTGCGAGGTGAAGGATCTGTCGAATGGACGAACACACACGTCACTGCGGCCGACGGCTCATTCCATCAATAATCCACGATTCAGGAGCATGCACGCACGGGAGAAAAAGGCTACTCAGATGCTGGCCATTGTGCTTGGTGAGTGGAAATTGTCCTAATTGGGATAAGGTGAATGAAAATGTGAATGTCATGGAAACACCTAATGCAATGTTAGAGAAAGTTGCTTATCCTGCTTCAACTCCTTTAACATTTCCGTGATGGTCTTTTCTGCCTAGAGTACCCCGGTCACCTGTTCTGTCTCTCGCCTGGTGGTGATGGCACCAGCATATTTTCTTACTGTGTGCGTCAGCTACATATTTTGCAGAGCCACAATAAATCAAGTTCAAATGTCAGAAATGGCTGGCTGGTTCCACAGTGTGTGTCCACACTTGCTTTGGCTCCTGACACAGCTTCCACACATTCCAATTATCTGCCAGGTTGCTACAAGGCTGGTCAAGTTAGCTCTGGCTTGCAATAGATCTTGCTGAAAACAAAAATGTAATCAGAGGTGTCTCATTACATTACGCTGGTGTCAGTGGAACATTTGGCAGACATTCAGAAAATGATTTCCTGTCCCGCCCACTGACCACCTGCTTTTCAGCAAGCAGACCACTGATTTTGTGACCCCAATTATAGTGCTTGAATGTTATGTGTCAAGTATGCTGCAGTATTAGTAGTTGTTTAAAAACAATAAGTGCCTTGTTGGCTGCTGCTCGGCATACTGAGTGACTTGACAACACTTGCCTATATTTACCACACACTAGAGGTTAATTGGGAACCAAAAGTGTTAAAATTGACACGTGCTTAGCTTGCCAAGCTTTTCATTCTAGCATGAATACGATGCAGTCTCAGTTTTCAACGAGCAGCTTACTCGAAAATCATCGTAATTTTTTTAACTGTTTGTCTTTTATATGAAAGTGTAATAATATGAAAGTAAAAGGGCCCACCCCGGAATTTGTTGGCTGAAATAACTAGAAGATTTGTTTTCAGATGTAGTGTTACCTAACGAATATTAACACCATGAGTTTGTTGTAATATATGACTTCCATCAGATTTGTTTAATAGTTGCATATTGGGGATTTTTCAAGCGTAACCACAATAATAACATTGTAGTTTGCTAATGGCTATTAATTATTATTTATTATTAGCTAACTGTGAGCTTTGAAAGTAACCCATTGTTACTGTTGTTAGTAAGCTATTTAGCTGGGCACGCTAATATATTCGGTTGGTACTCTAAATTCAGATATAGGAGCAGTATATATATATATATATATATATATATATATATATATATATATATATATATATATATATGACCCCACATAATAATAATATAAACTACATTTATTATTATACATTACTAGCTAATTCTGAAAGAAATGCTAGGTGAGGCTACTACTGTTGGTGGCAAGCTAGTGAGATAGTCGAGCATGCTAACATATTCAGCTTACGACCAAGCAGATAAACATACTGTTTCTTACAATTTTGCTCTTGTGTTTTTGGTTTTGCCCTCTCTCTATACCTCTCTGCACTCTGGCTGCTCCAGGGGTGTTTCTCATCTGCTGGCTGCCTTTCTTTGTGACTCACATTCTGAACACCCACTGCAGGACATGCTACGTGCCTCCTGGGCTATACAGTGCTTTCACCTGGCTGGGTTATGTCAACAGTGCCCTCAACCCTATTATCTACACCACCTTCAACATTGAGTTCAGACGGGCCTTCATCAAGATCCTCAGCTGCTGAGGAAGACAGTGTGTCAGGACAATTAAAATGGAAATTAGGCTGTGCACTCAAGCATGGTGCACATTGTAAACACAACAGTGACCGCAGGTGTACGCTGGTCATGGTACACATAAGCAAACCTGTCCCAGGAGTTACACAGCGGAAGCAAGGTGAAGCATGAAAAACAACACTCTGTGGTATGCAATAAATAAATTAAAAAAAGAGACTATTACTTCAAAACAGACTTTTTTCTGCAACAGGGCTGGGACTCGATTTGAACAGCAGTACTCCTCAAATAAGACCTACATTTTTAATGCATACAGTCTTGTTGATAGCACAAGTTGTTCGACTTTATTGTGAATATCTTGTACAGTATGTGTGCTGCTCTATAGGCAGAGGACTTTTCAATCGATGTACGCCTGGAAGCTCTTTGGAGCCAAGATGAAGCTTTGAGGCTGATGAATTGATCGTAGAGCTGCGGGCCATTTTGTCCTGAGGCCCGCTGCACTGTGTGGATTAACTGATGATTCTCACCTTCCCCTTTCACCCCGTATTCACTATAATCACCATCGGTTACTCTCCAGTGCATGCACACACAAAATGTCAAAGGCGTTCACTTGAATTGAATCGTTTTCAGTCCCTGCCAAGACTCACATCATTTTGAAGATTGTCATATATGTTGATGTGGAAGCATTGTGCTCAATGTGGATAAAAATGTGAGATTTTGATGTAAATCACAGTGAAAACAGTTTCAGTGTTGTTTTTTTTAAAGGGACAGTCTGTTTATTAGCAAAACTCCCTTAAATTTAGAGTTGCCTGCTGGATAGCAGGAGCTTCATGATGTTAATAAATCAAGCAGGATTGTAAATTGTGATGTGAGCAGGACTGTCATGCACAGAGCATTAACTGCAGTGTGCTGTAAATAAAAAAACTAATGAAATGTTTCCAGGCTATTTATACACAGTAGGTATAATACAGCTTGTATGCATTTGGATGTCTTAATGTTGCTGATGGGAGACACCATCAGATATTGGTGAATAAAAGTCTATGAGTGCCTTCTGGGAGGAACACTAGAGAAACCCAGCTGAGTGAACAGGATATTGGGAGATGTAGAGACAGAAAAAAGAAACAACAGTATGAGAATGATGAAAAACACTATACGAGATCGGGGATGATGGGAGAGCAGAGTGGGAAGGAGTAAAGCCGAAAATAAATAAAGTGAAAGAACAAGAATCAGAAGGAAAAAAGGTGCAGAGAAGGGTGAGGGGGGTGTCAGCCTTTCTCAGTCTGTATTTTAAGCTCTTATTTCTCTAAGAAGCATGAACACCTGCACCCCTGACACTTTACGTTGACTCAGACTCGCTCCACTGAGACCACTTATGGTGATGAAGCACCAGGTGTGTGTGTGTGTGTGTGTGTGTGTGTGTGTGTGTGTGTCACTCTATTTATGGAGGTAGGCTTATCAAAAACCTTCAGTTTTTGATAAGCATAATGCCAATAACCTATAGTGTTACTATGTTATCCTTCTCTAAAAAATCTTTATACAACCAGAATAAATATTTAAAACATATTTATATGTGATAGATAAGTCTTTAAAATATAAAGACTTAATGGTGTAATCAGGACATAAACAAACTGAGGTTGAGATTCATGATGTTTGCTCTTCTGTTCTGTAAATTAATTTGAGTGTGAATTCATTCAATTAACGATGCGTTTTAGGTCATAAATACTGCACAGCTGTGCACATGTGCCTCTAGATTAAATCGAGTCATTCAGAGACAATAAGAACAAACCTCCTACTGTAAATTAACTGCAAATGAGCCCAAAACTCTAAAGGCTGGGAGTTGCTCGATCCCCAGAGGATGATACGTACATTACATTCAATGATATGAAGCAGATCCATGAATCAAACACATTGATGATATTACATCTTCAACAGCAGTGAGGCTAAAACACTTGTCTTTAGATGTCTTGGAAGGAAAGGTTACAGGGTCATAAAAACATAGAAGAGTTTCCCTTTGGGAGCTTGAATGTGATCATCCAATTTCAAGGCAATCAGCGTTTTACATTGAAAGAAATCTTGTGTGCAAAGTTGACCTTTTTATTCTGAAGGTGATGCAAGTGCATGGAGAGCTCATTCAGTGTCTAAAATTGTGTGCCTTATTCACTTTATTCCTAGCCTTAACTAGGGCGCTTCTGGATTGCATCACCAGATACATTTGTGACGTAGTGATCATTCAAGTCACATCTCTGATGGGATATTCTCATTCCGTGTGGATGCTTGTATTTGTCTCCGGACTGCATGAAACGTGGCCAATAGTATCTGACATAAAAGAAGAATTCACACTTGACAAATTAAAACCAAAATCCTGAAGAACTCTCTAAATTTTTCTTTTAAGTCTTTAAACTCGTGATCAAGACCACAAACTCATTTTCACAAATGTTTAGTGAGGTAATAAATCAAATGAGAAATAGGGTCAGAATTCTTTTGGCAACCAGAGGACTCACCCCGGGCGGCAGTGGTGTAGTGGCTATTACTGTCACCTCACAGCGAGACATGGTGTATTTTTAATCATGTCAATTTTACAACATACTATACCATAGAAATATAATGAACATTAAACTGTTTTCCTTGATGATTTGACAGATACAAAAAAACCTAGTAATTGTTGGTAATTATTATGGTGACAACCTCGACATTTGGGCATTAAAGTGTTGTCGCAGCTTGCCAGGAAGTGGTAGCAAGTGAGACAAAGGAACCATTAGATGAGATGGGATGTGTTGTTGAATTGCAAAGTTGTATCCATTTGCTCTGGCTCTCTACAGCTCTATAATTCTAACGTTACTACTCTACTGCTCGTTTTAGTTGTTACTACAAAACATTTTTAAAAAATCATCCTCAAGGTCTGAAGCTCTCCAAACTGTCTTCTAACCGCCTGAGCCATTGAATCACACAATTCACGGTCTCTTTAAGCTTTTTACTCGTTCCTTTAGAAAAATGGCCTTCAAATCTTACTGGCCCTCAGAAAGTATCGATCCTTCAACCTCAGACTTGCCAAACAGTCTCATAACAGACTGATCCACTATATCACACAGCTAAACTCTCTTCAGAGACAGTTTTTTACTCTTATTCCATCCAAGACGTACTGACCCTCAATAAGAATCAAACCCACAACAGTTTTCCACCTGAGATGGAAAGCAGTGCAGACACTTCCCTCAACATTGTCTCATCCAGGGAGACTCAAATGGGGTTCTGTGTCGATGAAATGGTCTGACTGGAAAAGCAGAGCAATAACGTATGGCTAATGCAAAGACAGGAAGAAGTATTGTATGCCATAAAAATGCCATGGTATTATTTCATAGAAAGTCATAGTATAGTGTGACATAACATGTCATAAAAAGTATGGTACAGTATGCCATGAATATACATATATATATATATATATATATATATATATATATAATAGTGAAAATATAGTAAGAATTTAGTAAAAAGCCATAAAAAAGTATACTATTAAAATAGTCGTAGTATATTATACCATAAAACGTCATAAAGACTTGTCAAAGTATAGATTGCTATAAAAGTAAAATATTTTATAGAACTATCAAAACGTAGTATATAGTATGTCCTAAAAAAAATCATAAAATATGTAATAAATAAGTAATTGTAAAGTGTCAAAGTAAAGTATAGTATGCCATACAAATGTGGTAGAAAATCATAGAATAGTTTGCCAAAAAATAGAAAGTAAAAAGTCTACTATGATCTCTTATTTTCTATTTTAACATACTTTTTTTTACATACTAAAAGTAGAAATGGAGTGTCATTTTCTTTGGCATGGTGCTCTCTAAGCTGTTCTAACCCTCAATATTTATATCAACACCATACTAACTGATTTTAACAGGTTTACATGCAATGCATCTTTGTGTGTCATTGCGTATGCTGTGCAGCTTTATGCATATATGCATGAATGGATACATACACAGGCTGTGGGGGTATTATTAATTGCTGCATGACATGCATGAGTCTGATGTGCACATCTCTGTGAAAACACAAACAGGTGCTTGCCTTTCTTCATGCCTGTATACATTTGTGAGGCGTGCATGATGGAACACGTGTACATAGGTCTAAGTGAGCGAGAAGGATCAACGTGAATAAGCCCTTCCATGGGTGAAAGTCAGTGGGAGGGTCTCACTGTATTTATAGTTGAGGATGGCACGTTGAAAAGAGGAATGCAATTAATGCGATGCAGAATCTGCATGTTTCTTCAAAAGGAAGAGGATGTTTGTGCGAGTGATGGCTGCTCATTGTTTAATTACTCACATGAGATCAGACTCCTGTGTGTTTGTACACTTTCTAAAATCCCTGCTGCTTTGCATGTTTGTGACTGAGGAGGCAAAACACAAAGGCTTAGTGAACTAAAGTGCAACCGCTCCAGTTCCTGCACAAATCTTGTTCTGCTTCTATTCTTTGTATTCATTGATATGAGAGGCTTGGTGCATTTCTGTGGGTGCACAGACATTGTTTCAGTCCTTATAGCAACGGATAAAGAGGTTGATTAAGGTCAGTGATACACGCCTTGACTGACATTCAGTCTGTCCTTCTCTTTTTCCACAGTTGCCTCACACTTTTTTCCACCCACCAGTGTGTCAAATCAGCACAATAATCATCCTCCCATCCCTGATGTCCATACACTTCCTGCTGTTACTGATAATTGTGTGCCATTTTAAGGTTAAACGGTTATGTGTGAGGAGGGAACCAGTCCTGCGGTGTTGGGAAATGAGTTCTTGCATTTTGACTGCACACAATGTAACACATAAAAATAGTAGTATCTCTCTCTAGGAAAACCTCTTGGGACATTCAGGATAAATGTGACCACGATGCAAAAATCAAAAACCCTGGTCCTTTTTTCCATTTCAGGAAGTTTGCATTGGTTGGTTATGGTTAGGATCAAGTTTAGTGAATGAATGTGAGTAAAACGTTTTACCGTTTTGTTCGATAAAAAAAATCATAAAAGTGGCGTTCATTTCATTTGTGAAGATTATCTTGCAGGATCTTAAATTTGTTTTAGCAACAGAGCTTTTTTTCTGCAATGATCCAAAATCCAATAAAAAGATATCATTGACTTTTTGACAAAGGAATGAGTGTCTGGCTGATGGATGTGTAAAACTATCCGATGGCTGTGGTATAGCTGCTTCATGTCTTCATATACATTCATTGTTTACAACGCTACTGGCACTAAAGCAGAATAACTAATTCAATAGTGTTTCAAACAACCATAGGGTGAATATATACTAATGCACTGGTTCTCAAATCGGGGTACGTGAAGGCACTCCAGGGGGTACGTGGGATTTATAAAATATATATAAAATAAGCATCCATTCAGAAATCCTTTGAAAATAGTTATTTAATAAATATTCAATCAAATATAAGTCTAAGTTCATAAACTGAATTTTACATATTCTATATTAAATGAGACACAAGCACAGCGCTGTGTATTACATATTTGTTTCAACCGAAAATGCTTTGCGATGGTTATTGGTTACTTAGCTGAAAAAAGGTTGAGAACCACTGTACTAATTAAATGCATAATGAGGCCTTAGGGGAAGTTAAAGCCCTTTGAATATGTCAACCATTACAGAAGATCAAAGCAGATGACAGAGCATATCCCAGGCATTCACACATGAAGTGACAAATATGTAAAATTGCAGAAAAGCTGATGGGTTCAAGCATTGAATTGGTTCATTCAGACATAATCAGTTTGCTTTAGTAAGCTTTGTGTTTGTTTGGACTATAAACAGGCTATTTTTTTGGTAAACGGGGACTACAAGCTGCAAGACTGGATTTTATTCTTGCATTTTTATGATCATTTTCCACTGTAGTGCTTTACCCTGCCAATGTTGAGAGGAGAGAGATGTACAGGTGGATGCCTGGACGCTCGTTTTGCAAACACTTGAAAGGTGCATCCTCCTCCACAGCTGTGATTATCTCCCTTCTGTGATAAGGAGTTAACAAGAGGAGGAACGGAGGCCTCAAGAGGAGGATGTTCTTCCCGAGTTACGTGACTTCCATTCGTAAGTAGCACTGAGTATTTGAGTTAACTATTTAGCGTGATTAGATATAATTAGTTCTGGATGATTAGCAATGCAGAGGGTTTGTAAATAAGAGGGGAAAGGGGGATGTTTCAAAGGGAAACGCTTCAGTGAGACACCTTTAAAATCAAGATGCAGAGAATGACCCTGTTCTTTCTTGATCAAATACATGGACATGAATCAAGAACAGAGAAAAACTGGAACAAATGTTCTGTCATTGGATAAAAGATGCAGCATGAAGACTTCAACTACAGTTTACTGTATAAGGAACAGAGGGATCACCTAATAAGACCCTTCAAACACAGTATGCACTCACACACCATATCAAATGCTTTCACACAAAACTAGCACACACACACAGAGAGAGAGAGAGAGACTCAAAGGATGCATATATATCCAATGCACTACACCTTTTTGGAGGCTCCTATAGAATAGATGAGAATTACCATCCCAATGCGGCAGCGTGATTATTATCAGCAAGCTATGGGTCTCTACAAGGAAGCTACTTTTGGAGTAAAGATCAAAAAAGGCAGAATCAACGACCTGGGAAACTGTTTAATTATGGTGGAAATTATTCAGATACAATTATGATTTTACTGTATCTTTGTATCTTGAAAATTGTACTTATTGCAGATAAGCTGTGCTCCTTAAATAGAGACACACGTTCAATAATGTATTGGCATACATAAGTAATGCATTATGCACGGTCACACCTTTCTAACTCTGGACACTCAGCACCTGGGCTCCCCTTCTGTCAATCTGATGAGCAATTACAGTGAGACCTCCCTACCACCTTTGCAGGGAGCAAAGGGAGCAACTTGTTGTGTGAGTGGTTTGTGAGAAAAATGGCGGTGCATGTGTTTGCATATGAGGCAGAGAAGGAGATACAGATATATATTTCCTTTAGTGGTCAAGATATATGCCGCATCCAATTACACCATATTTAGACCTAAACTGCTATAATAACTACAAATTACACACTTTGTCCTCGTACTTGTTGTCCATTTTACAATGGCTGCTGATGCTTTGACAGATAATACTCCACCCGAGCCTGAAAGGGTAACAAAAACATTCCTCTTTCCTCTTTCATGCTCATTCATAAAGCTAACACATCCTCAACATTGTGTGGTTCTGTGAAGTTTTTTTTATCACACCCTCACAAGCACCTGGATGCAATTTTCAGCACATACTCCATATATCTGTTTCCTGGAAAATGGAGCCAAATCTGGGACAAATGTTTTGTTCATTTGAAAAAAATATTTGAACCCAGAAAAAAAAATGAAAGTTGAAAATACAAAATATGTTACTGAAAACTGAAAAAAATATTTTATTTAAAAAAATTAAAAAGACAGAACTGAGTCAAAATTATATTTAACCCCCAAAAACTTTTCATAAACTTATATTTATTTTGAATACAACAAAACTAGATTTTTCAGGTTCAAATATTTTTTTCAAATGAACAAAACAAAATTAGTCCGGGATTTGGCTCCATACTGGTAGACCTCTGTACTATCTACTCTGCTCGCTCTCAGTTTCCTCTCTCTGCTGTGAGAGACACTCTGCACAAGTCACGCCGAAGTAACGCTACAGAGTCGGAGGACCACACTAAACTGTTTCCACACACAAATCTCTTCCTAATGTATTGCTTTCTCTTGTAATAATGGCTCCATCTCCAGCTTGCTCTGCTTTGCAATCACATGTGTGCTTTGTTTGCGCGTGTCAGGCTCTCATGTATTGATTCTTCAGTGATGATGCACAGGTGGTTGTTCCTGCATGGCCATATTGACTAATCTGTAGCTGCACACTTCTCCTGCAGTCTACATGTGGTTGGAAACAAGACTGGAGTTAAAGAAATAGTTCCCCATTTTGGGAAATACGCTCAATTTGCTTTCTTGCCATGAGTCAGATGAGAGGCTCGATACCACAATCCATATAGCTGGATACTAAATAGGAAGCTACAGCAGCAGGTTGTCTTAGCTCAGCATACAGATTGGAGATTGGGAAGACAGCTATCCCACCTACAAAGTGAACACAACTCTTCCTACCAGCACCTCTAACACGACTTGACGTTTCCACTTTGTTTTTGGTGTTTTTTTATGTGCTTGTAACAAAATAAAATGTAAATGCTGTTAGGCTACCTTATACCTTTCTTTTTCTTCACCAGGATGTTGTTACCTTTGAGCAGATCTGTTTTCCCCCGTTACCAGTCTTTAACCTTTTGAAAACAAACCTATTTGTAGGCCCTTTCCTCAGAAATTGCATACCCAAACTAAAAAGGGTGTATCTCTGCAACCACTAGTGCTATTTTAATACTTTTGGTTACAATAAAAGGCTACATATGTGAGATTTTGTTCAGATGTGTAAATATCAGTATATATGTTACTGGTTAAGAGTAAATGAAGATGACACAGAAAAAATTGAAATGGTTTCAGGTCCGCCTTGAAAAAAAGCACTTTCAGGATGATTATTTATTTGAAATGATATAGCTGTAAGGTCTAACTCTAACCCAAATAATAGCACAATATGTGAACATTCTCTCTACAAAGGTTGACTTTGATAAAGTGAAGCAGAACACAGTTGGAGAGGGTTTAGTACAGAGAAAATTCAGGCGAGGACTTTGCATTGGGGCACATTTGTGCACATCTGTGACATTTGAATTTTTTCATGTACCAAACCATATATTTCACTTGTATACTACTTACAGTGTTCAATACATCCAAATACGGTAGTTTGGGGCTTTATTTTATAAAACAAGCTATGATTTACAGTTTCATATAGCAATCGCTCAGTCTTCCCTCCCCTAGTGGGGGATTGTTTTTTTAAGCTAAGCTAACTGTCCTCGAGGCGTAGTTATGAATTCCACTTGTTGGTAAGACCTGCTGTGAATAGCTGGTTCAGGCAGAGATGGTTGGTCAGACGTGGAATTGCCAATGGAAATAAGCTTTCAGGCAATATTGTGTTTTCATCCTCTGGGAATTTTTTCAAAATGTTGAACTATTCCTGATAAATTCTAATGACATTGAAACTGTCCTACAATCCTGTGTGCACATTATGTTACCCAATTTAATGTTCCAACCTATTTAATCATCTATAAAGCATCCTTTCTTCTCTTTTACCTAAGGCCCGGTCTATTTCTCATACCAATTGCCTTTTTTTGTCTCTCACACCTTCCCTTTCTTTCATTCTTCTTTTCGTTACCATATAATCCTCTCCCGCTCTCCCAGCTGCAGGCCCCTGCTGCCTGTTAGTCGTGTGAAACTTGTTAATTAAATCTGCAGATTGAAAGACCCCCGGGGAACAATGTTTAATCGATGAGCACAAATAGATGACTTTCATTCCACACAATTCTTCCCCTGATGTTAGCCCAATCCTTGGCCCAATTGAGAAGTGAGAGTGTGTACTTGTACAACAACAAAGAGCCCATCTAAACACTGCAAGATGAATCTCAATCAATCATTGAATGCTAACAGGCTTCCTCTCCCTCAGTCACAACAAGAAAATAGTTTCTCTACTGCAGTTTATAGTTTCTCTCTTTTTTTAATGCCTGCGCTTCAAATGTCCACCTGTTAAAACTTTTGCCTTTTTTTTACCCCATTTCCCTGAGGCTCTCCTCTTTTTATTTTCTTATGATATGTCAGCTAAATCAGGAAAGATGGTGCTTCTACTGAACATTTAATGAGTACTTGTTGTGTAGTGGAGGAGATCTCCTCAAACAGCTGTCATTTTATTCCCAAAGCCAAACCGACATCACTGTTGATTCACAAAGAAGAGAATAGAGGTTACAAATTAGGTTAAAACTGTGCCTAACCATGCAACCCAAATGAAGACAAATATCCATGCACGAAGCATGGCACGATCCCATGTGCACTCACACACATACTAAGTGTACTTGGTAGTCAGACAGAGGGGTGCCTGGCCTGTCTTCAGCTGCAGGCAGTATCCCGGTTCGCCCAGCTGTTCTTTTACCCCTGCAGCTAACTCCGTGTCTGACCTCCCCATCTCCAGCAACAATAAACCGACCCAGCTGGCTCAAACATCAGCAGCACCCACAACAACATTGAAATACAAAGTCACGGAGAAAACATCAACGTGAGTCATCACAGACACAACAATCTCTCTCAAAATAGCCGAAATGGACCCAAATTGCCCGAAAAAGTTGTTATCGGCGACTCACCACAAGTGTGTTACATTCATAGGTGAACTTCAGCGGCTGTTTCATAAAAACATGTTTTAATTGAATAGATACTGACTTATGTTTAAGCCGAAGATTTTTGCCAACCGAATGGCGAAGAGCTGTGTTTCCATAGAAACAATCAATGACACCTGCTAAGAAAAAGCGGGGAAATAAATGAGTCGTAAATGAGGGGCCGGGGGAGAATTGTTACAAGCTAAACCACAGGAAGCCCTTTATGTAGTAGACTTTAGTTTTGCAAAAGTTCCACTACTTCCATGAAATGTATTTTGTGCTGGTACATTATCTTTTCGAGGGCCCAAGTTTTCTGCGTATGCTTCAAATGGAGGAAGCTTACTACAATGAGGCTGTTTTTTATCAAAGAGTAATTTCACCAGAAAGAAATAGCCCTATTTAAGGTAGTTGACAACTATTTGTACAACTGATGAAATTATTCAATACATTCGTATTTCTAGTTGCACAAAACAAATATTCTACAGATGTTTTCATTTTGACACAATACTTTTTAAGGGATTGGTGTTTATCAATGTGTTTGCTTGTGCTGATGATAGTGCGACATGACATGACTGACTGAACAAGATCCACATCGCCCTCATGACTAATAAATATATTATAATGCAATTTTAATAACAATGCAAAGTATGCAAACACGCAGTCCAATTTACAAAAGACACAGTGCAGTGCTCCCATGTATAATGTTGTGCATTATATCAGAACACCATACCTGCTATGATAAGACCTTTAGGATTGTGTCACCTTGTGTCTTATTTGGTGGTTTTGATTGAAAATGTAATAATGGAGATTGTCCTTTTGATTACAAAATGCTAATTCTGGACTGGCTAATCCCTTGTGGACTTGCTGAAGAGACATAAGATGCTGCGACAGCAGCGAAGGCTAAGGCCACCAGTATCCAGGAGGCATGTAGCCTTGGGGACCAACCGGCTGAAATAATAATATTCTGCTCTTGCACTTCCTGAATTATTTCTCGTTGTCGTTATAGGTGTATTTTGTGAATTTCGTTGTGCTTTTAATCTGTAAATGGAGTAATGTATAATGAACTAAATCATCACAACTATTAATAGGCCCTCAATGTTTCTTGAATCACCACCGCACACATGAATGCTTACATTCAGTAAATTATAGAGTGTCACAAACATCACCTCAGTGGTGTAATGATACTTGGGGAAAGTGGAGTACTGCTGATTGGACGTGGGTATACTTCCGTCCCATCTTATGCATTGTAAATGACTTTGGTTGTATTCATGGACGTACTTGAAAAACAGATGTAGAATATCCCAGTTTACATCTGTACTCTCTCATCTGCTCTACTGATTACACTGGTGCTGTCATTGCACTGAGAAATGTCCCAAGTGAGGGTGAGTAACTGCGGCGTGCTCAGAACTTGTGGTGTGCAGAGGTGGACAACCGAAGAGATTTGTGTCTTTGCGTGGCTGCCTGACAGCCTTTTCATCGCCATCGAAACACTGGACTAATGCCAGAGTTTCAATGAGAGTTTGGGCTCTATCATTCCCAGAAACACACATTCCCTTCAGCCTGGAGCAATGAGGCGGAGAATGTTACTCACATATTGCTCAGAGCAAAAGGAGTAAGGAAGATTTAGGGTGAGAGAGGGGACGGCGATTTGAAGCAGGTCCTATAGGCTGAATGCATAGCATCAAGAACTGGTGCAACCAGGATGACCCAAGAAAATTGCCTTTAAACTCAACGACTGTCAGTGCATTTATCACAGTGACAGCACCAATCCCACTCCTGGTTTCCAAGTCCAGCGGCTAAAACTTTCTCTTTATTGGTGAAATCCCAGATGTCCATAATTTGTAACATCACATGTAGTGGCACTCAATCATGGTCCAAAAACAGATTATTTTTTTCCTGAGGCCCTGTTCACAACTGGCGGTAGCATGCGTCTTTTGTGATTTGATTACACGCTGACAGTTTCAGGTCGGTCAGCTCACACCTGGCATTAGTAATGCGTCTCCACATGCGTCTCAAGTGACCACACGTAATTGAATCCTATCCCGCTCTATATGCAAATACACATATACATTTCTGTTTGTAAAGACAAACAAAAACCATGTTGCCTTTAACCGCCGGGAGACAGCAATGTACTTCCTGTGCCAAATTTGCCAGAAAATAAGAAAGAACGAACTCAAAACGATACAGACTCGGTCTATTCCTTGGCGTTTTAGGCAAACCGAATAATTCAAAATGTTTGACGCACTCATTTTGAAAATACCCAAAGGGCCTATTATATTATTATTATTCTGTCACACAACGTGGCCAGGTTACGTGATTTGAGAACCAGCTGTTGTCGCACTTTAATATGACAACGGGCTTTGAATGTGGCCCGAGAAACATACACGGACCTCTAAATGTGGTCTGAGCCATCAGTTCTCAATGCACCCTCAATCCATCAAGAAAAAAGATGTATCCACCGTCAACAACATGACACAAACCCTCAAGAAATTAAACATATTTCCTAGGTGACTTTGATATTGTTAAATCACAGCTGGCAACTGCTGTTGGCGAGCAGATTGAATCAGTGTGTGTTCACAGAGCTCATGTATGGACTTGTACTTTCTAGTCTCGTGACCGCTCAAAGCGCTTCTACACTACACGTTAATAAGTGTCTTGCCGAAGGACACATCGACATGGACTAAGGAGCGAGGGATCGAACTGCCAATCTTCTGATTGAACGATGACACGCTCTACCTTCTGAGCCACAATCATTCAATGATCAAGGTTTCCAGATGTTGGTGTCATGTAATTAAGTGAACCGATGATTTCTTATTCATGTAAGCTACAATTTAAAACGTGTTGTGTGTGTTGAACCCCCAACGGGATTACAATCCTTTGTGTTCGTCTAAGAACTCCTTCAATTATAATCATGCAGACAATAATCTCAAAGTGTTAGAATTTGGTCAACTCACATTTTCAGATACTCAGATGTTTTTAGTGGAAAGAAGTTCTCAGCTCAGTATGCAGTATTCCTGAGCGGATACTGACATAAAGCTCGAATGAGAATCAGCTCAATGTATTTTAAATGACATGGCCTGTGTGGCGGCTAGTTCTAAGCGGAAGAGCAGTGGTGTTGGGAGCAGCGTGAGGCCTGAGGCGGCTGCTATTCATAGACTGGAATTCTCAATGAGGGAGTAGGCCTAGATATGCTTTGAAGTTGTTGTTTTTTCAGTTGTTTATTGAGCTTTTTTCAATGCAGAGTATGTTTATGTTTTCTAAATTGTATAATGAGGAGATATAGAAAGGAAAATAGGTTTAAAAACACCACAATTTGCAGTGACATCATGCTAAGCAACAGATATGTGATGTGACTTCAAGCTCGACAAGCGCATCTGCCTTTGATGTACCTTCAAATCCAGATGAATTTATAAATCTCTGCTATCGGCTGCCTCTACTCATATGGCCCACAAGAAAGAAAACTCATCTCTAACAGCAGGAGCAATGGGATTTCTCTCCACATTTCTCCCACTTAAAAATTCATTCTATACCGGTTGCCTGCTCCCTTGAAGGCTGCTGTCGAATGTCATTTTATTGTCCTTACTTCCATCATACCCTATCCAATGTTTTATGAATACCCTGCTAGTCTTGCAAAAGTGGGATCCACAGCTAGTATGAGAACAAAACAATGTGTGCACCATTAAGAAATGTTGCCCAACATGGCACAAAGTAGCTGTTGCAACATTTGTGCCTTGCTGTGAGGCAAAGATGACCAACCTCTGCTCATGTCTCGCTGCATCTCTAAAGGAATCAACCGCACCCTTCAGATAACCCCATCACTATTTAATCATGGCTCTCTCTGCGTGGAAGCCAATCAAGACGTTGGGTCACACTCTTGAGAGCGAAAACCTCCAAGCTGTCATTACAATTAAATTCTATTGAATTGCCCCTGATTGTCGGTGCAGTCACTGTTGATTTGAGGTAGTTGAGCTTCCTTTCACGTACTTGAGAGCGCCGTGAACAGCTGATCCACTGAAGGCCCAGGTAGAAAATCCACAGCCTGCCACTGTTGGTATTTGTCCACACTTTTGTCTTGCAGCCTCAATACCATTATTCTTCATCCAAGCACTTTAAAATGTGGAAAACAATTTCTAATATTGAAATTAGCCTGTATCATTTTTTAATTTAAAAATAATGATTTTAGAATTAACAATAAACCATCCTGAGTTACGGTTGACATGTATATGAATATGTTTGATTAATGGCACGGGGATCACATAAATTCAGCATAATTAAGTCTTCCGTCACCACACGTCTTTTCTTTCTTTTAAACAAGCGCCACATCAGCTATAAACAACCGTGGCAATCAAATGTAAATGGTTTGAAGGTGCTTCACAAATTACCCCCTTGGCTCCTTAAAGGAAATATCATAAACAACTCCCTCGAGGATATATTCTACGTGTCGCACCATTAGAGGAAGATGAATCCTTAAATCATCAGTCATTGCGTAAAAGGGACTTCAAACTATTGCCTATTCAAAAATAGTGTAGGGATGCATCCTTGAAGATACCTTTAGCAGTAAACACTTCAAGTGCAGCAAATCTCTTCAGACAATTTCCCTGTACTGTAAAAGGTGATACTAATGCAGCTGCTGAGAACCCTTTTAGTGTTAATGTTTTACCGAACGGCCTTTCCTTTCCTACATCCCTTCCTCTTTCTATTTCAGCAAACAGCCCAGACCTGGAAAGATGCTGAACGAGGCTTTCATTCCCCATTTACCCGCATTAACCGATGATCCTCACCAGTAAAGGTCAAATTCCTGGCCTTTTCATCCGTCCACTGTCCCAACACAGCTGACCTTTCGTTCAACTTCCAGCGACCTCTAGGGCAGCAGAGCAATAATAATGAAAAGCCTGCTCTAGTAGAGAATCACAGAAACCACAGAAGCGAAAGCGCACCTGACCTTCTGTAATATTTAGTGTCCTTTGTATAAACTCTGAACTAGCTCAGTTATCCAAATCTTTTTTCTCCAGAAAAAGAGGATTTTAGCTCCTTGAATAGTAACAGCCGTTATACATCACACATTAATCCTGCATTTAGGAACTGACTCACTGTACAGACGGAGCATCACTCCCACTTAAAGGTGCCAAAGAAGAAAAACGTGTGTTGTGTCCCTGGTACTATCGTTCAGCTATCGATCTATATGACAAATGTAGGGATGTCGTCTTTTTATATGTATGTCGTCTTTTTGTATGTCGTCTTTTTATATTTTCCACAATTCTCTACAAACTCCAACCTTTTTTTTCTTACTGTGGAGAGAGCCTTTTGGCTGACTCTGGGGGAAACAAAATAACACTTCTTCCAATAATATATGATGTTAGGCCACCCCAGCCAACCTCTCCACTCAAATAAAAACCTACCGGTCTGTTTCTTTAGAATGACCGTATATTTCATTGAATGGTTGTGTGTGCAGGCAAAGAGGGGATTTGTGAGTCAAAAAGAAGACTGAGTGTAATCAGTCTTTGTTTTCCATAATATTAAATTGATTAATTACAGAAACAGACTGACATTTCTGAGCCAGGACATTTGGTAGTCTTGTTCGCTTCAAAATAAATTGTAATAGCATTGGGGGGTCCCTGAACTATTCCTCTAGTGCATCATTAAAACTTCCATTTGTCCGATGCTGAGTTTTATGACATTGCCATCAGGGATGTACTTTGTATTTCGTGCTTCTTAGCAAATCTCAGCATCCTAACACCCTGAAATAAGATGGTGAACATGTGCTATCATATTAGTATCATCATTGCAGGCATGTCAGCGTTTAACTAAAAGCATCGCTACAACTACAGTAGATCTACCCTCGCATAGAAATAGCAGCTCTAGACTCTTATACACTAAACAATTAATCAAGAAAATAATCATTAGACCAAGCCCGAGTGCACTAGCTTGCCAAAATGTAAATAACGTGTAAATATATCTATATATCTCGCTCTACATACATACATATATAAATCAAACATGACCACAAATCATAGAACACATTTAAATATATAGTATAGGATTTGCACAACTGCAGCCACAATTCAGGCAGATCCATTTCACCAACACACAAAACACCAACGCTTACAAATAGTGTGCAAAGTCATCGGACAAGATCTTACCGGTTGTACCACTCTGAATATAACTCAATATTTCCAACTATACTCAATATAGTTTTATGGGAACCTTTTGAGTTGTGTCTGCTCTCACAAGTGGTGAGTCACCACCTCACAAGCACATCTGGAGTGTACACAAATAAACGAACACCTGGCTCTGCAGTGAGCATACAGGTACTAAAAGAATATGGTTCACAATAATAAAGCATGATTTACAGAAAATGCCTGCACACAGAGAGAGTATGTGTGTACGTGTGTGTGTGTGTGTGTGTGTTTACAAGCACGACATAAACCAGTTGTAGATGTGCGCAGGCATACAACACAGATTGTTTTATTCCATGCACATTCTTTATGGGTTTCCTATCCCATCCCATTAAATGTACACATGCATGACACCGGGGCAGAAGGTCATGAGGGATGTTAACCAAAAAGTCTGGAGCATGAATGTAATATGACCTTCCCTATCTCTATATTTGAGAGTACTTTAACCTACGCCTATACATTGTGACGTGCAGAATCACAGCCCTTATGAAATATTCAATCAGAGCATCCGACCGACCGAGTAGGTCTCCGCTGATTTAGGACATTGTCAGCTGATGATTTATGTGAATACATGAATCCTGAAATACATCCAAGGGGTAATAAGGCATTTGGAGTCCTCTTTAGTGAGCAATCCTTCAAGGCCAGTGTGGCAAAAATCACGGCTGCTCCTCGCTGGTGGTCAAGGATTACCATGGATACGTCAAAGGTGAGAGCTTGGCTCGGTTTTTCGTTCCTCTTTTGTGTATAAAATAATTAAAAAAGGGTCAAGGGCTACAAAGGGAGACATTGGTTTGTGGTATCCTGATTGTTTATGACTGGTGAAATGAAGTTCGGTGTTTCATTGTGTGGCTGTAGCAGCCGCTTTGGACGAATAATGAGTCAACAGTCCCGAGGGCATAGACATGTAGAGGGCCCCCACCATGGAGTCATAGGAGTGTCATAATAAAGAATACATCTGTAAAAGAATAAGAAAAAATACATTGTTCAAATACAAAGAGGAAAAAATGTAAGAATATTTAAGTAAATAAAAAGGTGGAAATGTGACATACTTTCAACCAGAAAACTGCTGTTTGTGGTCCCAGTGAAACTAAAAGTAAACATTGACATTTATTATGTTTAATTTAGTTTTGTGAGACACGTGATTCATTAGTCAAGTGACACGTTAGTATTGTTCATCCCTTGAGTCACGTGATTCAGTAGTATCGTGAGTCGTTAGTCAGTGAAGATAATGTCATAAAATTGTAATTCAATGCAAAAATTTTTAATTCAATGCAAAAAATAAAGATGCATCTTCTTTATAGAAATCAATATATGCAGAAATAAATGTATATATTTCCTACATCTATTCAAACAGATGTATTCCTTACAAAGGCACTAAGATGACTCCATACCCCACATGTCCTAAACAGGAGCATAACACCCAGACTGAGAGACACAATTCCCCCTTTGTGGTCGTTTTGTGGCTCTTTGAGGTCAATTTGTGTCTTCCTGTGATCATGTTTGCATTGATTTGCAGTTGTTTTGTCTCTTTGTGTTCATTTTACATCGGTTTATAATATATTTTTTTATTTGTTTTGCATCAGTCTCTTTGTAGACAGGGAGTCATTATTAATGTTTTTTGGGTGTTGTTTTGCATCTCTTTGTAATTCTTTGTCTCATTGTGGTCATTCTGTTTCTTTGTGTTAATGTTCAATTTCCTTGTGGTTATTTTGTGACTCTTTGTGGTCACAAAATGTTCAAACAGATGCTCTCCAATGGGTCACATGACCCCTAGGCCTGTTGAGTAATCCATTTATGGCTATGGCACCTTGTCAACTTAATGATTTAAGGTACCCAATGCAGCACAATGTGACATTTCCCTCTCAAAGTGACAAATACTGGTACTTTCTCTCTCCCGTTAAAACTCTGGTTGCTCTGCTCTGACAGCACAATCCCTCACTTATGAAACCCTTCTCCTGCCATCATTTCCTCCACGATAACAGCTACTGCACTTCACACCAATGGCTTTATGAGAATCTGTTGTCTTGGGAGAACAGCGGATTTAATCCTTTTTCAGGTTGTGCTGCCAAATCGGCAGATAACAATCCGGCTGGCGTGTGAAGTGTGGGATAAATGTGCAGCTCGGCTCACACTGCAAACTTGTTCAGGAGAGTGGAGAGACAGAAAAGAAGCTTGTAGTGATCAAGCCTGAATGGCACTCTCCATCTGTATAATTGGTTGAAATGAGCTATGGAGGACCACCTGCTGACTGTGTCATTCAGAGTTCTTCTACATGGAAATTGTACCCAATGTCGGCGAGTTTGGCAGAGAAAGAGAAAGAATGGGCACAAAGAAAGAATGGGCATAACCACCAGCTCTCAAGAATGTAAGCTCCTAAATGGAAATAAGTCTTTCTTAAATGTTTGTATTTTTTCATTTTCAGCTTTGCTTTTAGTTTTTCCACGAATATAAACACTTTATGGAACTAATCCCCAAATAAAGATTGTTGGACACAACTTAAATAAAGATTGCTGGACACAACTGAGATAATAGCGTTGTATTATACTGCTGCAAACTTTAAAAAAAGTTCCTCAATCTCAGTCTGCCAGTATGCTGCACTAATAAATGTTTTTATATGAAATGTGAAAGTGATGGTCCTGTGTCACTCACAGGACAAATCCCCTGTAACTCATTTATGGAGAATTTTAATACCTTTTTGTTCTGTCTTTTTTATTATTTTATGGTCCACAAGTTTAATTTTCAGCTGCAGTGGGAAAAAAATTTCCAAATAAAAAGTGCTGATTACTGTTCATGTATACCTGCTTGAAAGTTAGAGACTAGCTGGTGAACATAGCCTCAAGACACCCATGATAAGTCTAAATAATCAGTTGGAATGCAGTAATCAAGACCTATTAAGTTTATATTTGTATCAACCTTAAGAGCAGCTTTAAAGGGGCCTAATTATGGCTATTAACAGATGTAAGCATATTTACCAATATATTTGCTCAGCATGCTTGAATACAAATGTTTTTCAGCACACGGCACACAAGAAAACATTCTTTCTGTGTAAGCTGCTGAACACCTCCACTGAGTTTCTGATTAAAATATCAATAGCAGCTACCCAGGGAAAGGAAGGCATTATCCATTCACTACTTCTATTTTTACTGGATAATCTGCGGGATAGACTTCACAACCTTCTCCACACTAGCTTGTGTCTACAGCCGTAAACCTTAGAATGAACATAAGTCTAGAGGTTACTGCTTTAGACTTATTTTCCCCACAGGCATAAATAAACTACCTTCTTTCCAAACCAATTTTATGGCTATATTTCGTAAGTATTTATGCACTTCGCTCACTTATTGATGACCGCAAATCCTCCAACCAACTACTATATAATGCTCAATGCAGTAAAGGTCCGACAAAAATCCTCACTGCTGTACCATAAATCTGTCACACTCCTGTCTGTCCCCCAAAGACATCTGCACGGTATGGTAGTCAATTACATCTCCTCACCTTCAAAAAGCCTCCCTCCATTGCTGCACGGGAGGCAGTAGAGACCCATATCTATCCCTGATCTTTATCCTTTCTGAGCAGCGGGAACGGTGGAGCTGTCAGCTCGAACCTTCAGTTAACCTCCCCGAAACCCACGAGAGACAACAACCACCACATCTGCATGTTGAGAGTAGCGCATTTATTGTGACACGATCCATTCATACATGCTGGTTATTCAGTAGGTTTGACAACAGCAAGAAGTAAAACTATGTGTGCGAGAAGCTCATCCAACTGAAACATTCATAATATTCATGAAGCACAAGACGCATGACAATTATTTCACCAATAGAGATTAATAAAGTATGAAATGACAAAAAGCCTCAAGGAAATCCTTTTACACAAATTATGTTTTAATGTATAACAGGAGAAAAGAAAGATCTATTTCAGCAATTTCTTCCTCAAATAACTGGCTCCCCAAGATGATGTCAATGAGTCCGGAGGATATTAGTCACCTGCTATCCTGCAGTCAGACCACTAAAGGAAGCTCAGAGGGATTCGGTCATTGTCGATAGTACACCACCATCCATCCTCACATTTCCCTCTTTATGCAAAGTCCTCTTGACCTCCTATCCAGCTTCCTTCACAGCCACCTCGCCTTGACTTCTCCTGGCTATCTGCTTTGATCAATACACAGGCTTAAGTAAGTCCAACTGGTGTGAAACCAAGATACAAACCAAAGGAACACACATCAAATGGTCGTCTTTATATGCGTCGTCTTTTCATTCTCCTCTTTTAAACGTGCTTCTGAGACGTAACTTCAGAGATATATGGCGGGACTTGGTCTCAAGGTCTCTTGAGTATTAAGGCTTTGATTGAGTCAGACCAGTGATCCTTGAGAGGAAAAGCAGGATCAATCCCTCTCCTATCATTCTGATTTATCAGTCTTAGTCAATTCTTTCGGTCTGTCGCCGCTCTCCCTAAGTACCCGTCTCGTAAGGACATCCAGTTTATCATTGGCCAGAGCATCTCTCAGGGCGCCGAAGAAGGCATGATAGTGGGCCGTGTTGTGGATCATGAGCAATACTCCAGCCAGCAGCTCATTGGTCACCAGCAGGTGGTGCAGGTACGCCCTCTGGTGGTTCTGACAGCAGTAGCAGACACACCCCTCAACCAGGGGCCTGAAGTCATCTTTGTATCTGGATAGAAGTTCAAAGAAAGTTTAAGTAAGTAGAATTCATGAACAAGCACTCAAAATGTAAATCAAATGTTCTTGATTCTGTAAGCATTGCGACTATTGAAAGCCGTTGGGGTTTTATGACAGCTGCCACAAACCTCTGGTCTTTGAGATTGATCTCAAAGGATGTCATCCGCGACTGATCGTCAGGATTTAAATCTCCACTCTGTTGCATCTCTCCCGACGTGTTCCTCTCTTCCTCCAGCTCCAGCACTAGTAAAGCACACATGCATCGCATTAGTCCCACCTCAACACAAACTATTCACACCATAATCTCATCCGATAGCAGAAAATACATTTCCTTCGTAGAAAACCTCAGCTCTCCATCAGCCCGCACGCGAAAATAAAACGGGAACACATAATGTAGCTTGATCCCTATTAAACACTGCGGTGTTCTATATTCTCTCCGCCGTTATAATATAATGACTTACTGCCTGTGTTCTGACAGCCGAGCCCTGTCTCACACTGCAAGGTTACTTAACTTAATTTAATGAGAATAGAAAAGTAACCAGAGGTGATAAAGACCGTGTTTTATCCAGAGGGCTGTTGTTCACAGGAGGTGTTCCACAGTTACAGACATAACAATGCATATATATATATATATATTGAAGATAGAGTTTAAAAGGTAACACAAGAGCAAAATGGGTTTAGTGCAAACTGAAGCAGGTGAAACGGAGAGCAACAAAGTGTATAAACAGAGCATGAAATGGAATTTAGCTTAAAGAGGGGGTGATAAGAGAATACCTGGAACAAAATGAGGCTTGACCAAAGCTGATAAGATGTGAAGGAGGGAGTAGTAACTTGCACTGAAGAGTACTTCTGTCCTTCAAAAGCATAGAGCAGAACAGCGTAGCCAAACTGAAGCAGACAGATGGAAACCCTAATATTTTGCATGCATAGACTCAATATTTTGATGTCTAAAAGGATGTAAAGAAAACACAAAGAAAATGTATTCTTTATCGTCATACTTCCTTTCCTTTTGGTAAATTCAGCAAGTTTCATGAATTAGTCTTTAATTAAATACATTTAAATAAGTCATTCAAAAGGTAGTTCAGCCCATTGACTGTCTACTAGAAGTGGACGTCGTCACCATGAGATCCCCCATTGGTTTGTGGACTGCCGTTTTGAAGCCTTGAGTTTGGCATTTTAGCCGTCGCCATCTTGTGTTTGACAACCAGAAATGACAACCGAATAAGAAATATCAAAGCAAACGAAATATTATAATAAACTCTCATGAACAGAAAACACACTGTAAAAGGGTTAAAGACGAAAACACGGACAACTATTAGAGCAGACAACATCGTGGTACCAACCTGTCAATCAAAGGGTAGCCCCGCCCTAAAGCGGGTCTATTTTACTCTAAATTTAACTATAATTTACTGAAAGACCATCACACTGTATTGAAGACTTTAAACTTGCGATTGAGACATAAACTCATGTTCACTGAGGTAAATCAAGGGAGAAGTATTCATTTTTCATTCATATTATATACAATCAGCCTTATTTTTGGAACCAGAGTTTCATCCGATGATGAAAACATGAAGTGTAAAACTTCCAGAGGGTGATCGGGTAGGAAGGGAATGAAATAGCATCTGGTCTGCAGTGTCAAAAAGGTTCTTCACTGGAAAGTTCCTCCCACAGGATTTCTGTAATTGTCCGAGAGGGGAATTTGAATTTCTCTGCAGGTTTGACACCATCACTGCTCTCATCTCCACTGATCTCCGTTACAATCCCTGAGCAGTATCGATTAATGCTGTCTGACACGAGATGCTACCGGATCCCGAACTTCACTCTAGCTGTCAAGTTTTACACTACTTTTTAATGAAGCACAAAGTCTCCAGCAGGGCATCTCCCAAAGCTCTTGTCATAACGATTCTTTAGCTTTTCACTTGGGACAACCATCAGAATGACGGGCCTGGACTTACTGGTTACCTTAGCGGCTATCTAATGCACCATTGATCTAATTCCACCAGCGGAATTTCTTTCTACCTAATTACTTCAACTGACCTGGGGCTAGAAAACAAACGTGCGCACAAGTACACACACACACACACACACACACACACACACACACACACACACACACACACACACACACACACACACACACACACACACACACACATTAGATCATTAGATACAGCTCGGATTTTCAGGCAAAATAAATCCATTATCTGCAGGGATATTCACATGAAGACACAGAACACACTTCTTTCCTATTCTTTATGTGAAAACCGCAGTCAGACTTCCTCTTGTTAAAAGCTGATTAATGACGGTTCATTTACTGAAGACACTCTGCACGGTCTGTACTATTAACCTTTTTGAAGTGTGGGTAAAAGTGGTGCAATTATAGAAAATTCTCTATGCAGGCTTTTTTCCCTTTATGTTTGTATAAGCACCAGAAACATCGCCAAGCATTTTCAACTCTGCATCAAAGGCTCCTCCTATAGAAATTGACAAAAGCCTGCTTGGCTTATTATTGGGCATATTTAATCATCTCTGTACAAGGGCTGGACAGGACAATATGGGAAAAAATTTTTTTCCTTATCTTATCTTCTGTATTCATAGTCAACATGTAAACTGCTCTTTCATGTAGGTCAGGCCTGTGTGCTGTGATGAAATAAGATGAATTGATGTGAATAAAACAATTTGTTTAGCTATTGAAATGTAAAAAGCTTCAATCACAGTAGAATATTGATAACGTCAAGCCTGATAAACATGTAATATTATCATCATAACTTAACTTACATACAATCTGAAAAAGTAAAACAAAGCACTGCAGAACAACAGGCCTGAATATTAATATTAGGGCTGGGCACATTAAAAACGCGTTAATTATTTGATCAAGCGTTAACTCGCTTTTGTTTTTTTTTGCATTGGGAGGGGCTTAATGCTGCCGCACACAGGTGCTGCACTTTAAATCTCTCCCAGACGGCGTAGTTCAGACCTGGGCATCTTACGGCTCTCCCAGTCCGGCCCGCGTGAGGTCAATCAAAAAAGAAAAATAAATAAATAAGATGCACACCATGAATGTAATACAACGGCACTGCTTTTACTCTGAAGGCGATTTACGTAAGCGCGCGCGCTTCCGCAGCCCCAGCGACCGGCTTGTTGCCAACAGACTGACGGGAAAGCACGTATTGTTCTGTAGTTTCTGTCCTCAGCGAGCAGCGGGTGCTGCCGCGAGCCGCTCCGCCTCACAGAGCATTAATCGCGCATGCGCAAAGCCGCCGCTGAGATACCCGTCAGCTGTCCTTCACATCTCCACCTCATTCAACCAGTCTTCAGTGCACTTGTTCAAGCCAACACAGACTGGACTTTTCTCACTGAGAAAGAAAAATGGAACTGAACAAGATTAAAAGCACTTATTGCTTTTGTATAAAGTTAATCAATTGCTGGTCTTTAACATACATCTTTAAGGTAAGCAACAAACTGAACATGGACAAAAGAAGGAGTGGCTTGTCCCTCACATGGACCCTTACTACTGAACAGACTGTTTATGTTGTTTCCTGATAAAAGACAAATGTTTCTTCTTCAGCATGATATTAAGCTGTTTTACATTAGAATAAAATAGTCTATAACATCTGAAAATAAATAAAATATTTAATTGAATGACCAGTCATATAGAAGCATTACAAAATAAAATACATCTTTTTTTGCTTCCCTAGCATATATTTTTGATTTATATACTGTTGTTAACTTGCTGTTGCTCCAGGGTTCCTGTTAAATTGTTCTGATAACATTACTTTAAAATAAAAGCGCGCCATACACTAGATTTTACTGCATTATTGAATTTGGCGCATAATGCGATTAATCGCAGAAGAATCATGCGATTAATCAGTTTTTTCAACTTTGCCCAGCCCTAATATAAATATTTACTCATTGTTTTGTCCACATCTCTTTTATGCACAGGGATGATCATGATAGGAATCATATTTTCAAACACAAACTAATTTCATTGAGGTTTCATTCAAATCCAAATGCATAGCCAAGCTCCCAAATTACATTGTGTCAGTTTGCTCAAGGCAGATGTTGCAAGCTCGTGAAGAGAACGCCCGGATTTTCTTTTTGGGGTAATTTCCTTCAACACACTTTAAAAAAACTAAATTGGGCCTTAAGGCAAGGTTCTTTTAGCTGAAAAGTAATTTGACAAGAGCGGACTTGTCCCCTTTTTAAATGCTAAATGTTAAATGGTGAAGTCTAAAAACAGGTGACAGTTGCATAAATTGTACATTTGTAATGGGAATACTTGATGTAGATTAAATGGAAAGGTTAGAGCAGCTGGAAGTTAACAAGCTTGATCTACATCTGCTGACGTTTGATTTGTGTGACAAGACCAAAATGAGGCAGAAGGATTTGAGAAAGGAAATACATCTAAACTCATGAACAATAATATAGGCTGTTTATTAATGGAGTTTGGTGTTGAGGCACCATATTCATAAACTAGAGACCATCAAGCGATGGGATTACACCTAGGCCCTATTTCTCGTACCTGGGCCCTATTTCTCGTACCTGGCTTACTGAGTTAGCGGGCTAATTGTCAGGATAAGATGACGTAGGTCAGGCTTTCTCGGTTTCTCGAAGCAAGCTTAGATTAATCACCATAGCAACACAGCCAAAAATTTAAACCTGCTCCCGGGCAGGTTTACTGAAATTCACTGGATAAGATGGACACTCCCACGGACAAAAAAGGCAGCTCACTTCCTCATTGATGAAGAAGCGATATTAGTTATATTATTTTTTTAGGGAGAGAGTTCTTTCAGATCGCCAGGATCCATCCTTTACATCCTCATGACTTCCTGTACGCGGCGATATAGATTTTTGCCGGCAAGAAATACTTTATTTACGAAAGCTTCTCGAGCCGCAGACATTGATCACCACAGGCGCAGCTGATCGCCCGTCTCAGACACAGACTATCAGCCGCTGCATGCCGCGCTGTTCTTAAGTTTATTTAGCGCTTCAGAAACTTATGGATGTGTTGAAAGCACTCATAATTATATGACAGTGTTATTAGTACACCATACATATCATTATTGTAGAACATAATTAAGGTGATCGTGATAATACAAAGAACCACACACAATTTATTTTCACTGCTTCAATTGATTGAATTTCTGATTATGAATAATACATACATACTGATCCGCCCATACACATATTCAAACTCCTAGTTATATAGTAATCTACACATATATAGTACATGATACATACGCACATACAGTACATATATCCTCATAAGTATATATTTATTCGTAAATATAATCTGATTGATTTGGGTGATGAAGCACTTCAAATTAGCCGATACATTTTCCCAACACTGACGCATTTAACTTGTCTGATATATTTGTGACGCTTATGTCTCGCAGCGGGGGCGATGTTAAAGTTGCGTTCACGGCAACAATGTTGCAAAAACGTTGGAATATTCATATAGTTTGCTGTGAATGACTACGGTATTGACTTCCTCATATGCCTTCATGATCATCTCCTGCTTCTCAGCAGAGAAATAAAAAGAGGTTCCTCTGAGTTTATTTGCCATTGTACTGTTAGAACATCGTGGTGTCAGTGCTCGATTATTATCCCTTCTGAAGAGGAGCGGGCGCGCGCATTTATCCAGATGACTGACGTCTGGCTAGAATTAACGAGACCGTTTCAGCGCGGATCAGCCGTGAACAAACCCAGATAGCCTGATGTCAATCATCTCGCTAATTTAAGATGGAGATTAGGACATTTGCTTGACTTTGTTTAGCCAGGTACGAGAAACAGGGCCCAAATGGGGGGCGTAAAGTGGGGCTTTCAATGGCCCCTTACCCACTTCCTTCCTACCGATCTTCCTCTTGACACAGACCAGACTCATCCTCAACCTCTAGCCTCAATTTTATCTCAACTACACACCTGTAACAACACAACCAGGTAGGTCTTAATGCAATGTTACAATCATTAAAAAGAAACGCAGCGTGTGTAGCCATTCAGTATACCTTCACTAGCTTGCGTAGCATAAATGTGCCAACGCTAGTTAATGACATGCTGACATACTCATGTAGAAACGTAACATTTTTGAAAGGTATATCTGGGTAACGAGTATCACTATTACTCAACATTTAACCCCAAAGCTACACTATGATTGACCAATCTGCGTTTGAGTTTGGGACTAAGCGAAGGGTCAATAACAAGATAATTATCCGTCAATGTACCACAGCTGCCAATTAAGTTAAACATTCTTTCATTACTTCGGTTTAGCTGTGTCAGATATATTGAATTACCCTCTAAATGTTGAAAATTGAAAACAAATAGTTTAAACTAAACTGTTCCTCAGCACAGCAGTTCACCACACCTGCAGGGGGCGCTCTACCTGCAAGCTCTGGGTCCGGGGAGATGTCGAAGCTGAAGCAAAGAGCACAGCCTCGTTCCGTCACTTGGAAGGGGAAGAAACTCTCGAACAGGTCCACACCGGCCTCCACACATGCCAGCACCTCATCCGGCCGTCCTACACCCTGCAGCAGTCTGAGAGTCACAGACACACAGCAGAAAACAGTCAAAAACTAAATTAATCATTATACCAAATCACAGCATGGATTTTTCTATGGTGTTCCTTGAGGTCTTAGTGTATTAATGTGATATTTGGGAGGGATTTTTTTTATACTATTTATGCTTTAATGTGTTACATATAGCAGCAAATCTGTGTAAAAAATTGCTGCAACAACTTCTGAGACATAATTCATTAATACATTTTTATCTCTCATTTATGACTAGAACAACTTGACATACAAAGCTGAGCTGCATCTCAAATTAGATGAGGTATAAAATCTTATATGTGGCATAATAACGTTGACCTGCTATCTCCCCCTAAAGATCCGCTGTCCCCCCGAAAGAAAAGACAAATAAATATCTCTGTGGGTCTTGAAGGGTTAATGTAACCCACACAAGCTTCTACAACATATTACCCTTTAACATCATGTGCACCCTTGTGCGGTTGTGCTCATCATGGGCTTTCAGTTGGCTCCCACGACTCTCTGCCTGCAGGCACCAAGGTCAAGCCCAATTTAGCATTTGATAATGACTCTATTCCACTTTCCAGTAGGAAGCAACATCTACACAACCACAACAACCAGCAACCAAGGCGTCCGTTCACAAGCAAATGTCACAGCCAGAGCTTCACCTCCATGAGAGGAGCACTCATGTGTGACAGTCTCCAGTGAAAAGCCTCTGAAAGATGACAGGCTTATGTAGTTTGGAGTATCAGCAACATCTAGTAAAGGTTTGGCCTTTAAAAAGTAATGAACTCTGAACGTGTAGTCAGTCTGGTTGGAGAGATTGGGGCTATTTTTTATATCTACAGAAGAAGCATGTTATTATTTATAATTATGCAATATTCCTTCCACCGCATTAAACATGGGTTAGATCATCTTTCTAATTCACGTCTACTTATGTGGGTTTTAATCTAAATAAAAGATTTTATTTAGGGCTACAACTAACATTGATTTTCATTAAATTAATGAGTCAATTACCTTCCAAAACATTAGATTAGTTATTTATATAATAAGATAATAGTGAAAGGTCTATCACAGATTTCCAAAGCACAAGGTGACGGTTCCAACGAAATTTCATTTGTAATGATTTTAAACAAAGAGAAGCAGCAAATCCTCACATTGAAAAAACTGGAACCAGAAACTGGATGATATGGCCAACATCTTTAATCCCGATATAGGTCCTTTCATATCTCAATAATGAGATATATCACAATAAAGCATGTTTTCTGTGTCTACTCAAATAGCCACATGGTAAAGCCTATTTTTGTATACTCCTGTGTGCGGAAGGATTTTCTCATTTTATTAAGTGAAACTTGAGTTAATATGTGCTCGTTATTATCAATTTAGATAACGTAGCTGTATCACGGTATCGCAATGCATGATAAATTAAAAAGACAATCATTTATAATGAACTATCACCCATCTCTAGATTAACAATTAACTGACAACTAATCATTTCATCTTTAATTAAATAACAATTGTAAAATGGAAGAAGGCAACCAACCCTATATATATGAAAGATTACTAAACTAAACAATCTTTTTGTAAAAAAATTTTTAAAAATGATTTAAATGATTTAAATGAATGTCAGCAAATCATTAAAAATGTCTGGAGAACAGTGAACTGAAGACGGACAGTAGCAAAGTGGATAAAGACTAAATGGCACTGGCACTATTCTTTAGGAGTGAGCTGAGATAATGACTCCTGTGGGCGGCACGTCAGAGCTGCTGGGTTTTCACTTGTAATCAATCAAGCAGGTTCATTTAATGATTGAGCAGAACCCACCACTGGGCCCACTCAGGCATGAAATCACACTACAATGCTGCACTGGTTTGTAAATGTATTAAAAACAAAAAGGATAATAATTCATCAAAATTGTTTTCATTTTTGTATCAGTTGCAAAGAATTAATGAATTTCAGTGTTGGCAAATGATTAATCATTTTGGTAATTAATACAAATATTGATATGTCATTGTTCGAGGTTACCAAATATAAAATAGTTGGTTGCTCTCTTCCAGTTTATATTACTAATTTAATTAGATCTCAAACAATTAGTCAATTAATAGATTCCTTGACCAACAACAAATTAGCATAATTTACGTCATTTTTCAAGCAAAAGAACTCAAAACCTTCTCTGGTTTCAGTTCCTCCAATATCAGGATTTGCTGCTGTTTGATTCAATATAATTGTAAATTGAATATATTGAGATGTTGTACTTTAGTTGGACAAAAGATGTCAGTTGAAGATGTCGCTTTGGACAATTTCACTATTTACCAATGTTTTAGACCATGCGATCAAGCAAGAAAATAATAATCAGATTTAGAAAATAATCGTTAGAGGCAACTCAAAATTGAATACTTGACTAATAACTATATTTGAAACATCCCTTTAAAATGGCTATGAACATGTTTAAGCCTTTTGTAGAGTAAATGATTGATCAAAATCAACACATTCATTAATGATGAAAATCAACACGGATGTTTTGTTTTGTTTATGTCTTCTACAACAACTGTAATCAATAAACATTTATTCCACAGTCACAAGCTGACCTGGGTTTGTCCTCAGGCAGCTCCTTGGTCACAGCAGTGATGAGCTGGGTCCTCAGGGCCTGGTCCATGGAGCCCGTCTGTAGGCCGTCCAGGCAGAATCCAGCCACTGGCCTCTTGGCTGTCTCCCGGCCTGAGCGCACCCTCTCTTCCAGGATGCTTCCTCCCTCCACCACCCCGAACACCTCGACTCCCTCCAACTCCTGACAATGACAGACAGTTAGGTGATTAAACAGCTGTCAGGCAGACACTCTGAAAGATATTAAGAAGAGCAAGAAAAAGAAGGAGAAAGAGGAAAAATGTAGAATGAAACATGTCCTTTTTCTAACCACGCGTGGTGCAGGGACATAGTGAAATGTACCTCAAGTGCAAAAGAATAAATCTTTGATTCTTGTTAGAGCCAATCTGAGTTTTGATGACTCAACATGAAGTTGAGTGCACATCACGGGGAGGAAAGATGCTGTGGGGGTGGATCTCAGTAGCAATTAGGCAGCTCGCTCAGTACACTGCTGATGTCAAGAATTACCTGCAGTACGCCATCAGTTGTTTGGCTCTCAGCTCAATATCATTCTACACTCGCACATTTTTTGTGCCAAGGGAAATCCGGTTCCCATTCAGGCAAGAAAATACACAGAAGAGCACATCTTGAAGATGTACAGGCATTGAAACTTCCACACAATATAAAACCGTGTATGAAAGACACACTTTCAGATTACTGCAAGCAAAAAAAGAAAAATGCAATACACAAGTTCCTATGAATCAAGCTACAGATTGTCTAGGACTAAATACAGTTAAATATATATATGATTTCCTCTGAAGCCATATACCATCTCCTGCACCTCTTCATGTGGATCAGCTTTGTTCTCTCTATCATTAAATGATATAGCGTTCACTGCTTTTCAAAGAAAGAGGAATTGATTCCATTATTCATGCTTGATGCTCAGCCTGTACACACCTACTGATAATGTATGAACCCATTAATGTAATCTCAGTGTGTTTCCCGCTGCAGCGGCTCCTGCGACAACAAAAACACCAAACAATCAATCCTTGCCTTCTGCGCTCATGTGGTGCGTGACTGATTCACAAATGTATTAGAGCGGTGATGTCATTTTTTAGACTGCTGCTTGTGTGTGTGTGTGTGTGTGTGTGTGTGTGTGTGTGTGTGTGTGTACCTGTGATTTTTGGTGAACCACCAGACACTCATCCAAGTGGGCAAGAGTTCGATCCACTGACTTTCGAACCCTTTTGCGGGAGGTGTTGTTCTGCCACGTCTCTCCATCGGCCATGCTCTGGTACCAGTCTGGCTGCACGGTCTTCTGGAGAGCCATGAACTTGGCCACCGTCAGCTCTATCCGCCCACCGCTGCCCCACACTGACACCGTCTAAGAACAACCCCCAGAAATGTGACACAAAGATGCTTGAGATGGGGGAGAAAAACGCTTTGCTGAAGTAATTATCTTTAAACAGTTTGGCATTATGAGAGGAATGCTTGTTTGATTTCTTGCAAAGAGTTGGAAGAGAAGATCGATACCAATTTAAAAGCAGCTGGTTAGGTTAGGTTAGCATAAGGAACAGAAATCAGAATGAGAATCCAGTTTATTGCCAAGAAGGCGTTTACATTAAAGGAATTTGCTTTGGTTTATTTGGTGTAAGAAACAAAACACATTGAATAGAACAATTACAATATAAATATTTGTTATATATATATAATAAATATTTCAAATAACAAAATATGTATCATGTAACTGTTGAAAAAGGAAAGAGCCAGGTAGGAATGAGCTAAATATAGTCAAGGTCATGTGCAAAGGTTCTCAGTATTGAAAATAAATAGAATATACAATGTGCAGAGATAATAGTCCAAAGATATAAGTATACAGGCCACAGCCACATGTTTAGCACACATATACAGTATGTGAGTGGTATTGATCTTCTCATCTTCTTCTCCTCCTCATCTGTCTGCATAAAAAGGAATAAGCACATTTCCCAACACGTGGAACTGCTCCTTTAAGCAGAAGCTTCTTCTCACCTTGTTAGTGGTGTAACCCGTTGGGCAGGGAGTCGCCGGGTCGTGAAGCGAGCAGTACAACACAGTGTCATGAAGACCTGCACAAAACCAAAATCAATAAAAAATTGAGACAAAGTCGGCAAAGGCAGAGCACAAAGCGAGTTGACAGAGTGGGAAGCTTCATTACTGCATGTTAATGCGATGAGGAGTCGGGAGAGAGGAATGAGGTGTGGCCTTATCAGCAAACACAGCTGCAGCAGAGGATCAAAAGGTGAGAAAACAAATGGTTTAATCGCAGCAAATGCTGTTATTATTTCTAATTATTCAATCACTGCTCTTCCCTTCTGAGACTTCAGAGACAGCATAGTCGTAATCCCCTGACAGTTTAAAACAAGTGATTACATTTCTAATTTCTTTGCTTGAGGCAGAGTACCAAGGCTACTGTTATACAGCAACACTGAATGAGGTCACTGTTCTGGGGCATTTATTAATATTACATAGAACGGCAACACTTTTTGGTCAGGCTCATGGAGCTAATCAGCTTTTCTATATATATATATATATATATATATATATATATATATATATATATATATATATATTTAGAAGCAATTTGCTCCAGTCTTTCCAATCTATCCTCTGGAAATAATGTTAACACACTCCAACCTCTTCAGAGACAATTTGCGCATGCTTCATGCTTGACATTTACGTCACATACATCAACTAGTCACACCATTAGAGGATTTTGAGCCTGGCGGAGGTTCTTCTGATGGGGTTGCTATTTAAAATACGACTACTGCAGAGGGTTAAATGTCAATTCTAAATAGTTCAACAAACAGTCCCTTTCCTCCTCTACAGCCTCCTAATCTTTGACATGGATGTGATTTTACTTGTTGTTTTGACACTGTGAGAGACAAACATGTTTTTAAAAATTACCAAAGCTACTTTGGTCAAGGGACGGAAACACAGCCCAGTTCAAATGCCATGCATTTCAGCAGAGACATACCGACCGGTCCATTAAAGGGCAGCGGGAAAAAACTTTGAGAAAGATCTTTACACTTAAAGCCTCTTTGAAAGATACAGATCCTAATCCAATAATATCCTTTATTTCTTTAACACATAAAAATATGTTCACAAGGTCAAACCCAGTAGCTCTTGGGGAGCTTTCAATTGTATCACGCTCACTTTATGGATTTCTCATCCGTGTCGGCTTTAAACTAAAGTTGAGACTGACGGAATAGAAGAGCTTCTGGGCGAAAAAACGTGTTGAGACTGCTGTTTTCAAGGCCGAGAAGGAACTTCAAATCTCAACATAAAAAGTTGTTAATTAACTTTTCTTTATGAACATGCTCTGCTTACAATAAGCTTACAATAAGCAGCTACTATATTAACCTGTGTGAGTTGATGTGGCATGTCCTGGAGACACGGCCACAGAAGTGGTTCAGGTACTTTGCCCGGTGTCACCTCCATAGCATCACTATCATGCAAGATGAAGTCACAAAACTTCTATACAAGTGTGTAGTTAAGATCAAAATCAAGGCTGAGATCGAAGATGTGTGTGGTCCAAACAAGGGAGCTGGATTGGACTGGGTTGGAAGAGGGGGGGTTACCCTTCCAGTTAACGTCGCTGATCTGATTTGGCATCGCGGCTGGTGTGATCCCATTGCAAGATGGTCTCTAGTTTTTCAAATATCAGGTCCAATATTTTGACCAGTATAGAGTATCTGGTAGATCTGCACATTACTAAAGACCTGTCCATAGCATGTTGCAATTGACTGCCTTTAAAAAGCACAATTTAAAACGATTCCAACTACATCCGTCAGGCTCCCATCTTATCTTCATTTAAGCATTCCCTCAAAACCCACCTCTTCAAACTTGAGGACCTGCTAAACCACCTCACCCTATCCTCCACTGACTCATTCCACACAGCTTTTCCAGTTTTCTTTTTGTTACCAAAAATGTTCTTTTTGTTTGTCTTTCCATATTTTTTTGTTCTGTTTGTCTCTGTCTCTTGTCCCCAGTGTAAAGTGTCTTTGAGTATCTTGAAAACCGCTATATAAGTTTGAATTATTATTATTATTATTTTATTCAAATGCAACAAAAAGTTGAAAACACTGCTGTATATATTTTTGGATGCCCATTTGTATTATGTATCTGTAAATAAAGCTTGACTACATCAATATGAATGTCTAATCAATGCTGTTTGGTCTGCTAGAACGTCCCAACGTATCCTCTTCGCTCTTCTCCTGATTACTCTAAGGGAAATAAGTGGCACTGAGGAAGAACAAAAATGTGATTGATCAAAAGTACCTGCAAACTTTTTGACTCCATCCTTGAACTCCTCCAATACTTCCTGATGCTCTGCTCTTGAGAAAGGAAAAAAAGAGAGGTATATTTCAGAGAGAGTTTACGTTTGTTTATGTTTATTTTACGATTATTTCATTTAAGACGCGATAATGCACAATCATTAACATGAGCCACCATGTATGTGTGTCAGATTTAGTGATGCAAGCACATTTTTCCATCTGAAATCTCTGGCAGGTTGTGTTGACCGATAGGGAAAGGCTGACTGCCCAAAGGAACTTTTCCTAGATATTCCTAGGTATTTTACAATGCCCTATGGTAGTGGCCCTGGTTGGTGAGGTTTTTGGTATTTATGAATTAATTCAGCAGTATTTAGGGGGCAGAACATAAAAATGTTCATACAAAATAACTGCAAATTGTATCACGTTTTCCCAGTTTATCAAGTCATTGGAAGCCATATTTAGGTCAAATTAGCCTGCTGTGTTTCTACTGGTTGTAATGTGGTCCTACCTGTAGTTAAGACAGTAGTTCATGTGTATGGTGTGTGTGATGAGTGTGACCTTACATATTGGACAGGGTGACCTGAATGACAGAGGGGAGGTTGCTCAGGGTGTGTAGTGTTTCCTGGGTGAGGTGGGGCACTGTGCCCAGGTGTGTGTGCAGCAGACATCCCGGGACTTCCAGAGAGTGCTGCCCCATCTTGCCAAGCTCCTTCAGGACTCCTAGCCGACCTCTTCCCTGAACTACACGGGACAGCTCCAGCTTCATCCTGCTGCCAGCCATGCGAGCAGCTCTAAAGAGATTCACAGAACTACACTTAACTCCCGTGCAATTTCTAAACCACAACGAGTTTGAACGACAGTGATACCAGTTAGCGAAACGCACGTGAAGTACCTTAGCCACTTAGCTAACCAGCCTAATCACATTCACGTGTTGTGAAAGCTTTCGGCGAGTTGAGACTAACGTTAAGAAAACGCACGCATTTGCAGTTGTGCTGGTTTTATTTAAATACTTGTTTAATTAAGAGCATCTACCACTCACTCACCTATACGTTTCACTGTCTGACAGGAAGCGTGGAAGAAGCTGGGCTAATACGCGTCCTACGAAGACCCGCCCTACTCTGTCTCTGATTGGCTATTACTCGTTGCCTCCGTTGGTTGGATTAGTGAGAATGTCAGAATAAACCAATCAGAGACAGGATAGGTCGGATGAGACAAAATACACGAGTCGTCTAAATATGACGTCATCACCGACTGCCACGGCAGTACTACAGAAAGCGCGGTGTCCCCTTTTTAATAAAAACACAAATTAGTTGTGTTTGTGCTTTGTAAAACAATTTGAACACGTTATGTTACTCGATTCATTGTATTTCAAATGTTACGTTGTATTACATTTAAGCACAAACTTGACGCACCTAGAGAAGTGAACAACGTTGCCTTGGTTACCAATAACCACAAAGAAACGGCAGTGGTCCACGTAGTCCTAAAATGCATCGTTGAGGCGACAATTAGGCTAGAACAAATGATTATTATACTACATTACCCAGAAACCTGTGCGGATTTATGTTGAGCGAGGGCTCCTTGTGACTTCTGAACACGTTTTGTTGATATAATAGCAGTGAAATAGTTGTATTGTGTCTGTTGGCAGAAGAGGACACTGTAGTGACATTATAGTCGCAAAGGTACAGTTCTATAACGAAGCAGATGATGACATTCCCAGCTCACAATCCTCACCTGTTCAGGTGGCGGGGACTCGGCAAGAAAACATCTGCGGACAAGGTACATTTAGTATTTGAATCTGTGTTAAATTGAGAGGTGGGGCTTTTAATTCTAATTGGAAGGAGGAAATGAAGCCTATTCTAGAAAATAGCTATACATTCGAGCTCACCTCGTTTTTTACTCTATCATAAAATATGTTTTTCAATCTATTTCTATTGCCATTTTTTAGACCCATCATCAAATCCCCTCGAGAGATCCAACATCGTAAAAAGGACTCTAGTATATTGGATTCATTAATGAAGGAAAAGCACATCGGTGTTATTACTATGAACGCATGGCTCATGTCGGGGGACGGTTCAGATGGGCTTTCTCAGGTGATGCCTGCAGCCTCATATGTCTGCTACCTGAGACAGATATTGTTGAATCGCTGCGAGTAAAGCGCCGACTTTTGAACGTCCGGGATTTAAAAAAAAAGTAATCTTCTGATTTAAGGCAATGGCTAAACTTTCCTGTGACATAATCCGCATCGTGTATTGCCTCAGCCATCATTATGAACACTGTGCCCACAGCTCAAGGTGTCAGTGAGCTTGGCTGGGCATTTTAAAACAGGCAAAGGTGACCATGAGACCAGCATTGCCATGGGCCCTGTGGGCTCTCTTGCAAACAGTATCAGCTCACAGCTTTCTTTTCTTTTCTTTTCCTAACAGATGCATGTGAAGAATAGTGATATTGATCAGTGGAGAAAGGTGAGAACTTATTTGCAGCCAGTGTAAATATCAGTATTTTCATGATGCATGTTTTTGTATCATTGTAAAATACTTTGGATTTTGGACTGTTTGGACTGGACAAATAAATCAATTTGAAGATGTCACCTTTGACTAATGGATATTAAGTAACAATCCATAGATGTATTGATGATGAAAGTAATCATTACTTAGTCTATTTTCTTGTCCTTAGCGTGTGGAGGTGGCCTCCGAGTTTGCTGTATCTGAAGTCTTCTCCCACAAGAATCCTCGTTCAGGAACCGGCAGCCGAGCTGTACCATTGCAAAGCTCTGACCAGTTAAGAGATCATGATGACGCTTACAGTGAAGGTAGGTCAGCCCATGAACAAATATAGTGTGTCTCTAGAGAGGCATTACCTTCATAATAGAGTTAAGCCTGTGCATCAGCTGCAGGCCGACAATGATATTTGGGTGGTTGCTTGCAGCTCAGGCTCTTCTTGGTGATTGGCTGAACAGTAAATTGCGGCTGGAGCTGGAGGTGGAGGAGGAAGATGACCTGATGTGCTGCGATGAGAGGAGAAGCCCCGCTGCACTGCCTAGTGATCCGCCTGCTGCCCTTAACTACAGCAACTTTGATGGTACATAACACAGACAAAAGTTAAATGTTACTAACTAACTTGAGCTTCCATAATTAAATGGATCACGACCAGTTCAAATGTCCTAGTTATATGGGAATGGTGTGGATTACATTTGACATTACAAATCAAAATGAATAATGGGACTAATGAATTAAAGCTAGGGTTTGTGGTTCAACAGATCAAATTTAAAGGAGTAGCACAACGCAAGATTTAGTCATTATCATTATCATGCATTGTTAAAGGAATAGACATTACTGTACTAGTGATTTTCCTTTTAGAAACTCCTCAGTTGGGATATAATACTTCTTATTCACACTCACTTGTGCAAAGATCTGTACAACTGCCTGGCCGAGGAGGAAGAGCAAAGTGCTGTTAACAGCTTCTTACAAGACCTGATGGAGCAAGAGGTGTTAGACTCTAGAGTGATGGAGGAACTGGCGCTGGATGTTGGACAAAAGAGGAGGAAGTTCAGAGATCCAATTGTCACCATGGAAGCACGACACCTGCAGGTATGTCACCAAAGTGATTCTCAATTTCATAAAGATAAGGAGACCTGAATGCTGTGGGTTAAGAAACTGTCACCGTGAAAGTTGAATCAGCCGGAATGACGGTCACCCAAGTTGTGTTCTCACTTCCACTAATTGCTTCCGATTGCCACTGAAGGTGCGAGAGAACAGAGCCCGGCAGGAGGCTGCGAGGCAGAGGCAACAGGGAGAGAGGGGGGCTCGACGTGATGCCAGAGAGGAGGCAAAGAGAAGGGAGCGAGAGGAGGAGACAAGAAAGAGACAGCAGGCACGTAGACAGGAGGATATGGTGCAGCAGGAGATGGTGACACTGCGACGCCAGATGGAGGAGAGGCGAGGCCTGGAACAGCTGATTCGACAGAGGTATGGTATTCACAGCAACCCCTGTGCTGAAGCACTTAGCTTTTCGTCTATAAGCGGGGATTCAAAGCTTTGTCTGAGAAGAGGCTTGCCGTCTCAGACTGTGAAAACCCTTGGATCAAAAGACATATGCCAGCTCTCTGACACAAACTAGTTTTGGGGAAGTTTCCCTCTAGAGAGTATGTACATAAACTCTTGGCCAGCACAATGAAACTGCTGTGTAATCTCTCACAAAGTGTGAACCAGCCAAAGTGTCCTCAGGTAACTTTCATCATAAACATCCTTTGTGAAAAGCAATTAATGGCGGCCACCATGCCAACATAAAAAATTTGACAGAATATTATTCTGTCAAATTAACATTAGAGGGCATGGAAATTGAACCTAACAAGAGAAGAAATAACAATTGGGTAAATTCCAGCTGTACAATTATGGAAAAACTTGTGATTGATTTATGTACAGTATATATATAAACAAATATTTGTAACTAGTGAATTGGCCTCATGATCATCTTTTTCTTATCTGAACTTTTGTGGATGACTGGTAATCTGTATAGACCTAGTAGACTATGGAGTATATGCATGGTTGTTCCACAGGGAAAGAGAGAGAGTGGAAGGACAAAGGGCAGCCAGAAGCCTCCAGTCAGCTCCTCCACCTCTCACAAACCAGCGGCCACAGGATAGAGAGCGACTTTATAAAGAACAGAAACTTCAAACCATGGTTCACATGGTCAATCTCAAGGTTGGTTGTACTGTGAGTGTTGCGGGTTGGTACAGCAAAATTAATCTATGTACATTTTCTAATTTCGTGGATCTGCATGTTTGCATTTATGGTTTAGCGTCTGCAGAGGCATTTCTCTGGATGGTATTCGGTTGTGTTGGACCGAAGGCTACGTTTAGGGAAGGCCATGGCCCTCTGTGACTGGAAGCGGCAGCTGAGAGCCTGGCGTGCGTGGCGGGCAGTCGTGTGGGCAGAACATCAGCAGCGAGAGGTGGTGAGAACAGAAGAGGATCTACGAGCTGAAAATAGGCAAGAACCTCAGTGAAATGATGTTAACGGTTCTGATCCTTGTATAAATCCTGCCTTTAACCACAAATTACATAATACTAATCAGAACCTATATTTAAAAAATGTGACCGTTAATTATGACAGTATATCTAGAAGACAGTCGCTGATCCTTGTTACCTTGACTAAGCAATAATTGGTCCTCCAGACAACGCCAGCTGGCTGTGGAGAATGACCGAAGGCGGTTACTACGGCGATGTCTGAATGGGTGGCAGCTATGGTGTCGGATAGAAAAGGAACAACGAGAGCTTTTGGCCCAGCAGCAGGAGACCCGTCGCAAGATGGCTGCCTTAATCAATGCTGCATCAACAGGCAAACTCATGCCCACAGAAACCTCAACTTTTCAGGCAATTCTGGCCCCGGCCGAGGCATCTAACCCACCCGAGGCCCCAGCGAAGGTGAGAGGTACACTCACAAATCGTCATTACAATGCAAAGGAATTCATTAAACCTCTTTGTTGATGCTTCCCACTGAAATGGACCTGACATTACATTTTTGCACACTGAGTGAAATCATGACTTAAACATCAGCCCTATCCTTGGCAGGTGATCATTATAAAATACTTTCCAAATCTCCTCCTTGCATGGCTTGAACCTTTCTTAAAACTTAGTCTGAAATATTCCAAATTCTGGTTAGCGAGAGCGGTAAAGAAGGGGGTGGTGTGAATATAGGGGATGTGAAGGCATAGAGCAGATGGAAAGAATGCAAGAGGTGTAGGATAGTGGCACAGAGCTTGAGGGACTGAAGACAAAGAACAGGAGATGAAGTTTGAGTTCATAGTGGATGGGTCAATAAAGAGGCCATCCTCACTATCAAGCTTTCGCTGCTTATATATTATATATACATATCAGGAGATTAAATTGCACTGGGACGCTGTATCTATGTTATCCCCTTCAGTTTTTCGGTGTGTTTCTTTCATATATAATATCATCTTTATGCCTTCTCTGTAGGAGGATCATCACAGGTCAAGCACTTTAGCCCCCAACACCTCTGCAGTACCTCATAATAAGATCCCCGTGGGCGCTGTGGCCCAGCCCACTCAGCCATGGCAGGTGACCAGACGCCATGCAGCACCGACTGCTGCTGAGCTCAATGGGGCACAGCAGAGAGCCGAGGGCGGCGCCGTTACCTGTTCAAAAAAAGCAGTGGCGCAGGGCAGCAGGTTTGAGAACAGGCACGGCGCCCAGCAGCAGATCATCACGCAGCAGAGAAAGTTGTTGAAGGAACAGCAAGAGCAGATTGCACAGCTGAAGGTGGAGCAGAGCGTGATGGGTTTGGAGCTGGAAATGGAGAAAAGCACCCAGCTCACCCAGCTATCAATGCTAAGAGCATCAAGACCAAAGAGCCACAGCGGTGAACTCACAGTGCAGAGGTAGGCTCACTGCAAAATGTTGAGATATCACAAAAACTCTAGATGTGTGTGTATCATATTCACCCATATTCCCGCTGTAACTGATGGCTTTGTAAATGGTTAATAAATCGTTTACCACTGCTTTAACAGCAACTGTAAGCCATTAACAAGAATAATGGTTGGGTTGCCAGTTAGGAGAAATGTGAATAAATACTTAGTTAATGGATGTCCATATGTCCTGTGGCACTTTTCCAGAAGGTCCGATTTCATACTGTAGAAGAATAGATTGTTTACAACCTGGCAATGTTGTCCTCAGTAGTGGACAGTAGTACTTGAAGTAGTTGTTACTAAAAGCCACTAGTTACAACTTATAAGCCTTTTATTAAGGGTGACTTATAGAAAGTGGTGCAAATTTCAGCATTAATCATTTTGTTAAGGTCAGTGAGCGATCACCATTCAGTGTAAATGATGAATATGTAAATGATGAATATGAAAATATGAGTCAAACCTAGAAATATTCCTAGAAATATTGCACCAAATTAAAACATTTAGAAATGGGTCCAGTGGGTCTAAATCTAAAGTCATAGTGACTCTTTGGCCATTTGCACCCTTACTGTTTCACTAAAATCCTTTATTAAAGGCTCCGATAGTAAAGATTGTATAATTTATACAAAGATAATACCATTTTGACCTAATATCTCAAATGTCTAGAAAAGTGTAGACAATAATTGTTTTCAGGAGCTCCACCGTGGTGAATTGGGGTAGAAGTTATTATCCTCTAATAGCTTTTCTTCTTACATACAAGTCTCATAGGAGTAGATTCAAAGAAACAGCTGCAGAGGAATTTGAATGCTGAGAGAGAACAGAGGAGTGGGGGTTGTGCCAAAGTCAATAGTTGTGAAAAAGTTAATATTTTGTTCATTCAAAAGCAGTGAATGTGCCTACAGAGATTCGAGCCTTTGTAACGATACTTCTGGATGTGATTGATACTGTTGCAGGGCATCAAGAGTTACTGGGGAACCTGACAGTCTCTGTGCACCTCCAAGGAAAGCTGCCGCACGGCAGACATGCTCCCATCCAATCATCACGGGTCAGTTTGCAAGGTCCTTCACTCAGAGAGCTTAAAAGCAGAGGATGACATGCACACACTCACACATACATACATAGCAATTACATATTTTTCTTTACATATTTTCCTCCTCCTTTTGTAAAGAACATTGCGTGACCCTGAATCACGCATAATAAGACATAGCATAGGTCTATAGTCCCACAACATATTGTCCTCCCAGTTACGTGTACAGAATATGAAGGGCGAACACATAATCATCCACATATCCACGCTTAAGACTCTGTCCTACCACAGAGGAATAACTTGAGCTCAACTCAGCCCTCTTTGTATCTTTGAAGCTATGGAGGTCCGTGCACGTCAGCGCGCAGAACGAAGAATAAAAATAGAGGAACTCAAGAGAAGGAAGGACGATGAAAAACTGGTGAGAGATTGACGAGTTGTTTTCTGGACCCCTGAACTGCTTTTTTGTAGGATGAGAAGCCAGTTTTATTGTCTGAAACAATATTTAAAAAACACACATTTAAATACATTTTCAGGCTGAGATGAAAGCTGATGAGGAGCAGAGGCAGATGGAGGAGGAGGAGGAGAAACACAAAGCAGCGGAAAAGAAAAGGGAGGAGAAAATGCAGGAAAGAGAGGTGAGATTCATACTTCCTGGTTGATCTCAATAACATGAGTTCAAATACAGGAAGCAGTAACACTGACTGACATGTAGCAGGACTGTACTCCGGTGACCACTATCAAATATTAAAATAATGTCACGTGTTCCTTCCGTCTGTGCAGAGGAAAGAGGAGAAACAGAGGCAGCTGAAAAGGCAACAGGAGCTCCTGAAGCTGGCCCGTCAACATTACCGCAGAAACTTGCTGCTGCGGCGAGGCCTGGCGCCATGGCAACGTCTCATTCAGATCAGACAAGACAACATACAGGTGAATCACCTGTCTTGTCCTTTCCGCTGTCAGCGATAGCAACACGCAGAGTATCGTGAGTCCTCCAACTCAATCATTTAAGGAGGAACTCTTGATTCTGGCCTTGACTTTTAATAGGAAGCTGTGCAAGGAGAGCTTTAGGCTTCCCATGATCACACAAACCAATTACAATAAGCAAGAGGACATTCAGACCTACAAGGGTGAAGTCTGAGTACACACCTGGATTTGAATTAAAGGAGAGAAAAAAAACTGGTTATAGACCGACTTGCATACAGTATTGTGTGTCAGCTTTGTGTCAGTTTTTCGTTGAAAGGAAATGTGTGTCCTTTATGAAATGCTTTTTATAATTCAAATTTCTTGTGGCTGGATGTCTTTCATGACTCATGGACCATTTGTGGACATAATGCTTCCCAATTGTCTCACACTAAAAAGCTTTACTTTTTTTTGCCATACGACAAAGATTATATGGACTAATCTGTTTTCAATTTTAGCGATTCAAAGAGGATTATACATGCTTTCTTATTTCGCCTTAACTAAAGCTCAGAGCTTTTCCTTAACCAGTGATATAAATAACTTCTTAAAAATCCCATAATGAATATAATCTCTAGCTCTTTATCTATTTTTTCTTGGCTGATTTATGTATTCTATTTTTTTAATTCTACATGTATTATTCCTGTTGCTGGGATGATTTATTGTTCCATTTTATCACTATCTGTCTATTAATAGTATATTTTGCCTGTTTAAGAATTACTAAAAATAAGTCTCTATTATTATTATTATTATTATCATTTTATAAAAGTACCACCAACCAACCACATGCTGTGTATCCATGAGCAACGCACTTTAACACATAAATGCACAATATGAAACCTAGTGTGGTAAAAAATACTCACCGAGCAGCTAAAATAAAGACCCCAAGCCAAAGGCAAAGCTCCACACAAACCCACCACCCAATTACACACTTGTACTCTTCTGGACCTGCACACATACAGCCCAGACAGACACACTCATCCAAGCTAAAGCATGTAACAACTTTGTAGCTGCATTCTTTTGACATTATTTCATCTTCAAAATGTTCCTCTCTGAAAATGTGTGTGCGTATATGTTTCACAGCTAGATATAAAACCTCTTTGTTAAACCTGGCACGTATGATCGAGCAAGGATTCACTCATCAGCGTGCATCAACACTTTTCTTTCCAATCCCTGCCAGCTGGCCGAGCGTCATCACAATCTCTTCCTCCTGAGGCGGTGCACACGAGGCTGGCAGCAATCAGCAAGAGAGTCCCTGTCTGAGAAGGAAGCTTCTGTTGACCAACTGCACCAGCATTTTTTGCTTCGGAGGAGCTTAAGCTGCTGGAAAAGAGTGTGTATACACCCGCACACTCCGTTAAATACTCAATCACGATTGCAGTTTGCCCATCTTCTGCCAGTGACTTGCACTTTTCCTAATCTTCTTCTGTACCTGCACTCAATCATGTTTTCAGGGTGCCAAGTCTTTAATGAAAAAAAGAAGACAATTTACTTCTTTTTGCGTTGAAGCTATAGTGCTGTCCTCATCACTCAAACTAACTTGCAGTTGCTCTGTGGTGGATTTGTACTGCTATAAATGCGCTAAAAATCCACCCATCTCTGAGGATGTGTTGTATGTTTCAGCTTAAAGACTGGCGGATGATTCAAGAGGAGAGAGCCAAGCGTTTCTATCGCACTCGCACTCTGAGGAGGTTTCTGCTGGCACTGCTGGACCATGTGACCCAGGAGAGGCTGGTGGAGTGGGACCGTCAGGAGCTGGCTCAGGAGCACAATAACAGGTCTGCTGCTCATGACTATCCCATATGTTAACTGTGTGGATGCAGTGTCAAATTCAATTTAACTAGCTAAGTCAAACTGTCATATCAGCGCAGTTTGGTTACAGTAGAGGAAAAAAACACAATGCCTTGATTTTGTATCAAACTATTTTTTATCTGTATAGAGTAGACATTTTAAGGCTTATTATATTAAGGAAGCCATGCCTTTCAATATTGAAGTGCAATAAAGATAATTAATTAATAAACAAACAACACTGCAGAATATGTTAACGGTCTTGGAGCAGATGCAGTTGTTGAACATTGACCAATATCTTTTCCACTGCAATTGCCTATGCATTAGATTATAAACTACACCATCATCTCTTTAACTCCAGTGATGTGCCTCAAATCTGTTGTTCATTGTCTCTTCATGTCACATTTAATGTCAGTTGTAGTGTTTTGCTGCTCAAGTGGAAACTTACATATGGCTAAACTAGCTGGCATGGCATAGTGTTTATGGCCCGACTGGTTATGAGCCCTGGGTAATTAATAAAAAGAAGCATTTTCCACAATAATTCTTTTTCCAGCCACTATTGGCACAAGGTAAATGTCTCCCTATCGACATAGGGAGACATTTACCTTGAGCCAAGTTTGCTAGTAGATGTTAAAACCATTCACTGAGTGAGTGGAAACTTTCATTTGCATTTAAATACTTTTGTAGGATTTCTTCCTACAAATTATACATTTAAATCAGCAAAAAAAAAAAGTGGTTTGGATTATGCTTCGTAACAGCATTATTATTCAGTCCGTTGTGGACTAAATTTAATGGTTTCTGTGGCACTGCTCTAACTTAATACACAGAATGTGAGTGTTTTTAAACCTCAGCTTTTCAGGTGAAGTCAGCTAATTGACCACAGCCTGCAGGTGAATTCCCACCGGCTGCCCAGCTGCCATTGTCAATAAGCCAAAACTCATTATGTGAAAACATTAGGCTGTGTCATCCCAGAAGTCCCTATAATGCAGTTTATTGTTCCTCTGTTCCTGTCTGTCCCTCCACCTGCCTGCACCTCAGACGGGTGCTGCGGCGATGTTTGCTGGCCTGGAGGCAGCTTCCCGGTCTGCTGCGCAAGGAAAGAGTGAGGGAGGAGCGGCGGGAGAAGCTGGGACGGAGAGTGACCGAGGTTCTGCCTGATTTCGGCTCCTATCCACTGTAAAGCCTCTGGGAGAAGCCGACACTGTAGAAGAAAAACTTGCATGCAAACATCTCCACAACTCTGGAGGACACGCATACGAACACAAAATGAATACATATGCACATATCTCACATTTATTTAATAAAAATAAATAATTTCATACAAAGACAACTGGAACAATACAACTTTTAGAATTCCCCCCCAAAAAAAGCATTCAATCCCTTTGAGGAAATCCCTTTAATAAAAGCAGCGATAGTGGAAAGCTAACATCTCAAGGTGACATATTGGTTTATTTGCTTTTAATTAATTCAGGGATCCGTTTGAACCAGCTGAGAGATTAAAACTAACTACTAATATATTCATCGCTGTACGATCATTCATTATGTTAAATGCATGACAAACTGTAGAACTTTAATTGCCCGATTATGTGGCTTGTGCTCAGACTTTTCCTTCACCGGTGATAAATAATCCATGACACTCACAAGGTCAAGTTAGATACCCTCCTTTGTGAACACTGCAGGTAAGAGTTTGTGGAGGACAAAGTGAAAGTGAGAAACAATCTTTGAAAAGATGTTTTGTGCGTCATTGAGGCGTCATGTTGTTGCTGACGCCGTGCTCAGAGAAATCGTCCCTACGAGGACCAGAGCAACTATTAATTCTCACATTTCTCTTGTTCGCCGTCTCCCAGCAAGGCACTAGAATGTAGAGGAGACATAAAGACAAAGTTCAAGTCCAGAGAAGACAATCAGCGTGAAGGATACGGTGATATTTGTTTGGCAGAGAGACTAGTGACTAGTGGAAAGAGATTAAAGATCAATGTGAGTGTGCACAGCTGCATGAAGGAGATGCCAGTTGTGGGTAATATTAATGGCATTGAATGTATCCTATTGTACTTTGTATTACTATGTGTCCAAATCAGAGCAACTTAATAACTGTAACCTAGTGATAAAAGCAATTTGCTGCAAGCAGAAGAGGAACTTGGGAGGGAAAAGAGCCACGCTGCCATCCAGTGGACCTGAACAAGAACAGCAACCATAAACTCAAAACGTGTGTTTTCAAATCAGGGTCGGCAAATCAGTCTCTTACACCAGGTCTGCTGGGACGGGAGAGGGTGGATTCACTTTTTCTCCCATGGTCATGAACTCTGCCCAGTTGCCACGGAAACCTCGAGAGTAGACGCCCGTGTCCACGACGAGTCCCCAGTAGGCGCTACGAGCGGTTTTGTCACTCAGGGCCGTGCGTGCCTCGCGCTCGGTTACGTTGTAGCTGACGTTGATGACTTGCACCATCAGCAGGTGGAGCAGCCCACAGGTCACGATGCTGCTGTACCACGCACAGGTGAAGCACAGTGCAGTGCTGAAACAGACAGGAGACAACATGGTCAATGGAAAATACTCTTGTAAGTACTCTAATAGTTGTGGTTATTAAGTTCTTGTTGGTTGACTTTTTTTTTTACTGGTATGGCGGACCCAACAGAGAAATACATTCTTCTTCTTTCCCTTTGGCTTGATTTGGTCCGTTTGGTATTTTGTCATGTGACTTGTTGCCAGCAGACAACGGTGGAAACTTGAGTGAGAGTTGAAGAGATGAGTGCCGGTGTTGTCAGTGTTTGTTGTGTTGAAGTACAGAAAGCGTAGCTTAGTGTTATCTAAACGATTTTAAATGTCGTGGCTGAAAGTTTAGCTGATTTCGACAATTTGGATGAGACTCAAGACTTCAAAAGGAGACTTATCCAAGCAAGACCCACAATAACAGATCGGATCAAGTGAAAGGTAAAGTTTTGCTTCTCTGTAGGGTCTTTTTCATAATGTTGACAAACCTATATCATCAGAATAAGGGGGCTTCAGATTCAGGAAAAGAGTAACTTTAAGGGACTATAATGTGAAAGTTGCACAAATTGTGTCTCAATACCTGTACTGGTTGTAGACCCCTGGGCAGTAGAGCAAGGCGGTGAAGAGGTGTTGGTTGGGACAAACACTCTGCAGCACCAGGATGACCCCATACAGAGATGTCAACAGGAAGAGGACGAGCGTAAGCAGGAAGCTGCGATGATTGGTTTGCCCCACACAGCTGTTTATCCTACCCGGGCACCGACGGAGGGGATGCACAGACACACAGAGAGGCAGACAAAACATCGTACATTACACTACACACATGCAGGATCACACACGCAAGTGTACGAGTGGATGATAGCAAGGAGCTGTTCACTTGTAGCTGTGAATATTATGAGTACGATGCTGGCTCGACACAACATACAAATATGGTTTAAAAAAGACACCGCAGCTGTAAACAGGACAAACACTCATTCAGTCTGAGCTGACTGCCTAACCTGGAAAGAAAGACTTAAGGGCATTGTTTTGACAAATAAAGGACTTTTTTTTTTTATTTATTGAATAGTTTGTGTAGAAAAGCGGAGAAGGTGACAAACGACTTCAGTGTTTGAGATGTGAGGCAAAGTGGAAGGAACAGTGAAGACGGGTCGAGTGAGAGGCATTGTTAATGGCACCAACCAGACACAGTGATGGTCGAGACGCAGCACGCAGACGCCACAGATCCGACAATGTCCCGCCCTCGGGGGCCGCACCACCCTGCACACCGGACACCGGTTCCTTCGGCCGCTTTCCTTCAGCTCCGCCCCCGCATGCTCCGACGATCCCGCCCGGTTGGCCACGGTCATGGTCACATCCTGCCTCCCCCCGTTGACGGCAGGGTCTCTGTCTGCCAGAGGGCTGTAATACGTCACCGTGCTGTGGACGGTCTCTTGGTTTGGCCGCACAATGCCGGGTTCTCTCTTGGTGTGGAACAGGGCGATTAGGGTGAGTATGACCCCGACGGTTACCACGGCCACCTGGACCAGACCAATATCCCCATTGGAGCATTGGAGCACCTCAGTGATGAACAAGTAGTACATGTACGCCAAGGAGAAGAGGGCCAGGCTGAGGAAGAAGAGCGTCTGTCCCTTCTTGCGGTGGGTGAAGTAGTAGTACCACAGCACCAGGCCGGGCAGAGCTGTCAGAACCACCATGCCGAGCAGGAAGTGGAGAGCAGCGACGTGGAGAAGGACCGGCAGGAGAATAAGAGGAGGGATGATTGACAGGTCCACTTTTCGGGCTCCACCCCACAGCCAGGGCACACGGATCCGGTCTATGACAACTGCAGTCACATGCGACAGGGATTCAGGTTTCTGAGGCTCCCTCTTTAGAAACCTGAAAGAGTAACAAGTAAAATAGTTTTTACTTCTGGATTCTATATTTGAAAAGGTAAGATTAATGTCTGATCAGAAGTTTTTTATTTTAACTTTAGTTTTCCACCTCCAATGAAAAGCAGAGCACAGCCTCTTCTCTAAACTTTGTCTCCTCAAGAGAGTCTGTCAGAGGATCTGTAGGGAATACTACCACACCAGAAGAGCAGCAGACAGGTTGATTTTTTTTCTTCTTGAAATACCAGTACTTTATTCTCAACTACTCAGAGTACACAGATATGTGGAATAGGATTTGAATGTGCAGAAAGTTTTTCAGCAGAAATTGTTCTGAAACACATGAGCTAGTAAAGTCCAGGGGTTTATAAAGTAACTATATAACAGAATAATAATAAAAAAGATTAATATTCAAGGGAGACAATAAGCCTACATAAGGGGGGATAAATGGCCCACTTCCAAGGGACAATCTTGGTGAAAATGGCTTTTAAACACAGATACCTGGAAAAAGTTAAGAGATTGCTGAAAATAGTTAATAGTCGAAATGAAGAGTGCAAACCAACATAATGTTAGGGTGAGGGGTTCATTTGATACAAATATTATTTTAGCCAATTTGGTTCTAATGATGTGCGTTGGTAATGTACCATCAAAAGACAGGTAGGGTCCAGTCTCGGTAAAAGAATTGAAAAAAACTACAACAAATTGATTGATTTATTTGTAATTATATTAAGTAGATAGTTTCATTATATTTTACTAGATTATATCTGGGGCCTAATGATTATGATACAGTATATTATTTGCTGTAATCAACAACAGAGGGAGAAATCAAATGCAAGTTAATGCCTTTTGCTTTGGCACGACCCCTTGTTATTTTGCAGTGAATGCAAAGTTAGAGTAATTTCCAAAAAGGTGTCAACGGTCAATTTGAGCTCAATAAAACGTTTTTTTTAAAGAATTGCCATCATTTCAATATTATGCCCACAATTAATTTAGCTGGACACCAAAACAACTTTGAAGTGAGTATTCTCAGCCCTCCACTCACCTGTCACAGGCGTCATCCAGGTCCTCACAGTCACAGCAGCAGGCTCCCACATGGCTGCGCTCCCCGAGTCTGTTCACATACTCGCAGCAGCACAAGATCTCCTCCTCCAGCACCTTGTTGGCTCGCTTCTTCATGATGGGCAGCCTTACAGCCTATTAGATTATAAGGAAAAAGTGTACAAGAACCATTATTCACATTTATGTTACAGATAAAACGAGATTCAGAAAAGTGACACATAAGAGACGGGAAGAGTAAGACAATAACTGTAAATACTGTAAAAGCCCACTGCTGAAATGCCCTCTGCCCACAGCAGCTTAACAGCCATTTGTACGCGTTTTAGATGTTGGAGTGGTTCCAAACAGATTTCCACCACGCAACACTGCAAAGCAGATCCTGCTCATTTGACCATACCCAGTCCACCTTATGCCCCCACATCTGTCCCACATCTGTCTGGCTTTAATGATTTACCAGAACTGAGCGGTCCCACCACTGCAGCAGCCTGCTGGTTTATTTAGATGTTGCAGATGGATTTGGGCTGAGGTGAGGCAGTGGAAGCATTTATAACAATCACAAGGTCTTCAGTGTCCTCTGCATCACGTAGAGCAACGTGGGATTAATCCTTCAACTCAGTTAAACCTCTCTCTGGGGGGGGGGGATCTTGCTGAGTTGAATCAGCCTCTGACTAGCAACAAATCAAAGTGTGGCATGGCACTTTATTATGATTCATCATCCACTGATCAGAGAAACATGATAAAAAGGACATCAGGCTAACTAATAGTCCTTCCAGGCAGCCCTGAGGCTCTAAAGAGAAGACCGACATGTACTGAATGATGTGTGTGGATGTGTGGTGCCACCAACCTGACAACAGCTAAATAATAATAATAATAATAATAATAATAATACTGCTGCAAGGATTCATAGCGTGACTGTGACCCTCAGCAGTTTCATGCCCGGCTGCAACACTGAGGGATTCTTTGCTTTTGCAATTGCTGCAGAACATTAAAAGATATAATGCAGGACTGCTAAAGCCGTTTGTAAATTATTAAGGATGGGTATGCATTCCTTAAAAGGTCATAATTAGTCAGAAGAGAGAAAATAAATTGCCTATTTTGATTATTTCTAATTCCAATTTATAAATTGTGTTAAGGGAACTATTTCAAGGGGGTCAATAAATAGTCTCCTTTTTTCTTCAGCTGATGGCTGTAACTTCATATTTACACAAGATAGATATGAGTGGTATCAATGTTCTCATCTGTGAATTTACCAACATTAAAAATCTAAATTGAAGAAAAGCACTATATTCCTTCCATCAACATGACACTGCTCTTGTTACAGCCTCTGCAACTTGTATCTTGATTAAAAGTGACACTTCCTGCACTTTAACCAGGCCCTGAGTTTATTTTTAATACGTTTAGAAACAGTGAGGCTCAAAACATCATAAAGGGATCCATCTGAAAGGCGGATACATTGTTAATCATTTTATGTGCAGATTGTAATCTCTGAACTGTAGTTCACTCGTGGACTTCACGCTGGTTTCCTGTCCTCTCAGCTCGGTTCATCACTGCTGACCCACAACCCGATCAATCACGGCTTACACGTGGAGCCGCAGACACACAACAAAAGGAGCATACCTGATCGCAGAGCTGCTACATGCCGAAGCTTTCCAGTAACGTTGAATCTCGACTGAGGCGGTTTCCACCTCGTCGACGGGCCTCAGCGGAAGTCTTCGGCGGCTGACGTATCCGGTGTTTCTCGGAAGTCTCCAGGACAACAGTCAGATGAACCGGTCTGGGTTGACGTGTCCGGGGTCGACGGGGATCTCGTATGGTTCGGGATCGCTGTTGAGGGAGACGTGCTGCGGCTCTGCCCCCAAACAGTGTCCCTCCTGACGTCAAGGGGGCCGCCCGGTCCCCGCCCATGGCTAGTTCGTGGTTCTCCGTCACGTGACGCAGTCGTAGAGCATTCGAAGTTCTGCGTCGAAGGAACGCGTTGCCTGCAATTAACCGCCATGCCGCCAGGGGGGTGTGGTTGTGTGGTTTCAGGGGTTATATAGGGGCCGAATCCTTTTTCTTCCGGTCACAGTAAACAGTAAACAATGGCGTCCAGGTTGGAGCGGCTGCATTTGGAGTTGGAGCTCATCAATATTGAAAAGCAAATGCTTCTATTGCAAATGTTGAAGCGCAGGCGACAGAGAAGACGTTTGCGGCGGTGGTCTGCACGACCACTAAACCGGTCGAGGCTGGGAACGGGTGAATTTACAACACTGGTTCGCCCACTGAGGGACCTGGATGAACAAATGCACTTTCGAATGTTAGCGGGCCATTTGACGAGCTTCTTCGCCGTATACAGCCGTTAATAACGCACCAGGCAACGCACAGCATGCCTGTTGATGCCGCCCAGAAACTGGCGGTGACGCTGAGAATTTTAGCCTCGGGTGGAAACCAGCAAGCTGTGGCGGCTAGCTACAAACTGGCGTCGAGCACTGTGTCCAACATTTTGTCGGAGGTCTGCAAAGCATTGTGGACAGCGCTGCAGCCCGAGTTTTTAGCATGTCCTTCAACCAGACGATGGGAAGCCATGGCAGCAGATTACTGTTGGCTGTGGAACTTCCCAAACTGCGTTGGATGTCTCGATGGTAAACACGTGACCATAAAAGCACCGCCAAATGCAGGAAGCGACTACTTTAACTATAAACGGACTCACTCCATTGTGCTGATGGCAACATGCGATTCCAGGTAATTCCTATCGAGCTAAATAATTTAAAACATGTTTGATCTATGAGTCCATGTTCTACCTGTGTACAAATCCACAGTAAAACAACACGCATTGATGTCCTTTACAGATACAATTTCACAATGGTGGACGTGGGAGGATATGGAAGAGAGCGATGGTGGCATCTTCAAAGAGAGCAGGTTTGGGTCGATGCTGGTCGACCACAAACTCAATATGCCCCCACCAGCTGAACTTCCAGGGACCGGAGTCCAGATCCCTCATGTCATTGTTGCTGATGCTGCCTTTCCCCTGCACTGCAACATGATGCGTCCCTTTCTAGGCATGTAGCAGTATTTTATATATATATATATATATATATATATATATATATATATATATATATATATATTACATTAGAGCTGCAACAGACAAAAGAAAATTTGAGGTCGTCACTCACAGACTGTCATAGTTCACAGTACTTGTACAGACAGAGAAATGATGCGTAATAACTAAATGTTTAGATATTATTAGAGCTGCAACAATTAATCGATTAGTTGCCAACCATTAAAGTTACACAGTACATTATGGCTTCTCAAGTGTTTGTAAAATCCATGGTATAGTAGTGTGGTCATTAATATTGTGCTTTCCTATACAGGAGTAGGCATGGCCAAGCAGGTCTACAACTACCGCCACTCCAGGGCCAGGCGGGTAATTGAAAATACATTCGGCATCATGGTTGCGCGGTGGAGAATTCTTACTTCCCACTCCTCCAGACAGACGCTGGTTTGAGATCAGTTTGACTGGCTGCTTTAACGTGGAGCAGTTCAGAGTCTAAATGTCTTAATGTTAAGTTAATTCAGACTATAGGTGAGTCCTAATATGTTTCTTAACAAAATAAAAAGTGTGCAGGAAGAGTAGCCTGTATATTTGTTTTAGACTTAAAACAAATTGAAGTCAGACTGGAGTATATTCTTACTGCACTGTATGTTTTGCAATTCAATTATAGACTAAAATTACTTAATTAAACCAAGATTTATGCAGGGAACAAGCACATCATAATGTAAAAGGTGTTGTGTTTTGTGTAAATTACCTAAACATATAAATGAATTAGCAAATAATCCAATATTTCACTCTGAAGTATGGTATAAACTTTTATTAAAGTCTGTACATGTATACAACAATAGATGTTCAATATAAACTAATTGCCACTATCAGATATCCTGTGGACAGCCTACAGAGACAATGTGTTAGTTCCTCTCTCCGCACACAAGGACATGCTCGGTCAATGATTAAATTATGTCTCAATAGTCTTGTATTTCACCTGTGACAAAGACACATTTGGCTTTACTCCCATTTAGTTTTCGCTTCCGTTTCCAGCAGTAGCAGACAGTGTGCAGTTCCCAGCATCATACAACAAAACCAAACAACTAAAAATCTTGGCTTCATAAAATAAACTCTAGTACATTTAATCTGCTCAGCTCAAGAGCAATGTGGTCATTTCCCTTTGTTTCGAGGCAGATCAGCTTCAAGAATAATGAACAGATCATTCCCAAAGCTAATAGTGGTCTGTAATCGATTCATCATTCCAGTAACTCTGAAAGTAAAATAATTAAAATTAACACCTTCAATATTTAAATCAGCCGTTTGTGTCTTATGGTAGAAAACTGAATCTTTGTGGGTTGGTCGAACAAAACAAGGAACTAAAAAATGTCAGCTGCTCTGATGGACATTTTGACACTATTTTATAGATTACAATATTGAGATTTTTATAGACAATAAGAATTCATCAATAAAAATATTTTTCAGCTCCAATATGTTATACCTTCAAAATGTCAGCAGCACTGCTAATGTTCTGGCAATAAATCTGGTTTATTAATTGCAATATGGCTAAAAATGTATAAAACAACCAATTTTAAACTAGTGGTCGCTTGCTGTTGGATTTAGATAAGTGATGCACACAGACTACGCTGATAGTAACACTGTAAACATCGAACTAAGCAATTGTAGGGGCTAGTCACCAACAATGAATTCACACAAAAAAGACAAGTGTTCATGTCAATGTGGAAATAACAAATCAAATGTGAAAGCAAAGTGCTGAGATAACCTGAGAGTCGCACTGACCCTACACCTAGAATACAACATTAAACCAATATATTATATGCTTGGTTCACAGTGTAGAACAAGACAAAAAAAACATGAAAATTGATTACACTTAAAAAAGTTAATGAGGACAATTAATCAAATATGCCTATGTGGTGTTAAGAAGAAGAAAAAGGCACATTGTCAGCAGTACCTTCTGTTCACCAGATTTGGCTCACAGTATTATTAAAAACACGGCTATGAGGTTCTTGTGCAAAAAATAAAATGTGCAAAAAAAGTACATAATATTGATTCACATCCCTGGAATAAAACAAAAATAAAAGCATTTCCAAAAGTTAATTTGGCGTGGCACGATCGTCAGCACATAGTAAGGCATTTGCTGAAATTCAATGCCACAATTAAAGAAAGAGGGGGAAAAAACGGCAGCCAAGGGAGTAGACAAACAGCACCCTCCAGAAATCTAAACCTACTGCTCCGACTGATACCACTTTGTCCTTGCAGCAGTCAGTCCACAGCCTTAAAAACATCCTGGGACCTGTAACCATTGGCAACAAATGACACGTCGGTGGTTTAGGGACGTATACATGGCAACGTCACTGGATACCAAGTATTTCCTCAGAGACATTTCACTAGTGAAGTCCTTAGTTTTTCCTTCAGGCATTCTGCAGTCACCCTGTGTGGAGCATCACTGTGCAGCATCACTGTGCAGCATCACTGTGCAGCATCACTGTGCAGCATCACTGTGGAGCTGCTGTGAGATTGGCCAAAGCAAAGGTTTGCTGCAGCACCACCAGAGAGCTGCGGAGCTGTGAGGAGAAAAACAACAACCGACTCAGCAGCTATAACCCCTGTTTCAGGTTTTTTTTTTTTTTTTTTTTTTAAAAAGGTGTGACAAGACAGCTGTAAATGTATCAGTTGGACTCCTGCTGGTTGTAAAAAAGAAAATGACAGCTTCATGTCTCTGCTTTGTGACGACGAGATAAAAGAGTCAAGACAGAGCACATGTTCACGTCGGAGCTACGTCTGCAGTAAATTTCCAGCTCGTCTTACCTGTTCTAAAAGGTTGATTGAGTCCTGCAGTACGTTTTTTAGCAGCTGCGCATCCTCTCTGGTCCGATACGCTGGTTCCCGTATGGGCCCATACTCAGGGGCTAAACTGCAAAGCAACAGAAAGAAAAAATGATTATTTTTATGTGCAAAATATGATATTTACATCTGCTATATAAAAAGGCAGCAGAAGATAAAAACAGTGGAGTGGAGGAGCACAGAGGCAAGACAATGTCATTTACATAACCAGTTTCTGAGGCTAATAAACAGCCAGTTTCAACAGTCATTAGAGCAGGAGCTCTCTTGTATGTGGGCTGCTCAAACGCCACAGACTAAACTTCTTGTAACCCCTTCCTCCTCTCCACTCACACCAAGACTTCTGCTTTCTGAGTGATCATGTCAACTACTGATATACAGTAGTTACTGTCTGCATATTTCTTTCTTGATTCTGTCATTTTGCAAAAGGAACAGAAAGTTTTCCGACCTGGCCTCACTCCTGTACCTCAGCCGATGCTTTGTGGTCAGGAACATGCGGTGGGCCACGTCCTCCATCGCCCACAACTTAAAAAACAGACCGAGATTCATCATCATCAGAATCACCAGACTGAAAGAGAAAGAAAGCATAGCGTTTAATCTGACCACTTAGAGAGACAACTGTTTGAAGAAAGCTTGCAACACCAGAAATGACACTTTACAAATCGGGACAGTTCGTCTTTTTTGGACAACACAGGAAGAGAAGCACAATCTGCAATCCTTATACACAATACAACCGTTTCACTTGAGTGTTTTAAAGTTGTCAACTTACATCAAACTCATGCCAGCCACTATGGTCGTAATGTTCCATTTATGCAGGTTGTTCATTTCTATGGGACCTGAAATACAGTAGGACAGATCAATAGATAATACATATACTTTAAAAAAAAAAGACATGCTGGCTGTTTGAAAACAAAACCTTGGTTGCAGACAATGAGAAAGTTTGGGACTGGTTTGCAACAATTTTCTGGTGAGAAGTTATTTCCTCCTTGTGGCGTGCAGCATTTTGTATCAGCCTGAGATATAGATGCTGCTGTTTTGTGGGTGTGTCAAGGGTGCAAGCAAATAGACAATGACTCGTCTATAACATTAGACATTTGCTTGCAAGGCTTCGTCACAGCTGCTACCATCGCAGCAAGAAATTCTCTCTTTGATGCACAACAGTCAACATTTGGACATCTCGGTACTTTTTAAAAGTGCTGAAGACCTCACAGGTTCATATTTTACTTCAGTCAGATTAAGACAATTTAAAATGTACATTCAAGCACTTTTGGCATCACTACCTACTAAAATATTATTTAAACAATTAAGTAAATGCTTTAAATCTCAACCAAGCAGCCTTGTAGCGGTATAGTTAAACATTTAACCTAGATGATAAATAGTTGATTAGCTTATCATAAAGACTTGAAGCAGTTTGTTCAAAAGCCAAGGATTAAAAACAACGTCATTTTATGACCTTATTTTGCTATTAACCTTTTCTTGGCGGGACACAGTGACTTCCTCACGCCAACTCCAGAAAGTCAACAAACCTATTCCTTTAAAGCCATTATATACAGTATGTGTGTCATTTACCCATGTTGCCATCTCTGTGCTGTTCGGGGTCTTGTCCGTACTGCTTGTTGGGCTTCATGTGCTCTGACAGCGTCCGGCTATAAGTCCGCCTCCTCCTCCGAAGCCCACTCGTCTTCCTAGGCTCTCCACCTCCTTGATTCAACTCTGCTTCCTCCTCCAGCAGTTCTACCTCTGTACATTGTCAAATATGGAGCAGCTAGCATGGTTAAAGATCAGGTGGGTAATGCATTTCAGAAAAGAAAAATGTTAACCATCATATTCCTTTTTGCAAATGCAGCTGTGAAATAAGTCACTGCTGCAGAGCCTGACGAGCATTGGAGAAAACATTCATATAAGATAAGAGATCAAATAAAACACGAGCGAAGGAAAGTAGACAGGGAAGCTCACTCTTTTGCACACTGGGCGGACCCGGCTTTCTACTTACCCAGCTGCCGGAAATTTTCTTCTATGCCACCCCAGGAGTTTTTGGTGATGAAAGACTTGATCAGGCCCCATGGCTGCTTCTTGTATTTCACATCGGTATAAATCCTGGCAGCACCACAGACATTTTTAATGACGGTCGCTTTAAAACAAAAGTCCAAAGTCATGAGATTATCATGATACCTTACCTTAATCTGCACTTCCGCTTTGAGTTACTTATGATGTAGTACCGGTTTTGAATGTAGAAGTAATCGTGATAGGGAACGTCATGAGTGTACACCTCGGAGTCCACCAGGTAATACTGACCCTCCCTGGATTCTTTGTACCGTATCTGAGGAGATAATTGAAGTACAAATACATCATTAAATCATCCATTCAGGTGCACATAGACCAGTTACACAAATGTAAACACACCTGGTTCTCTGTAGCCGTGGAGAACTTGCCAATCAGAGGGTTGCTGATGGTCACTGTGTAGTTCAGACTCCTCTTCATGTTTCCTGAGGCGTCTTTTTGCCAAGCAGTAAAGCTGAAGTCTGATAACACAAAGGACAATTATAATATGACACTATCTTAGATAAGCCAGAACTGGTTTCAGAAATGTATTAATTTATCATGCAGGGATCATACAGATAAACATTGTACCAACAGATAAGCAATGCAACATTGTATACAAGGCCCCCCTCCCTGGTTATGGCTTTAAATTTAGATTAACACTCACTGGTTGTCTTCCTGATGTTCATGAACCTGCGGGTGAAGCTGGAGTCGCTGAAGAGCAGCTCAAACATCTTGCTGGCGCTGATGTGGAACACCTTGTTTAGATAAAGTCGACCCTGCACCTGGGCCAAACCCACTTGGTCCTCCACTGATGAGGCGAACATATTTAGAGAGAAAAAAATATTAAACCACAAAAAGTACAACACATGAAGCTCAAGCATCCTCCAGTGCCTCTTCTTACCGTCCTCGATGCTTTCTGAACCGCTCTGCTCAGACAAGTCGTTCTCATTGGCGTTGAGGTCAAGAGAGAGCGACGAGTGTTTGGAAACCCGTTCCTGCGCGAGGCGGTCCAGCGAGGGCGCAGGACTGCGCCGCTGAGACGGGGAGTTGCGAGAGTCATCCTGCGAGAGAGGCGAGCAAACTAATGAGGCGGGAAAAGATTTTAGACATGCACAGAACACGCAATGATCGTTTAAAAAAAAAAAAAAAAAAAGTATACCATGTTGGGAGAGTTCTGCGAGCCGAAAGGAGAAGGCAAGTCCTCCCCTGAGGGAGTGGAGGTCTCTAAAGGCCCATGTTCCGTCCCAGGGAGGCGGAGGGTAGGAGGGCGCTCAAGCCTCCCGAGACCATCGTCACCACCAGGCCCCACTGTCAGGCTGCAGACAAACGGACAGTGGTGTCAAATCACAGCACATTTGGATTGTGTGTGAGGATGGCATAAGGAGGGTTAGACATCATGTCTCTGCAAACTGTCTCCTTCTTCTTTATAACAGTTTCATTTATCCTTATCTTTCATATTGTAATATAGTTTGGGCAAGTACTTTTCCTACTTCTCTGCAAAACAATGTTGGTCCTCCAGAAACGTTTTGTTAGGATTGCAACACGATCAGTCACACTTCTCAGCTGCTCCTTTATTTCACAAACTACAGATTCTTACTATTTATGACATTCATATTTCTTTAACTTGCATTTTCATGTACAAGATACTTTTAAGTGAAGGAAATATTCCTGATCATTTCAAGACATACTTCAAAGTCAATTCGTCAATCTTCACAATTTCATCCTCCTAAATTACCGACTAGCAGAGGTCATTTTCCATTAGATTTAGGGGAACCAAATTATGAAATGATTTTTCCCACCTCACAAAAAAATGTTTTTTAAATTGCTTAAAAGATAGTCTTAAGATATGTATTAGTGTTCATGTCTTTCTTGTTTTAGCTGTTCTACAGGTATAGTAGTTTCAGTCATGGGGACTTTTAGCATTACCATTACTTAAAAAATACCGCAGGGGTATAATCCAACATCCCCGAACAAACACAAGCCCCACCCCCTTCCACACAGTTTTCTTCTCTCCTTTCTTTTGTTGTCCGTCTCATGCATATTTCATGTTTGTAAAATATTATATAGGTGCAGGCTTCCATCTTCCTGCACTGTGATATTCATTTATCTCTGTTATGTTTTATTTTATTGTTTGAAATGTGCAAAATAAATAAATAAAAATATATGATGGCCGTGCGTTACCTGTTCTGCATGCTTGATTCTGCTGATATCTGTAAACTCTCCATCTCCTCGTGGCTCAGGCCCAGGTCATACCCATAATGCTGTCTGACCATCTGCCACAACTCCAAGCTGGTCAGAGGCTAAAGGCCAGGAGGAGAAAGGGAGGTCACAAAGTCATGAAACATAAACCGCACAATCTTGTTTGGTAACCAGCTCCTGTAGATACCCCTTGCACAATAAGGACTCTGCTTTGACATGGAATTAATCAGGCTGCACAAAGAATTTAGCTGAAAGGCGACTCAGAGTTTGTTAAAGGTAACCTGGAAACATTTAGTTTCCACACAGTATCATTTACAGTCTTATCTCCATGGTCACAAGCAAACTAGTCTACACAACGTATTGTTTCTTCAAGCCGCTGGGATATTAATCTTACATGTTCGTGTTGACAACCAAGAGAAGCTTATAAAGTCTCAAAAACAAGCTGTATGGCGAGGAGACAAAGTGATAAAAACAGTCGGAATTGTTGTAACCCGACACGTTGTTTGTTTGTTTTCACCATATGGAACCACATACGTGTTCAAGCGCAACTAAACAGAGATAAAGTTTAAGATCCATAAACACGGACTTTACTTACTTGTCAGATGACATGTTCCCCGCAGCTGCGAGTTTCAACTGTCTGTCAGGCAGTGATCTATAACCTGGACGCACATTCAGGAAGTCCCGAATTTGAGAGAGTTCAGAAGCGTAAAGACGCGCCGCCCAGATTTACGCAGCGATAATAACACCCCCCCAAAAAAAAAGGTAAATAAAAGCTTGTTCTACCGGTCGAAAGCCCGGTTTACCGACGGTCCGGACCAACTCCTTTTGTTTTAAAGCGATTCCGCGAATAGTTTCAGTTCCGACGCAAGCGGAGCGTCTAGTGCGCTCTGTGCGGCGAGAGGCAGCATGTAAATCAGCCCGTGGCCACACCTGAGGTCAATGAACTCTTGACGGGGATGTTTTCATGCAGGTGTTTGTTCGGCAAATCCCAGCAGATTCGCACCCCCTTGGGTAGGCTGCCATGGTGCCCGTCTATAAGAATAGTATTTGCTGCAGAGTTTCTCCTCTTAAAACAAGATATTATAATGCGTGCATAATGTAATATCATCTATAATCTTAATGTTTACATTTGTTTTTCCAGGAAAGTCCTATTGGGATTTAATATGGTCTAATTCTCCAAATAAAGATGGCTGAGCTGGTGGTTTTATTTTTGACTACACCTGTGACATACTGGAGGTAAATAGCTCCAGTTTATGAGCATAATATATAACATCTATGCCGCTTTGACTTCAATGACATTTTGAATTGCTTTCACGTCTTAGCCGACTCACTTTTGCTTTTAGCTTCTACACATCAACTGACACTTTTAATCTTTAAGATTTTCATGCAATCAAACCCTGTTGATAAATGTTTTTAGCTGCAATGACAATTGCCATGCTAAGCATTTGTATAATTCTCTCCCTAAATCATCAGTTGTTATTGTTAGTGGCAGAGTGTGCCATTTCCAGACTATAATGCAGCTGTTGTGCTAAATATGATCATTATATTATCAAAGGTTTTCAGCAATTATACGTCAACAGAGGCCTCAAACGCATTTCAGTCAACTCGCGTGCAAACAATAACACATTTTAAAAGACATTTTAAACAGTTTACAGTGTTCGTGCCTGCAGTTTTTAAACTAGAAAATTAAGTTTTTCTAGTTTATTGTTCATGTTTCTTCTCTAAATAAAGTTGACTGAGCTGTGCTGGGTTCCTCACATACATGAAGGCGGATGCTTCCAAACACAGCACCTCAGTATGTGGATCAATTAACAAAAGCGTGTGTCTGTTGGACTCCTGTGCAAACCCTGCTGTGCTGCTGTGTGCCGATCTTTACCCTACATGCAATAGCAAAGCAGCAGTGATAACCTCAAAGGAAGACAGGGCAGAATGATACGCACTCTGGACTGATTAGATAAGTGCTGCAGAATGGAATAAAGTCACAGAGTTGCTGGTAATCGGAGAGGCGTTTAGTCACAGCGGTCAAGTTAGTCTGTGTGTTATACATGTGACTGAGGTATGAATCAGGGACTATTGTTGAGCCTGCATGAACAGTCATCACTCCCACATGGAGAATGAGCATTGCACTGATGAGTGTTTGCAGTTAGGAGACTGGATAATGTAGCAGGTAAGTTAGGGAAGACCATACCTTGTCTAGCAGCGTGTTTTGCCACATGCGGAAAACACCCTGGTAACTTTTCTCTCTTGCCGAGAAGGATGTGAAGAAGAACTGCAGGTGAAGAGATATAAAGTTATTGATTATGTGTTCATCAAACGGGAAATAAACTCTCCTCTCATCTAACACACCTTCTCTGTGCTTGTGCAGATCTGGATGGCATTGGGAATCAGACGAGCCGTTTTCTCTCTGGTCATAGTCATGATGTCTTTAAGAGTCAGTACAATCTTTAAGAAAAGGTGAGTAGTTAGAGCACACACGCTTATCAAACATTTTTTACAATGAAAAAAAAAAAAAAATCAACCCTTGGGGATCAATGTTGTGAGCTCGATCCTCCTTCAGTCAGGAGTATAAATGTTAGGACATCTTATAATGACTTTCAGAAACTCCCAAGGCGAGGCTTGAACTTACTACTCACAGCAGCAATGCTGCGTTAGCATATGGTCGACTAACACAAGTGTATCTCACATGATATTTTTACTGTGGTACATGCTTGCAAATGAGAATTTCTTGACATCTGTTTTTGAGGAACTGAAAACTAAATTGGATATTAATATGACAATATAATCTTGCACATATTCGGTTGCTTTTTCCACACATTAATGTGAACACAGTTTCTAGACTGTACAACCCCTCTCTCTCCCTCTGTCTTCCTCCACTCTCCAATTACCTTTGTACCCCGAAACACATTGCTGTAGAAACAGATCCAGTTCTCTGCGAGGTAGAGGCGTCCCTGAAGGAGGATGTCCCGCTGGAGTGCACACGGGTAGTCTATGGAAAATATATAGGCTGCTGAAATCATCCACACAACTTAATGTACCTGAGGTGACACACTGTATGTATGAAACAGGCTACTGTAATAAGATGGAGTGGGAGCCGTAGTGTGATTTAACTTCTTACACTTCACTTTAGATAAAGAAACCATGTAACCATTAATATTTCAGTTTAGATTCATTTGAGGTCTAGTCACCATAGCCTTGTGGTTTCCAGATGCTCCTGTGTCATGCTAGAGTGTCACATGTCTATTATATTACATCATTTAAACTAAACAAGAAAACTTAAAAACGAATTATAAAACAAGGACTATTTTGTATTTTCATGACCTTAAAATTGTTGCGCAAATTTAAGAAACATGAAAAATTGAAATAATTGATCTCAGTGAAGAATATCATTAATATAAATGATAGAATACATATCTGTATCATGGACCAACACTATACTTACTATGAGAAGCAGTCTTTATATAACTCACCCACTATGAGTCTCTCTGACTCCGGCAGCTCTTTGAACAACTTCTTAAATTCATCCAACCTCTGTTTGTAGGTCGTCAGAGGCGCTTGAGGTGCTGCGAGACATTGTCCCTGAGGGTCGGAGCTCTGGTGGAGGAGATGTGAACATTACTGGTAGGGAGACATTAATGAAACCGAGCACATTTGTTCTTTTTCTTTGCACACAAAAAAACAAGAACATATGATCAGCTGTAATTCTGACCAGAGGTCAAAAGAGGAAGACAGACAGATCGTCTCCTGTGAGTTTGAGCAGATAATAAACAGCATTGTGAGTCTTTTGGGCTTTGCGTTAGAGACAACAGCAATCCCACTTGTGAGAGGTGAAACATAGTGTAATGAATCTGACCCACGAGAGAGCAGTTGTATAATCAATGTTTCCATGCAGTTTATTATAAATTATACTAGAACTACATGATGTAAGTGACTTAAATGAAGGAGCCGATGGTCATTTACAAGTAGCAGCAGCTTTGTGTTAACTGGGACAGTGTTGTGTTTTTTACCTCTTCTTCATCAGAGCTCAACTTGACATCCCCTATGGATGCCGACTCCAGTGTAATATCATCACTGCCCACTCCTGACCAGCTGGATACCTGCTCCATCTGCTCTGCTTCAAATGAAAAACATGTGCTTCTGTGAAACCTCTTCAACTCTGCTGTAGATTGATGTTAACACATTTCAATCTCTCCAACATCATAAGGAGATAAACATAACCAAAGGGTCTTTTAGAGTTAAACTAAAACTCTGAACCTCGCCGGTAAATGTCCTGTAACAAGGATAGCCATGCAGCACAGGGAAGTCATAATCACTGCAACAGAACTGGTTTGACTAGAAGGATTCAATGGAGGCACTAGTGAAGTCATGCCAAAGAATAGAAACTTAATGCATGTATGACGCATGTGATATTATGTAAAACAATATCTTGAAGAACGGATTTATGTCACAAAGGTAAACACTTTTATACCAATTTTAAGAAACTTTCCACCATAATATACACCCAAACGCTTGTTGTGTGCTGTCAGATTGTGCCGGTTGATTGGATCCATCACATATCTATGAGAAGGGTTATCGCCCAAAACCCACATGATAAAAGCTATCAGATCTACGTGTATAAATACTTTTACACACAGCGCCATGAGCACACGGGCGAGCTGAACCTCCAACATGTCTCCACATGCGGGTTACCGACATGAGACTAAACTCTTGTCGTCAGTCACTTACCGGGCGCGGTTTCTGTTCTCTCCAAGTGCGACAGAGTTAAAAAAAAATAAAAATAAGTCAAGGATATGCCAGGTTGTCCCACGCAGTTCTGCAGCGCTTCTGATGCGCTGTGCTCGTGCGCTTTGTTGCATGTGCATCTCATCTGCTCAGAGGAACATACTTAATGGGAGTTGCCATCTCATTCGTGACGCTCATTGGTCTTCACATAACTAGTTAATGGCTGTAAAATGGCATCTCCCTAAATGTATTCAGGAGTGGATTCCGCTAAAGTACAGTACTTTTGTATTCCAAGTATTCAGGTGAAAAAGCTACTGCAGAATGTTTTATTCACTTTAAAAAAGGTGTTTGACTTAAAATCACAACAGTTTGAGGACTTCTATTAATTTTGTAACACCAAATTAAGTTCGGTATAACAGTATTTAAAGAATATACATGTATTTTTAGGAACAAAGCATAGGGTGGGGATCTGGAGTGATATGCAGAGAGACCAGTTCAGCAGCTCTGACAGCATCATTAAGAACAATCAGACCACAAAGGCAAAACACACAACATGTTTCTTTTTCCTCATGTTTTAATTATTCTGGAGTAACATGAAAGTATTGGACAGCAGAGTGTCGACTCTTACACATTCACACAGCAAAGTACACAACACTGCACAGGGGGAAACACAACCATAAAAAGAAAAAAGAAAAGAACGACAAAGCCTTCACGTCAAAAGGCCGGCAATAAATAGGCTGATCTTATTAAATTTATATTTAATACTCTTCTGTACAGATGGTCTATGAATTACAATACATCAACCGAACAACCCTCTTCAGGAAGAGCAACACAGACACACAAAAGAAAATCATGTAAACATAGAAAGGAAGAAACGGGGTGGAAGAGATCCTTCGTTCACACACACATTAAATCCACACACGCACGCACACACACACAACCAACGACCATGCAGAGGATCCAGAGTGTGCCTATATGAGGCAACCAAAAATTAATGAATACAGTACACCTTTCTCTTTTCCCTCCACACAAAATTGCACGCACACACACACACACAATCACTCACAAAAGGAGCACAGGGAGTATGCAGGTTTTGGGCAGACGAGGAGGTGGAATGTGATTCTGCAGTGGCGGTGTCAGAGATGAAAACTGGGAAGGTTGTGAGAGCAGGCGGCCTATTCCTCCAACGTGCGGAAGGCGTTCTGCATGTCCTCCACTAGCTGAGCGTACTCGGCCTTGATCTTAACCTCGCCTTCCTTCACCGGGTCCTGTACCAACAAAGAAACACAGTCTCACAACAAGAACAGAAAACAGGAAGCGTAGGCAGATTCTGTGCATGGTCTGTGGTGCCTGAGCTATGGCCACCATCCTCACTGTGTCCTACAGATGTCATTTGAAATAGGCTGCCCCATCCTCTTGGAACAATGTACAGACTTGAAACTGTCAGAGCTTTAAGTTAATTAAATGTATTGTTGAGGAATCTGAACTGGATATTATAGACACTCTTGTCTCAGCCTGTTTTTGTTGTTTGCATTTATTGTGGTAACAATGTTTTCATGCTACGCCCTTGGACAGGTGTCTCTTTAATTATGACAAAAGAAAACCTGATGGGTGGAGATCATCGCAACCGGTCTAGGTAAAGCACTTAAAATGTTCAATTCTTTATTGTGATTGTCTCAACTCCTAAATGCACTCAGTGTATTACAGCAAACAATACGTCAACAAGTAATCCTTTTAAGAAAAAAAAGTCTTATTTAAAAAGCAGTATTCCGCCTTTTACATTGTGACCTCTGCAGAATGTGTAATGCTTTACAATTGATATATTTTAAAAAATCCCTTTTTTCCTTATTTTTATTATGAGTCTTAAATCTTGAAAACGGTTCCATAGTTTTACAGGAAATAAAGCAAAAAGTGCAAAGTCAAACAACTCATACATACAACTTAAATGAGAACCACTAAATTAACACACAAAGCAGAGGAGATATACAAGCTTTTGCAGACATACACACCTTAAATTTCATTGAGCTGATCCTGTATAGGATTTCTCCCATGTGCTCCTTGATCATGGCCCAGGTGATCTTGTTGTCGCTCTGAGCTGTGGTCTCCACTGCGTGCCGTGCCATGTCGTAGAAAGAGATCATGTTGGAGAGGATGCCCACCGTTTTATAGAAGGGACAGAACCTGAGGACATGGACACAAATCAGTCAGCCATTTTGGATCAAATACCCAAGAGCAGAGTTCCACTTTCTCTCCAGGGGGTCCGGTATCCGTTTGACGTCTGAATGCGAGTAAAGGTGAGTGAGTACATGCTACGTTGGGTGTGATGCTACCTGTCATAAGGTGTGTAACCGTTCTGCTGCAAGAAGTCGTCTTTAAGCAGTTTGGCCACCTCCAGGGTGATTTTGTCTGTTTCTGCCAGTGATGCCTGTTAAAAAAATATAAGTTAAATGAAAGAAATGTGTTATAGAAAGCAGATTTCTTTTTTTAACTTGTCTAGCTTCGAAGGTACATACTGGGAAAGGAAAAAAAATCAAGTAAAACTTAATTTAAAGATCAAACCCCTGCCGCCAACTTGATGCTGAATTACCTTTCCGACGAGCTGCACAATCTCAGCCAGGTCCTCCTCCTCCTGCAGGATCTCCTTGGCCTTAGTACGCAGAGGCACAAACTCTGGGAAGTGCTTGTCGTAATACTCATCTAGAGCACGAGTGTATTTGCTGTAGCTGATCAGCCAGTTCACTGAGGGAAAGTGCTTCCTCTGAGCCAGCTTCTTATCCAGACCCCAGAACACCTGAGGAAATAACCGCAACCTTAATGAGTAAAGAACTGAGCACCTTGAATCAACAAAGCTTGATAAGAATCTGAATGTGTACATTTACCTGCACAATACCAAGGGTGGCTGAAGTGACAGGGTCAGAGAAGTCACCACCAGGAGGCGATACACTGAGAAAGGAACAAACTGTTTTGTTACACTATGTACAAGATGTGCAGAGTAATGTCTCCCTCTAGTGTTAAAAAGCTGAACTCACGCTCCAACAATACTGACGCTGCCCTCCCTCTCCGGGTTGCCCAGACACTTCACCCTGCCAGCACGCTCATAGAAGGAGGCGAGACGGGCGCCCAGGTAGGCAGGATAACCACTGTCTGTGGGCAGATACAGACAAGAAGAGGAAGAGGGAAAAACAAGTGCCAGGTGGTGCTTTTAGAGAAAGATTGTCTTCTCATTTGTGCACCAACTTTACTTTTTAGTTTGGAAGAAGGCAAGAGCATCAATGAGCGCAAGTATTTATTTAGGTTGCGATTTTAAGCTCAATATACATCTTCTTGCAGTGCAATTGAAACCCATTTTAATGTAGGGCTGCAACCAATAATTAGTCATCATTGACTAATCCCCAGAATATTTTCTTTATTATTGGTTAGTTTATAAAATTACAAAAAAGAAAATATAAATCAAAATATCCATCATAAGTCCTTTATGATGTCAAAAAATATCTAATGCTGAATACATATTAATTGTGATCATTTTGACAGATATTGAGTAAATATGTTCTGCCATATTAGAGGGAATGATCATTTTGACAATATTATTTTAATTTTCCTTGAAGCACATTTTAAAAATGATTATAGTGTGATTTCTGCAGAGACCTGTGATCTTCAGGGAAAATGGTAATTTGACACATTGCCTTGAACACACATTGCGTCTTATAAACATTGCAGTAGATCATATTGAGATTATTTGTCTGAACAACAAAGCAAAACTCCCCAAAATACTCAGTTAACCATCAAAGAAGACTGAGAAAATCTCCAAGTATTCACATTTAATAACCTGGAACAACTGAATCTTTAGCAATTTTGCTTCATTTAATTATAAATTTAGATTAGTCAATCAAATGAAAGATAAATTGTTGAACTTTTTCTGCGGTAGTTGGAAACTTACCAGCAGGCATCTCAGCCAGACGGCCAGAAATCTCCCTGAGAGCCTCGGCCCAACGGGAGGTGGAGTCGGCCATCATGCTCACGTGGTATCCCATGTCTCTGAAGTACTCGGACAGCGTGATTCCTGCCAAAACAAACTGATTTAGTATGCACTGCTCGTGTGTGTTAATCCACAGTGAACGAGATTCTTTATTCCAACACATGTAAGTGATCAACGAGTGTTCACCTGTGTAGATGGAGGCCTCTCTGGCAGCTACGGGCATGTTGGAGGTGTTGGCCACAAGCGCTGTTCTCTTCATGATGCTCTCCGTCTTCCCATCCACCTCCATGGTCAGCTGTTGGTCAGACCGCACGGTCAGTCACTCTGAACACCAAATCAAGTTGAAATACAATGCCACCGCCATCGTTACCCACCTCAGGGAAGTCTCGCAGTACTTCTGACATCTCGTTACCACGCTCTCCGCAGCCTACGTAGACGATGACATCACTGTTGGAGTACTTGGACAGGGACTGGGAGATGACAGTCTTTCCACAGCCGAAGGCTCCTGGGATGGCCGTGGTACCTCCCTGCACACATCTTCACACAGAGGAGAGGAGAGTACAGGATGAGGAAAACATTTTCAACACGTCTTGAGTGAAAATGTTTCAACGGCGGATGCAAGACTCACGGGAAAAGGGCGTCCAGCACGCGCTGTCCGGTCAGCAGCGGGTGATTGGCGGGCAGCTTCTCTGTGACGGGTCGCACTTGTCTGACAGGCCACACCTGCACCATGGTGAACTTCTCCTTCAATCCCTCAAACTCCAGCTCCATCACAATGTCCTGACACAGAGACGCACACACCATCAGCACCAAGCAACATCTAACAATAGCAAAATAGCTGGGAGGAGTGGTGGACTCACGGAGACGTCGTAGTTTCCAGGTGGAGCCACGTAGGTTACAGTGCCTCTGTTTCTGGGAGGCAGCATGATCTTGTGCTTGATGAGGGAGTTCTCGGTCACCATGCCATAGATGTCTCCTCCTGTGATGTGACTGCCAACCTAACAGTGATGAAAAACAGGCAAGCTGACATGAATCGGATAATTTAAACATGCCATGCTGAAGGTTTGAAGGTTGAAGCTGCACAGACACACACCCGCAGGCTTTTGACAGGAGAAAACTCCCACTTGAGGTCTCGGTTCAAGGCTCCGATGTTTACACCTCTGGGGATGTAGATGCTTTGTGTCATGTCATTGATGTCCTTCAGTGGTCGCTGGATACCGTCAAAGATGGAGCCCATGATTCCTGGACCTAACTCCACAGAAAGAGGTTTCCCCGTCCGCAGCACAGGATCTCCAACAGACACACCAGCTGGATTCAAGGTCAGGAAAAATGTTTGGACAGGAATGTTGGAATACTTCAATATAAACTTTTACATAATTTAGCAAAGAGACTCCTGTGCATCAGAGTGGAAGACGGCAACATTAGTCACAACACATTCATGTTTCCTTTCCATGTTCTGAAGATTATCTCCTTAATTATGTGCTGTGATTTTTTAAATTTTTTATTCTTTGACAAGTATCATCTATTACATATTTCGTTTTTGATATCTTCTCATTCTTATAGAGCTGTTAATAATTATTAGATTTCAGAATACAGTCATACCGATGGCTTAAAAGCAGCCATACAATGGATCAATATGAAAGCTGTAACATCCAGTGGAGACGGGGAATTGACAGGCACGTGGTGAAAAGGATACATGTCTCCTCGTAGACCTGGATGGTGGCCATGTCCCCCTCCAGCCTGATGATCTCTCCCACCAGCTCACTGTGGCCGACACGGACCAGCTCATACATAGCTGCTCCCGCCATGGCTGTAGCTGTCACCACTATTGAAACAAACAAGTGTAAACAATCCAGCTGGGTAGAAGTTAAACAATCAGAGAGTAGCAGCTGAACAAGTCTGTGCACTTCCGTTTGCTTCTTTCAGCTCAAATGTTGTTTTAAAGGCTTCTGTTGTCATTCTGTTCGGTTATAAGTGTAAAGCTAAGAGAGAGTTTGACATTGATGGTTGTATTTATGCAGGTGTGGTGGCCCACCGGGTCCGGAGACTCCATGAACGTAGCCAAACTCGCTCTCCCTCTCCTCGTCCCTGATCTTGGGCAGCTTGGACATGTCCATCTTCACTGGTTTATTGAGCTGACTGGAAGCAGAGCAGAGAGAAGAGGACAATGTGAGGAAGACATCCGGCAACAGAACGAAAAGGAAAAAGGACAATTAAACAGGAGTCTGCCGGAGAGGCCGTCCTCTCCGTGGCAATGGTCACTTACAATAATATGATCTCGGTGTCTACATTTTAATTGTTGATTCGTTTTATTGGCAGCCATAAAGCAGCTGTGGGTAAGAACTCTCATATTATATGATTTACAGTTCATTTAATAAGAGACCACACTGTGTTTAGTACCAGTCTGTTTAAGAATTGAGCCAACTGTATGTGAAGAAAATTTAAATCTATATATGGTCATACAAGAGTCCGCAGCAGGGTGCATCCCCATCTTACAACTTTAAATATTGATGCCAACTCAAACATAACAGTTCTGAGTAAAAATAAAGTTCTCACGCATCATTTTCAGCATGATGTTTAAAAACAAAATTACTTTTCACAACAGATTCAGACTTTTTTCATAATAAAAAAGGTAGAAACTATATTAGAATGAAAAAGATATTATGGAAAGAATTTAAAAAAAGAGATAAATATTGGCACGGCACCGTGGTGGAACCTCAGTAGTGGCGCCTCCTGCTGTTACCATGGAAACCTCCATGAAAATATGGCAACATCACTGCTCACGACTCTGCTTTTCTTAGCATTACGGTGCCGGATCGAGGCCACTGCAGTACAGTCAGTAGGACGTGTGAGGCTACCACTAGAGGGGAATCCCACAGAGCAGCGTGCTCCTCGCCTTACCTTCACATGTGGACAGGCAGTAGATGTACGTTTTGTGAGCAGGCTCCTTTTCCAAACAGACATCTTTGTATAAAACTCTTCCGTCTCTTCTTATTCCTATTTTCACGTCACATATCTACTGACAGCTTGTGTTTAACTGCAGCTCCTGCGTGTCACTGCAGTTAAACACAAGCAAGTCGTGACGGAGACCCATCCCCACAGAGAGCTGGCTGCACGATGCTCTTATCTGCAATATACTGTGCGTACCTATATTCTATGTGTGTCCCTCTCACACACACACTTTTTTAAACGTTCTATCTGACAATCATATCACACCTACAGTACTCTGCATCCATGCCCTTTTCTTGCCCTTCCCACTGATGTACAGATCTTCCTGTTTAAGCTAGGCTGCTTAACCCATCTGTGCAGGAATTTAACAGCTCCACCAATGGGTCATTGTAGGAATTACAGGTGACACCTAAAAAGGTTTTTTTCTTCTAGCACAGCATTTTTAAAAGGAAAAAAAGACAACAAAAACTAACAAAATGATCTTGGTTGATTGTATTTCTCATCTCAAAAGCACACAGAACACATCTTCAACAGGTACACTTGAGCAATTCAACATCAATGCGTACTTAAAGTTAGTTTTAAAGAGCCTTCGAAGAGCATAATACAGTGGGAAGATAATGTCTATTTGTTCTGATGATTCATTCACATAATATCACAAACACCTCTCGACCTGCTTGATTAGTTTGAATTCTTCAAATCAAACTAGATTTACATGTAGACTTTGAAAAAAAATTAAAACATATGACAAAAATATCACACTATTTTTTAAAAGTCATTAAAGCCACATCCTTTTGTAATAATCTTTGCTGCAACGACAGACATCACACTTGATCATATGACCCTGGCACATGACTAGCTGGTCTGATCTATACAAGTCTCTTTAAGGAAGTGGAAAACTAGCATGGTGCAAAACTGGGAAGTATAAATTATGATTGTGTGTACACACTGGAGAAATGTTCCCCCCCTGACTACAATCCTCCACGGAAAATTGGCATGAGGCATATATTCAAAATAATTTAGCCTTAATTATGTTACTGCTGATATTAGATGGTATGTTGAATAATTTGTGCTGGAGGTTAGAGAGGTGGGAATGGTCAACAGTTTGTAATCCAGACAGAGACACATTTACTGCACCTTGTTTTCTGTAATATATGTCAGACGGCAGGCAAAACATATATAATTAAAAATCAGACTAACAACACATAAATATATATGTTGGTGTTGGTGTCTGTGCAAAAATAGGGTCAGAAATGTAACATCTATGTGAGATGATCACATCCTGACACACTGATGTAAATTGCAAATTACTTGAAAGCATGTAGCTAATCGCATGAAACTCAGCTAAATTAGATCGTTTAATCTAACAACAATAAAACATATTTAATGGCATAACAATGACCCAGCGGCCTGTATGTGGTGTACCGAAAGTGGTCTCAATGCAGGATATTCAGCTTTCCTCGAAACTGTATCCAACACTGGCCATCTTTACTGACACATTATTACATTATGAATATATATATATATCTATCATTTTAACTTAATCCCACTTTGTCGTCACACTGCAAGCAACGTCAGACGGCTTCGTATGTTATTCCGTGTTGTGAAAGCGATAGCAAATACTGGTCTCTCGGCCTGGATGAAAACCGCTGTCTCTAACGTTCGCGTTTTGTCGTAACAGCGTAGCTACATTATGTCATAATGAAAACACAACGAAGCCAATGTGAGTTCATAATTTGGAGATCAGGGTTGACGAATAAAAGGTCATAGTTACCGTCTGGTTGTGAAGTGGTGGTTTACTGTCTTGCCTCGAGAGAGAAACGACGGGTGCTGCGGTGCGTGACAGCAGACTGAGATCAGCTGACTTCATTCACTCGCTGCTCGGTTTTACTGCTGGGGCCCTGCAACTGCCGCCATTTTGGATCCGCCCCGTGAGCTACCGTAAAGCGTTTGCAAGTGTTGAACGTCGGTGATCGATCACAGCATGACCTAAAAATACGATTGCACACATTTTTTTGTATGTATAAACTAAGTCAAATTACTCTCTATTTATGAGACAATCAGTATTTTAATGTACTCAGCCCACCTGGTCCCAATCCAGGAAATGAACACCCAGAATAGTATTATGTATACCTGTCTAATTCATTCCTCGTCAGCCTGTCCAAAGAAATAGGGCAAATATAGTTTTAAACACATTAAACTTAACTTTATTAAATGTCACGTCTCTGTCAGGAAAAACATTTTTAATCAATGATTTTATTATTAGGTACAAACTTGATTTTTTGTTTTTAACCGAAACTTGGTTAGACCAAGATAACAGTGCAGCTGTTCTTATTGAAGCAACACCTCCCAACTTCAGTTTCATGAGTGAAACAAGAGTGCATAAGAAAGGAGGTGGAGTTGCTATTTTATATAATGAGTCTCTTCAATGCAAGCAGATGTCTTTTGGTCATTTTACTTCCTTTGAATATGTGGCTCTCAATTCCACGCAAGTTTTATTCCTCAACATTTACAGACCACCTAAATACTGTGCAACCTTCTTTGATGAGTTTACTGAACTGCTGTCTACAATCTGTATTGATTTTGATTGTGTTGTCATTGTTGGTGGTTTTGATATCCATGTTGATAATCCCCAGGACAGAGGGTCTATAGAGCTATGTGGTGTCCTTGATAACTATGACCTGACTCAGCATGCAACAGGTCCCACCCACAACAAGGGGCACACTCTAGACCTAATCATCACCAAAGGTCTGAACATTTCCAAGGTTGCTGTGACTGATGTTGCACTCTCTGATCATTCCTGTGTTTTCTTTGAGAGTGCAATCTCTCTACACACAAATGTCCAAACCAAGGTTGTGACAAAGCGTTACATCACTGAAAACACCAGTGAACTATTTATTCAGAAGTTCTGCTCCACACCAGCCCTCTCTTGCATCTCAGTCAATGAGCTTGTGGATGGCTTCAATTCTAAAGTTAAAAATGTTATTGATGCCATTGATGCCCCCCCCCCCGTGAGCCAAATTAAAATGTCTCTGTTACTACGACATAAATCCATTTAATTTAGGGTTAAGAAACCAACATTACTCTATCAAAGATCAAGATCAAACTTAAAACAGATGAAAATAACAAAGTCAAAAATTAAACACACGTTATTATATTAACTTTGTTCAAAGCTTTTTTGTCACAGTTGAGAAGGACATGACTCTGAGAACATGCATGTGGTCTGGGGCAGTGGTTTAACTGATCTGGCTGCAGGACCCACCATCACCCTGAATGACAAGCCGCGACCAAAGCGAGGAACATTTTCAACTTCTCAATTTGATTTAATGAAAATATGGCACCTAGGTTTGAACCTGAGATAGTATCACAGTATGCCAAACAGAAATATTCCCTTTCACACTCAATTAAAAACCCAAAAGTGCTTCTTAAGGATACAAGGTAATACAACACACATAATAATGTTATAACTTCAGCCTTTTTGAACATAACAAAAAAAAGGTTGGGAATGAAGCAAACTATCACAAATAGTCCGATGTGTAAACTCACGCAAGTAAAGTGTGTTGTGAACGCAGCATTGAGGAGTGTGTGAATATTCAATTCAATTCAGTTTATTTTATATAGCTCAAAACCACAAATTAAAATGTGCAATCTGTACAAATAACATCCTGTCCCGGGACCTCACATCAGATCAGGAAAAACTCCCCAAATAAAGATAGTAAAAACCATTTCACAGGGAAAACAGGAAGAACCCTTCAGGAGAGCAACAGAGGAGGATCCCTCTCCCCGGATGGACAGAAGCAATAGATGTCATGTGACCAGAATGAACAACGTAACAGAGTTACAACACATGACATCAATATGACTGAAATTGAATAAATTGCACTCTGCCGCATTAAAAAATCCCTTCAAAATAAAAGCACAGGATTTTTTTTTTTTTTTTGCCCATGTAAAATGACCGTCCTGACGGACTGAAAACGTGTCCGCGAAAGACTGAAAACGGGTCCGCGAATGACTAAAAACGGGTCCGCGAATGACTGAAAACGGGTCCGCGAATGACTGAAAACGGGTCCGCGAATGACTGAAAACGGGTCGCAAATGACTGAAAACGGGTCCGCAAATGACTGAAAACGGGTCCGCGATTTCATGGCTTTCAAGCCGTCGCGCCTTGATTTCGACACCAGTGGTCTAAAGTATTTGCAAAATCAATAAAAAGATTAAAAAAAAAAAAAAACTTCGATATGAGCAAGAGCCGCATGAAACCAGGCAAAGAGCCGCATGCGGCTCGGGAGCCGCGGGTTGGCCAGGCCTGCACTAAGGTGAAGGTTGTCTCGGGTAAGAAAAGATCCCCTTGGAGAAATGCCACGCTGGTCAGAATAGAGAAAAGAGAGTCGGAAAGCTGAACGCAGGTGGCGAAAAACTAATCTCCAGGTTCACTGTGGTATCTATAAAGAGAGACTTCACAATTATAATTTGGAACTTAGAAATGCAAGACAGGCCTTCTTCTCTGACATCATAACCAAAAACAAAAACAATACACGCTTGCTACCGTCGACAGGCTAACAAACCCTCCGGTGTCGATAACGGCTACGCTCCAATCCACCTGGGCATGCAATCAATTTGCCTCCTATTTTGCTGATATAATTCAGAGAATTAGACAAGCAGTCGGTGGCTCCACACCAACCACAGGATATGTGTTGTCCCCATCTTTAAATAGCATCCATTCAAATATCATGACACAATTTCACTCAATCAACCAAAGAAGCCTAGAAGACATTATACAACATCTGAACACATCCTCATGCTGCTTGGATATTCTACCAACACTCTTTTTCAAAAATATTTCACACTGCATGACCGCTGATCTTTTACAAATTGTAAACACATCCCTTCTCTCAGGTGTTTTCCCACAAGCCCTAAAAACTGCAGTTATTAAACCACTTCTAAAGAAGGCTAGTTTAGACCCCGAAATATTGAAAAACTATAGACCAATATCAAACCTCCCATTCTGAAGTAAAATAATGGAAAAGGCGTTTTTTCAACAGCTGAACAACTTCTTGGCTGAAAATAACTGTTTTGATGTCTTCCAGTCCGGCTTTCGTCAGCACCACAGTACTGAAACTGCTCTTGTTAAGGTTTTCAACGACATCCACTTAAACACAGACAGTGGCAGAACTTCAGTCTTAGTATTACTGGATCTGAGTGCTGCATTCGACACGGTTGATCATGACATACTACTAGACAGACTGAAAGTCTGGGTAGGACTCTCTGGCGCAGCACTTAACTGGTTTGAATCCTACTTGAAGGACCGACAATACTTTGTGTCGGTAGCTAATTACACATCAGAGCTGACTAGGATGACATGTGGTGTTCCCCAAGGTTCAATACTGGGGCCTCTTCTGTTCAACATCTACATGCTTCCACTGGCTCAGATTATGAAAAACAACAATGTGTGTTATCATTGTTATGCAGATGACACACAACTCTGCATAACTATATCACCAGGGGACTATAGTCCCATAGAAGGGCTGGCTAAATACATTGAAGAAATCAATAACTGGATGTGCCAGAATTTTCTTCAATTAAAACAAGATAAAACAGAAGTAATTGTTTTTGGTCCCAAGGACGAACGATTAAAAGTCAGCGCTCAGCTTCAATCACTAATGTTAAAAACCTCAAACCAAGCCAGAAATCTAGGTGTAGTTATGGATTCAGACCTCAACCTGAACAGCCATATCAAGACAATTACAAAATCAGCCTACTATCACCTGAAGAATATATCAAGGGTTTGAGGACTTATGTCTCAACAGGATCTGGAGAAACTTGTCCATGCATTTATCTTCAGTAGACTTGACTACTGTAACGGTGTGTTCACAGGCCTCTGTAAAAAGTCAATCAGGAAGCTGCAGCTGATTCAGAACGCTGCAGCTCGAGTCCTCACTAAGACCAGGAAAGTGGATCACATCACTCCAGTTCTGAGGTCTTTGCACTGGCTCCCTGTCAAACAAAGAATTGACTTTAAAATCCTGCTGCTGGTTTATACAGCACTATATGGTTTAGGGCCTTAGTATGTTTGTGATCTGCTGCTACCTCATGAACCATCCCGGCCCCTCAGGTCGTCTGGGACGAGTCTACTTTCTGTTCCAAGAGTCAGAACTAAACATGGAGAAACAGCGTTCAGCTTTTCTGCTCCACACATCTGGAAGAAGGTCCCTGAAAGCTGCAGGTCTGCTGAGACCCTCAGCTCCTTTAAGTCCAGTTTGCTGCTGCCTTTAACTGGACCAGATTCAATTACTGCATCTCACTACTGCATTTTATTTCTTAAACTGCACTGCAACTTTTATTCAACTTTTATTTTTTATTTTACTTTTTCAACTTTTATTTTGCTTTTTGACTGTTTTAATGTTTTCTTAACTGTTTTTAAATCTGCATTATGTTTTGATGCTTTTAATGGTTTTATGTGAAGCACTTTGAATCGCCTTGTTGTTGAAATGTGCTATACAAATAAACTTGCCTTGCCTTGTCTCGCCTAAAGCGGTGTGGTTATTGTCCGTGGTAAAATAGGTAAGGCAAGGTTGTGACAGTGTATTCAAAAGCATTTACATTTTTTCTTCTTCTTCATTTAGCAAAAGTATAGAAATTTCCAAAAATGAAAGTTGTTGTATGTACATTAACTGATTGTATTTGGTGCCCTGAGTGTCGCCTCGGAGGCTGAGCTTCTGCTCAGGTTTCTGAAAAATCCACCAATCCCGCCTCGTCCACTATGATTGGCAGATTTTATTCTTAACATAATCCCAACCACGACGCCTCTCTGACCTTCTCTTCTCAAATTCGACGACAAAAAAATAAGATTATTGTATAACACAACACAGCATTACCCATTATTATAACTATTCTACGTGGCTGTTTTAATTTACTGTAGTGTAACATCAACCTCTTGCTTGCGGTCACAGTAGATCCTGGGAGACCAAACTGAGGATACCAAACTCCTTTTAAAACATGCAGCAACGCATGTGCGCATGCGGGGGTCAGGGTTGACAGTCTCCACACAGTCGTGGAAGGAGTGCGGCGGCGGCTAAGCTAACTGCAACCACCGCAACTAGCTACATGTGGAGGGTAAAACGGGAGGCATCCCTGACCCTAACTCTGTCAATATCCCTCCTTTTTTACACAAAATAACTCTAAAGTTCAGCCTCATCGAAAATAAGGGATATTATCTATTTACAATGAAAGGGTGAGTGTAAGCTTTTGAGTCACGGATAAGTAGCTTAGCACGAGTAAAGTTTTTCATTTTTTTTTCTCTCTAATGGGAGGCGGGGAGGAGACGGAGAGGCTAGCTAGCTTGCTAAGCTACTTTAATTTACGTGTATGGCAAACAAAATACGACGGACAGCCCTGTGACCGAAACTGTTCTGTCACGTAAATGCTCGTTAATTTAAGCCGTGTATCGGTTCGTTTATGTCGGGTTACTCAAAACTAAGTCCTAGCTAGCTGCTACTGGGGAGCTGAGTCAGAAAACACCACTTTGCTAAGTTAAGCTAAATAGGCAGATTCTGGATCTGTGATACTTCGCTTCTTAGTCGACAACTGGACTTCACTTGTGGTTTCTCAGCCAAGTCGGTGAACAAAGTTACTGAACAAGTTGCAGGCACTGTGAGCTCATGTCGGTCGGTTACCGCGATAACGTGATACCGACATCAGCTTCAGAGTCTGCTCCAGTTTACTTCGTGTAAATGTCAAAGTGACACACGAGCGCTGGTGCTGGACGTCGTAATATGTCTGGTTGCGGATTTGGTGCTCGGATAGCACGAGAGCTGTTAACGCTGAAGTACGTTTAACTAATACATTTCAGATAGGATTTAGGAGACTTTACTGTTAGAAGTTTGCACGGATGCTGGCACTGCATATATTGATGAGCAGGACACGTGACCAACAGCTGTTTTTAGGATGTGTTGTCTCCTATAAATACCAGTGAACCCCTCAATGATAAACACTGGAGGGTTGACACTAACACACATCCTTTGGTTATCCTGTCTATTGATTTTAGCAGGTGCCTTCATTTCTTAGTGAATATAAAGCATGTATATCCACATCATTAGCTTTTTTTAAGTGATTTAGGTAGATTGTGTCTGTCACCAGGAGTAATGTGTGACAATTATGTCAGTGGAAAAGCTGGTTTGATTTTACTATGGGGGATTAATTTCCCCCAGCTTTGATAAACCCGGTAATGTTCAGCAGTTTGTTTGAATTATCTAAATGGCCTAATCTGCTGTTGATCGACTAAAGTACTCTAATAATCGTTTCAAATGTACCATTCACTTTGTCAAAGCAACTGCATTTAAGTAATTAGAGAAAAAAAAAAGTCAAGCATTTGATAGTATACAGCTGGATCTCAAAGTTACAGAATGCATTTGAGTCACAATAATGTACTTGTCGCCAGCCAATTGACCGTTTTGCTATTGTTTCAGTAGCCGGATCGAGCTGGGGGATGTTACGCCCCACAACATAAAGCAGCTGAAACGTCTGAACCAGGTCATCTTCCCTGTCAGCTACAATGACAAGTTTTACAAAGATGTACTGGAAGTTGGAGAGCTTGCAAAGCTAGGTAAGAAACATCACTCGTGTATTTTCAAATAACCTAACTTTTTGTTTTTCAAAGCATGAACTTAATGCAGTTCTGGTAATAGTGAGAGACTAGAAGGGGAAGTCACTGTCATGATTCTGTCTTTGGTCAGTGAAATGTAGAAGATTACACTACTTACTACATGGATGAAAACCATTCTTCCTTAACTGCTTGGGTCCATACATGGGCTAAACAAAGTCCTTCAAAGAGTCATTTATAGACCTAATCAAATGATGTTGTCATGAAAACCTTAAATTTCCCCTATTCTCTGCAGTCTAGCAATCATCGGCTCTTCAGTTAGAAGGAACTAAAGATTCCCTGGTGACGTTTTAGTACTCTTTGTTTTGCAGCATACTTCAATGACATTGCAGTGGGTGCTGTGTGCTGCAGAGTGGACCACTCTCAGAACCAGAAGAGACTGTACATCATGACGCTGGGCTGTCTAGCACCCTACCGTAGACTTGGAATTGGTAAAGAGCTCTGCATTTCTAGAAGACTCTGCAGTGCACCGTGTGATCTTATGCGTTGTTTCTCCAACTTTGCCTTTGTCGCTTTTGTCTTTCCAGGTACAAAGATGCTGAATCATGTGCTAAACATCTGTGAGAAGGATGGCACTTTTGACAACATTTACCTGTGAGTGTTTATTTGCAGAAGTTGTATGAGAGGCCATTGTAGCTTCAGTGGATTTAGTTAGCATACATTATTGTAATATTGTTTTACTGAAACTGAAAGAAGTGACTGCTTATTTCAGCCGTAGCAAAAACAAATACTTTCATTCCATTGTTTCTCGTTGAGCAAACCGTCAAACTGTACTACCACTAACTAAATTTCTCCTTTCCCTTTCCACAGTCATGTGCAGATCAGCAATGAGTCAGCCATTCACTTTTACCAGAAGTTTGGCTTTGAGATCATCGAAACAAAAAAGAATTACTACAAGAGGATAGAGCCCGCAGATGCCCATGTGTTGCAGAAGAGTCTGCGCAGCCCATGTGCGCCGCCCACTGGAGAGCTTCAGAAGGCAGAGTAGGGGCACAGCGTTTGGAAAGCACAGTTGTGCCAGCCTCCACAGAAACAGAACTGTGACAAATGCCCCAGGGTCGACACATCCAACACTTTCTTCAAAGGACGCAAAAAGAGAAAACAAATTTAAAGTACAAAAAAATGCTGCATTTATTTTGCAATGGGGTCCCCTTTTGATTTTTGCATATTTTATTTCTCCGTGTCCTCATACAGATAATTGAAAACGAAAAAAAAGCTCAGTATTCAAAAGTGCGCCTATTGACAAAGTTGACAACTTGGACAGTTTTAGACTTGGTGAAGGGGGTTAGGGTGTGGTGTTTGCAAATCATTCTGTTTGTGTTTGAGTTGTTTTTATGCGGTTATAAGGCTAATGGGGACATATCTTTACTGTTGAGCAAAAGAAAACAGTTGGTTAGAAGCTGTAAAAGTGTTTGAAAGACCATCACTGACACAAGTACCAGCTTGTCAGCTTGGAGTGACGCTTTGAGCTGTTACGTGGAACAGTCACAACTCTATTCCCTCACCACCTGAACCTTGGGAATTATGGGAAATGAGTCTGACCAGCTTGTTGGTATGTCATGACCAGAGGGGGGAAAGCAGAAATGTATCCCCTCGGTTCGGGTGTAAAGAATGCTGAACGGTTTTGAGATGGCAGGAAGACTTTGTCACCAGTCATAATTTCTGAATAACTTTATTTTCCAACCTGTTAATTTAATTCCCCTTCAACTGTAATTTTTATTTTTTACATTGAAATGGCAAATGGTTCAGAGCTTCTCCTGGGTTTACTACCAAGAGTGAAAACATTAAAGAATGAGAGAAACAAATTAAATATTGTATTGAATGTGTTTCTGAGATGGGCACTCCACATAGTCTTGATGTTTCAACTAAACTGTCCGTCTGTTTGGGATTGGATTTGGGCATTATTTACACTAGTATAATGAAGGTGTGTGTGTGAGGATATGTCTCTAAACACATGGAAGTGTTTTGAGACATCTTACCTTAAACACCTTTCAGACTTGGTCTTCTACAACTATCTGTCTGTCAGCTTCTGTTAAACACACCATTGTGTTTTGAAGCTTGCCTGATAGTTTGGCAGTTTTGGTAAATTCTCTCTAACACTGTTTTACCCAGAGGAAGCTCTGTCCCCTCTGCATGCAAGGAGAGTTGTGTCCTGTCCACTGTAGTATAAGCATGTTTTTCCTTTCTTTGAAGAATTTTATCTTTTCTGGAGCTCTATATTGTAAGACTTTTTAACGTCTAAATAAAGGAATTACTATTTGCAGTAAATGTTTTACTAATTGTCTTCCGTATTCTTCTGCATTATTAGCTAAATGCACATAATAAAACATACTGCAAAGAAAAATGTATAACAAATATGTCCCGTCATGATTGGCTGAAAATGCCAACATCTTTAATGCTATTGGCTCTCAGCACCTCATGGGCCCGCCCCTTTCTGCACCATGTTAGGTGTAGCTAGATTGTTTTGAGAAATGAGTTGAGTTAAATGCTTTGCTAGCCACCAGTTAGCCTTCAATCTACTCTCAGCGACAGACAGTCTCAAAAATGCTGAGGCTTGAGGTTAGTGGAAACTACCCGCCATTAGCAGCCTTTTACCAGCACAGACGCAAAGAAATACGCCAGTTATTTGCTTTATAATTATATCGGTAACGGTATAGTAAGCTAGCTATTAGCCAGTTAGCTAACAGACAGATAGCTTAATAGGTAATTGCTCAGGTTGCTAGTTTCTTGCTGGTTAACGTTACTGTTACGGACAGTAATTCGACTTTCGCTTGCTGTCAACAAGATAAACCACGACTCCCAACTGTATGCAATTCGTGAAACAGGCTGTAATAGCAGGCACATTAGTCTAGGTTAGCTGTAAAGCTAGGTTAATCAACACCAACTTGTTAGCGTCTAGTTGTGAAAAGCTCAGTGTAGTTTAACAATGTCCTATACCTAAAACAACATCACTGCTGGATTAATGCATCTAAATGATTTTCTTTGGTGTGATACAGTCTGGTGTCATCATACTTATGTATACTCTGTCTGGATGTTTTATGTTTTCATTGCAGGACTTTCACGGGAGGGATTTAAGGTCCAACTGTTAAATGTGTTGACTGGTTCCTTATCAAACAGGCAACTGTTCAGACAGGATGCCAGAGATGACTGAAACTCAAACACCTGGTCGTAAACCCAAGTGAGGATGTTTGAGATATCTGCTGTCTATTGCTGTTCTAACCAAAATATCAGTAGAGGCACTTGGATAAATATTTACATGATTGGAATACTAATGTAAATACTTTTTTTGCAGAAAGAAGAAAAACAAAGAATCTCACAATGCAGGTGAAATAATATATCCTGTTATGCTTCTGTTCAGACTTCGCTGCTTTGTGGATGGTTTCTTTAACTAGTGGTCACTATAAATTATAACTGTAACTGGACATTAAAGTATAGTCTCTTCTCTATATAGTTGAGAGACACAGAAAAGAGAAGATTAATACTGGGATTAACCGCATTGGTAATCTACTACCCTGTTCCAAAGCACTTAAACAGGTAAGAGACAATATGGCATTACTGTTTTGCGTTATCAGTATAATATTATGGTCAAATGCGTTTCTGCACAAGCCAGTGAACTGTGTTATATTTAATATCCCCTCATCTTAGAGTAAAAACATGATCTTGGATCAGGCCTTTCGTTACATCACTGAACTGAAGAAACAAAATGATACGTTGCTTCTGGAAGGAGGAGATAAAGTCCAAGGTGAAGTTTAATAATTGTACACATCTTGTTGTTTTTACAACAGTGCACACTTTGATTTGCTCATAGTTTTTATTTATACTTGGAAGTTATAGTGTTACTGTACAGTATGTGCATTTAGATGTATTGGCGTAAGTATACTTGATTGATAATATGTGTGCTTGGTCTGTGTGCAGCTGAGGAGATCCGTCGGCTGCGGCGTCAGATGGAGGAGCTGAGGAGGGAGAGTGCTCAGTACATCGACCTCCTTAAAGCCCATGATATTAACATTTTAGAAGACCCCACTATTCACTGGAAGGGCAAACAGCGTTGCACCAAGGTAGCAAAGGTGACCCCTACTCACCAACTCCCAAAAGGGATCGTCGTCTACACCAATGGCATTGTAAAGTGCCCAGCAGGGAAGGAGACTAGCCCAACAATACAGCCTTCTAAATCATTAATTCTTCAGGCACCGTCTGAGGTCGGTGCCAGGTTGAGAGTTAATGGAGCCCTGTTGCAAGTTAATACTTCTTCTTCCACCCCTACACTTCTCCCTGGGTCGACTGCCACACCCAACCAGTCTACAATAGGCCTGAGAATGATAGAGCAGTGTGTGGTCGAGACACCGGCTGCAGCCCCCACTCTGCCACCCTCTGTGTCTTACATCACCCTCCAGATCCCAGCAGCCACCACAACCCTTTCCCAACAACCACAGCCTGCCGCCCCGGTCCCGACCCTCACCATAGCAGCATCTTCAGCGCCACAGCTCCCCACTGAAAGCCCTGTGCAGCCCTTGTCCAATCTGACCACACTCACCCAGGCTATAGCCACATCCAGATCAGCAACCTCAGAGGTTTGTTCTTGGGCCCCACAGGACACTGCCTTGAGGACTGTAAGTTACACTGCTATCCACAACAGCCAAGCCCTTCTTAGGGCTGGGGCGGCAGGCAGCACACAGACGACCTGGACAACGCTGCAGATGGCAGGAAACACAGTGCAACCAGTCTGCCAGAGTCTCCCCGCCCCAGAGATCATCAACACCACCCAGACTGTCCAGCAGGTGACTGTGTGTCCAATGGGCAACAAACCTTCTGTTCAGCCCATTCAAATACAGATGCAACCACATGTGCCTGTACAGCAAGCACCAATTACAGCACACATTCAAGCACAGCCCTTTCAGAGATCACCCCAGCTAAGGCCAGCAATCCTGAACCAGGTAAAGCCTCAGCCCGTTCTAGCCCCCCAACCACAGTGTGCTGTTCTCTCCCAGTCAGCCATAGTGCCCCAGCCAGCTGTGGTGGCCCACTCTGCCGTCGTGCCGTCGCAGCCCCAGTCTGCTGTACTTAAATCATTGGTTCCCCATCATCCGACCGCCCTCATACCTCAGCACATCCCTCAGCCGGCCCTGTTGCCCCAGCAACAGGCCACTGTGCTGCCCCTCCTTCAGACCATGCAGGTGCTGCAGGTCAACCCAACTGGAGGGACAGCCTCAGGTGTAACAGCCCAACAGAACACTAACAACCCAAGTGTGGTCATCCTGCAGCAGGCCAGTTCTTGCCCAACCCAGTCAGTTGTAGGGGAGGAAATGACAAATCAGCCACCATGTCAGCATATTGTAATCATCCAGGCACCCAATCAAGTTGCTCCTGCTCCGCAGAATCCTCAGGTTGGCATGGTGCCTGCTGCTGTGCCCACTGCTGTACCTGTCGTGTCCACTCAGATATCCACAACCAGTAGTGCAACATCTGCCACTTCCTTACAGAGTGTTGGGGGAAAGCAACTGGTGCACATTCTCCCACGCCCTGTTCAGCCTCATGTGAACCATCCCCTTCAGGTCACACAGGCCTCCTCTTCCCCACCAGTTCCTCCAGCCCCACAGACTATCACTGTGAATGGCCAGGTGTTTGCTTTGCAGCCCATGAAAACCTCTGACAAGTCCAGTTTTCATGCTGGCCAGAGTACACTCCAACTGGTCCAGCCCACCACCACTGAGGAACCAACTACTAATGTGGCCCTCAACAGTTTAGGTGCACTCAGCAGTCTCAATCAGAGCATCTCTCAGGGCCTTCCACTTACCATTTCTAGCCAGACTAATGGTCAGCTTCCAGCGGCTCCATTATCAGTAGTCCCGCAGAAGCAGTTTCCTGCTCCGGCATCCGGCCCTGGAACCGCACTTGCTCTGCCTGCCCGGCAGCTACAAATCCCTTCTTTCAACCCAGTCAAATCAGGGCTGGTGGGTAATGCCTCGAAGAGTCGAGGAAAGAGGCGTCACACAACTTTGAATACAAAGAGGGCGACAGCTAAAAGGACGAAACCAGCCAAAAAGAAAGGGCCACCTGTCGTTGCTGTTTCAGCCAAGCCTGTGGTAGCTGCAGGAGAAGGTCAGACTGTTCAAGTTTCAGTATCTGAAGTTTTACAGTCCTCGACAGTAAAAGTCATAGACATCCTCCCTACTAGTACCACAGCTGTCACAACAACAGATTGCAGTGAAGCTGTTGGGAATATCACCTCTACACAAAACACTCAGATAATGATTGTGTGTAGTTCATCTAGTGAGTCACCTGTATTTAGGCAATCCCATCCACAGAGCAAAAGCTCCGTCAGTGCAACTCGGTCTGATGTTGTGCTCAGTAACACTAGTGGTGTGGCGACTGCAGTTACAACTGTCAATGCCACATCGGTCAAGCCAACAGTTAGTGCAGCTATGGCCATTGAGAGTAAACCATCCATAGTTTCTGGCAACAACTCGACTTTAACCAAACTCTTAGTTCCAGAGGTTAAACAGCCACCCACTAGTTCAGCAACTAGCACAACACAAAGTAAGTCGGCTGCCACCACTTCTGTTTCTAAACAGAGCAAATCTGTGGTCAGTTCTGAAGGTGCCACTGAGCCTCTGTACACTCCCACCACTGTTTCTACCGCATGCCTGACTCCAGTCTGCACCAGCAGTATCCCAGCAACTGCACCAGTATCTTTAAATCAGTCTACCCAAACAACTTCAGTATGTCGTCCCCACCAGGTATCTAATACCCAAGATCCTCTGCCCTGTAATAAACCACAGTCGCAGCCCACTACTTTACCCTTGGTGTCCACAACTTTGGCGCTCTCATCACCTGCAGCAACTTTTTCTGCAGCCCACAGCTCTGTTACAGCTCCTACAACAAGCTCAGAGTTTAGGAAAAGGGTAACTACCAGTAGAGCTCCAACACAACAGACTAATGTGAATATTCCCCACCCATCACCCTGTCACTCTGCTGAAATCAAACCACCTCAGCCTTCTCGAAGAGATGGTGAGTCTCAGGTAGAGAGACACTCCACAGCAGCAGAGAAAGACAGCTTGGTGGTGGCAACTTCTGGCACTCCCTCTAGAAAGGATCTTGCCCCATCTCAACAGGTGTACACTAACCTTGACGATCAAACTATAGAGCACCCTATGACATCAAGCAGACAGACAGATTCTCCAATGTCTTCAGGGGCTGGTGGAGGCAGAGGGTTCTCTGTGGCATCCATGCTTCCCCAAGGCCACACTATAAGTGCGTCTTCTGGCTCCTTTGGAACATTTACATTCACATCTGAGCAGGCAGAAATGCTGGCCTTGGCCATGCTAGAACAGGACAGTCCAGGAAGGCGGAGTGGAAGCTGCTCTGGCAACACTGCTTCAACAAACCCCACCGCAGCCACATGGGAGCACCCAAAAACCCCAATGGTGTCAAACAGTAAAGAAAGGGGCTCAACTGGACAGCAGGCAAAAGTGTCTAAACCCACGGACACAGTAACAGTTAAACCTGTCCAGGTATCTGTCAGAGGACAGGCTGGGGAGGGGTCCAATGGAAGCAGACATCCACAAAACATGTCATACTCCCAGTCTCAGTCTCTCTCCCAGGTCCAGCCTCAGAGCTCATCCCAGAGCGGCACCGTGGCTAGCCTCAGCGTCAACAACCTGATCAGGCCCAGCTCCAGTCAGCAACCTTACCCTGGCCCTCCCAGCCTGGCTGTCCAACAGGGCTCAGTTCCCTCACCGGTAGGGAGCTCAGCCCACATATCCCAACCCCAAAACAACACCCTCTCCCCCTGCTCAGGTGCAGCTCAACTGAACGAGTACACCCCCTTAAAGACTGCGTTAATGAGGGCTCAGGCTGGAGTTGGTGTGGGTGAGCGACAAGTGAAGATAATCTCCAAACGGCAGGCCCAGGAAGAGGTGATGCTAAACACAGGAAAACGGCCCAAGCCTTGCCCTCCATCAGCTGCCACTGTTAGCCATATGGACCTGAAAGCACCGGACCACAGCCAGATGATGGTGGGACAGATGCCTCCCACGTCCTCAGGTGTCATGACGAGGATTAATTCAGAAAGTGGAGGCCCCCTCTTCTCCACAAACTCTTTCATGAGCCCAGTAGTTCGACCCACAGATGGCCACTGCCTTCCTCAAGGAACCCTTGAGCAGAACCAGCCAGGTGTGCTTCATCTGCCCCAGGGTCATCTACAGCATGCTGCAATCCAACCTGGCCAGCACCTGGGAGGAAACCCATACATGAAACAGCAGCAGCAAGAGCAACAGAGGCACCATCTGTATCATTTGCAACACCACCTGACACAGCCTGACCCCGCACAGCGCCACTCGCTACACCAGAGGGCGCTTCAGCAGCAGCAGCAGCAGGAACAGCAACAGCAACAACAGCAACAACAGCAGCAGCAGCAGCAACAGCAGCAGCAGCATGTGCAGAAGAAGCGAGGGCTTGTCAGAGGCAGTCAGACTGGTTCACCTTCTGGCCTGCAACAGAAGCAGCACCACCTGGATAAGTCTGGAGTTCAGCAGCAGCACTCGCATCAACAACAACAACAGACGCAGCATCAACCCCACACGCAGCAGTCGCAGCAGCATCAACAACAGTCTCACCAACAATCACAGCAGCATCAACAGCCACCACAACACCAACAGGCTCATCCCCAACAGCACCAACAGCAAACGCATCAACAGCAGCCACAGACGCAGCAGCAGCATCAACAACACCAACAGCAGCAGCAGCAGTTACAGCAGCAGCAGAGCTCCCACTCCAGACACCAGCAGCATCTACAGCAGCAGATCCAGCAGCAGCAGCAACAGCAGCAGCAGCACTTTAGACACCAGGAGAAAAGTTGTGAAGCCCAAGCAGCGGGATCCAGGGCCCACCACAGCAGCCACCTGGGCCAGCAGGATCACCTCAAGGTTGGTGTTGCATAGATGGAGGATACTATGACAATTTATGAAACTGGAAAGTGAAGTACAGCGGCACCTTCTGGTACTTGGGTTTATCTTGTCTATGTATCTTTTTATTCAACTGACATTGTCAGTTCTAAATCATTTGATGATACATTTAATAAACAAGTAATTGTGGGACCAACCAATCAACAGAGTTCTGAATAGATTTTCATTTACCCTTTAAACCACATCAGACATCAACTGTTAATTAATGAATTAATTGCAACTTAATTGAAATATGTGGCTGGACTACTGTGTGTACTAAACACTAGGAACTTGTGAGGATCATTTGTAATAACGTTGGGTATTTAATTATGATGACAATGATTTTATTATCACAACCTCATATGTGTGACATTTCTGTCAGTGCAGTCAAATGAGTTTGAGAACTGGTATGCTAGTATTTTACAAAGAGCCAGTTGCAGCAAACTACCACAGCAGACCACATTTACACTGCCACAGCGAAAAATAATCAGAAAAACAAAATGCTTTCCTAGGAGCTTTCCTGGGCCATGCAGTGAAAAGGCATCCCTTCCCCCATAGTCGCAGTTAAGAGAGAGATATTTGTGAAACACAATTATTTATGTCTTGCCAGTTAGTATATGATATTACATGTGTGTGTATATATATAAATGTGTTTGAGCTGACAGGAACATAACGTTTGGCCTATTCCTCTCCCTCAGCCTGGTCATGACCATAACGCTATGCAGAGGATGATGAGCACGCAGCTCATCCCTCCTCCCAGCAATCCTGTGTCCCGGTCGTCGGACCTGGCCTGCACTCCGTCACGGCAGGAACGTCACCGTGTTTCCAGCTACTCTGCGGAGGCGCTCATCGGTAAAAGTTCCACCAGTGGTGAACAGCAACAGCGCATGAGTCTCCACCTTCAGCCTGGCCGCGGTGCCACACAGGAGCAGCCAGACCTCCGCGGTTATCTGGACACATCGCGAGGGAAGGCCGGCATTGCAATTGCACACAACCCACAGAATCGCTTGCCCTCTGACCATCCTGGATCTGCTGATGTTCAGCGGGTCTCAGAGTGTCCGCCATTCAAGACCATGGGAGGAGGAGTGCATCAACTCGGGGGCTTTGAAGCTCAGGTGTCCCGTGGGAGTGACATGGTCCCCAAGTCAGTGCCGTCCTCCCAGAGGGGCCTTCAGGGGCAGCAGCAAGGCGGGTTCAGGATGGGTGTTGGCCTTCCACCAGATGGCCGTAACCGCTACAGTGCAGCTCATCCCGGCTCACAGGGAGTACAAGTTGGCCTCTCCCGGGAGCAGGAAGGTTGTCACCAGAGTTTCATGCAAAGCCTTCTTTCACCCCACCTGCCTGAGCAGAGCAACCACCAGCGAGCTGTGCAGTGCTGTCCCCCAGTCAGCATGGAGTACGGCTGTCTGCCTGGAAGCTCCTCAGGAGACCTACAGGCCAAGGCCTCCAGCCCCAGTGGGCCCCAGACACAGAAGGCCCCAGCTATGCGGCTTGGAGAGGGCAACAAGGGCCATATTTCTCAGGTCAGCAGTAATATGCATGGAGGCCCAGGTGTACGCACAGGTCTCCCCCACCCTCTAACCCCACACGGCAGCTCTGAGCCTGGCCGCTCCTCGGCCCCCTCCAGGCCCCCCACTGCTGTAAGCCAGCATGCTCGCCACATCGCCCGAGATACTCAGGCCACCAAGCTGAGGCCTGGTGACCGTCCTCGATCGGGTACTCTGAGGCAGAGCAACCCCTTTGAGCCTGAGGGCCACCTTCCTCTGCCGTCAGGTGGAGGGGTGCTGCTGAGCAGACCACAGTCTGGAGGAGAGGCACGACGCAGCACTATCGTTCGCTTTATGGCAGATACTGCTCAGATTCCTAGCGACAACAACCTCGTTCCTGACCAACACTTAACACAAAACTTTGGGTTCCCCTTTATTCCAGAGGGAGGGATGAATCCTCCACCTCCCATCAATGCTAACTCTACTTTCATCCCTCCAGTCAGTCAGCCCAACTCCTCCCGTACGCCGTCCCTTCTGCCCGTGGAGCCCCAAAACACTTTACCCTCCTTCTACCCTTCTTATTCTCCAGCTGCTCACCCAAGCCTTCCCAGCGACGTCACCCTCCAGTACTTTCCCAACCAAATGTTTACCAGCCCAAGTGCCGACAAGGGCAGCGCTCCTCCTCTTAATAACCGCTTCGGCTCCATCCTTTCCCCACCTCGCCCTGTGGGGTTTGGCCAGGCCAGCTTCCCCTTGCTTCCAGATATGCCCCCTATGCCCATTGCCAACTCATCTGGAATCACCCCCCACATATCCAACTTCAGCCTCACCTCCCTGTTCCCCGAGATCGCCACCGGCATGCCCACTGATGGTTCGGCCATGCCAATGTCCCCCCTGCTGTCTCTCTCCAACACCTCGGCTGCCGACTCTGGCAAGCAGCCCAACCGTCCTGCCCACAACATCAGCCACATTCTGGGCCATGACGGCAGCTCGGCCGTGTGAGGAGGTCCTGCTGCATTTTGATGAACTTGATATAAAAGTGGTGGTGAAGCACCTGATGACGGTTTCTTGGTATGACACCATGTCTGTCCGATTGTTTACATGGTCACAGTTTCAATCTCAGATTTGTTCCTTCTGGCATATGTATGTCAATGTTATAATTTGTAATATTTCCAAAATCATTTGAATTGAAGGGGACATGAAAATATATTTCTTTGAAGCTCTTTGTTGGTTAAACCAACTGTTTGGTAGTTAAACTAAATTATGTTTAGAGCTTGAATTCAATGTGTTGTGGGTCAAGAAACCTGCAGTTACCTACCAATGTAATTTACTAATTTATATCAGGTTGTATTGTACAGAATCTGTTTTTTTTTCCAAGAGCTATTTTGTAAATACCAGTGTTTCATATCAGAATTGTTAGATTATGTATGTATTTGTAAATACAAAATTGATTAATAAAGTTTATAAGGAGACATTTGTATCTGCTGCCAACTAAAGAAGTGTGTTTCTTTCTCCACTAGATGGCACTTTAACTCAGTCAAATAGTTCTTTGTAGTGCTGTTTTTTTTATTTTGTAATCCACCAGCAGGAGAAACAAAGATTAGTGGTGACTTTACTTCAACACGAATGGATTTAAAACATAGTTGCCACATCTGTAGAGATAAATTATACAGCAACATTTTTTTTTTACTGCACTGAGAAATATGGCGAAATAGTTATCTTCTCCAAAATGCATTCTAATCAAATGTAGTTAACCCACATGAATGTCCAAAGATGAAAAAGATGCACTCCAGTTCGTTTCATAAGCTTTTATTTACATGCAATAGTGCTCCAGCATGTGCAACCACAGAACGGCTACACTGATAAGGGGAGTGTAGATTCAGGATCTCCTTCATTTTGATTGCAGATGTCTCTGGCAAAGACTAATACTTAATGCACCAACCTGTGAGGGAGGAGTAATACTGACACACCTGTCACAGCGCCCTCACCTGGCAGTCATTTGGTAACCAGCGATGAGTAAACAGAAGTGGTTGCAGTATAAAGTTCAGCTTATCAATGACTGAGTTTAAGATAGTTTTTCCAGAATCTCTCCCATTCAGTGATTTAAAAAAAAATAAATAACTATACAATATATAATCTCTTGTACACTACAGAAATAGAATGATTTATGTTGCATACACTTGTTAATATTTTGTTAATGAACAATGCATAATACATTTGTGTTATTGCTATACAACATGACAGGCGGTTTGTATTTTGAAAACGTGATGAAGCAACAGAACTAAATAGCAACGAAGCACCTCATAACTACAGCATCAGACTGGTATGAATGGTCCCTTTGTTGTACATAAAGCTAAGTAACTAAGGTCCAAACATTTAGGATGGAGGATATCTGTGAGGAATGACGCGAGGAGTGAGGAAGGTCTAGACATGAAGTGCTGAACTGAGAGGAATCCCCTGCAGGCTTACTGTCCCGACTGGTCGTCTTCACACAAGGAATAACGTCTCGTTTATTTTCTTCCCCAAGAAATGCAGACAGTTCAGCAAATATCTTTTTCAATGTGAAAATAACCTAATATACAGTATAATCAGTATGTACAAAAGCATAAATATATAAATATCCGATACAAAAATAAATATTTTCTCTTGTTTTCTTCTGTTTGTTGAACAGTCTCTTATGCATCTGTTGTGTTGGCTGTCCCTTCGTCCACAGGGGACGCCTCATTTGGGAGGATGTTCACCTCCTGTATTGTTATGTCTTGGGATTGTGGCGTCGTGGCTGCTGAAGACGACGTGGTGAAAATCCCTTCGTCTTCGAGAGAGAGAAGAGGAAAGGATGTCGGCTCTGAAGAGAGAAGGAGGGAAAGAGAACTTGTAAGAAAAATGCAAAGTGGTGTTCAACGGAGGATTAAATGTCAAATGTTTCACACTCAGCACTGACACCAACATATTTGGATGCACTGCAGGATTATCACACATAAGAAAAACTACGTTCCAAATGGACCATTAATAAACAACTCAATAGTATTTCAGTAAAACAAAAGAATGCACACGTACTGTAAGTGAAGCCATCCTCTGCTTCATCTCCAACACAGAAGTTGCCATCACCTCCCAGTTCCTGTGAACCGTGGTGCTGATGGGAGGAGTCGAGGAGCCGAAGAGTGGAGTCATCAGGAGGACAGCAACTATGTTCGTGATGATCTGGACCACTAAGGATGACACGTTTCTATTAGGGGTGCAACTCATGAACAATGGTGACATTTTCAAAAAGTTTTTTATTAATTAGTATAAAAAGGGGAGGGCTTAGTGTATTTGTAAGCTTCAAGTCTATTTCTTCTGTTTTGTAGAATTACAGTGATTGAGTTTTGACCTACACTTAATACTGTACCTGAACGTATTCACATATTCTATGCCACAATACAATTCAAAACATAAGATATGAAATGTATATTTAAAAAGAGGAACCAGCAAGTTTGGCCTTTCAGCCCAATACAATAGATTCATGAAATCAACAAAATTACCATGAAAATAATTTTAATGCAGATTAACAAAGTCTTTAAATATGACTGTTCAGTCACTTTTTACATGATTAACTGTTGTCTACCTCGAGCATTATTTTTTGTTTACAAATTATTTGCTAATGTCCCTCCAGTCCATAATATGTAAACGTACCTGGAGTAGTGGTAAACGGGCAGATGTCCATTTGACATTGTCTGTGGCAACAACGTGTCACACTCCATATCACAGTCCACTCCCTCCTGCAGAGCACAAGATCATAGAAATCATATGTTAAAAGCTGTGCATAGACAGCTTATTACAATGTACCCATACATCACACAATTAGCTTCCTTTTACTGTAAACCACTTAAGTGACATAATTCCTGCAGTAAAAACTGCCAGTACCAATTGCTGCCAGTGATCAACAAAACATACTGTACATGGCCTTTGGTTCCCAATTAGTAAAAAAAGAAATACACAAATACAGTAAACATGTCACAGAAGGGAAAGAAAACTGAAAAAGCCCAGTCCTGTTCTAATTCATACGATCTTCAGCATTTGGCCACATGTTCTTGTCCACATCACATCTCGTGTCTCTCACTATGCACCGCAGATAGAAACTCTCTGCATGCTATTGGCCTCGATATTTTACACAATTCATGATAAAATCAGCTTCTCATCAATATTCCAATGATCTGTTCATTCAAAAATGCTCATCAGCTGTTTCAATGTTGCCTTTGAGCTGATGATGTTGTAGAAGTAGAGGCCCTATATTATGTTCATGGTTTTGAACATTACTAGTTTTATTTATTCATGGCATTCCGAGTGAAGCATTTATAAATAAGAAAATAAAGAATCATTATTTTGGTATTGGGGAAGCTAGTATGTAAAGAAAACGACAGATTGGAAAAAAGAAAAACTGGAACAACCTATATTTAACTATTTTAGTAGTTTTTACCTGCTGCAGCCCCGGCAGGCAGTGTGTGGGGTAGTGAGGTTTGCCGTTCGGAGTGTATTCTCCATTCGCAGGGTAGACGCCATGTGGCGCCGTCATGCGGCCGTCCAGCGGGCAGTGGCCAACCAGGGCAAGTCCCTGGAGGGGAACCATGGTGTACTGGCATGAGGACACGGGGGTGACCACGGCAGGAAAACACAAGTCGGCCATTTCCTCTGAAAGCGCAAAAAGAAAATTACACAGATGTCGAGGCAAAAACTTTAGCGACTGCAAAGAGGAACTGTGAGGAGCGCTCACTCTGTTTGGCCCACGCCCGCCAAAGGCAGAAGGGGATGAAGGCGACAATGATGAAGACGAAGGCTCCCAGGACAATACCAACTATGAGGTAGGGGAGGTCGCCGGGCCGAGGCACGAGTCCGCTGGGGTGTCCCAAATCATGGTCCGGGGTCTCTGATGGAATCGGCCGATGGTGATTAGGACGAGCTGAGGAAACAAAAAGTTGAAAATCTGTTTAAGAAAAAAAGAAAAAAAAAGAAAGCTCAGACATGGGAAAATAAAAAACACTTTGATACATCTACATCGTCCAGAAGTAAACTTAACAACCAAAATGTCATCACTTCATCATTTTGTATTTTGACATTTGTGTGAACTTATCATAATTAGCTTATCAATTCTTCCAAAAATGTGTTTTGTGAGGTCATGGTGACCTTTGTTTATGCCTAATATTAAGAATTTCCATCCAGGTGTGCCTGAGATATTACACACACACGAGAATAGCTTCAAAACTGACGAGATGACCCAAAAAAACACAACAGCAGCTAACATAATAATGACCTCACCTTTCGTTTCAAGGATCACCACGTTGCCAAATTCACTCTCTCCCTTCTCGTTGAAGCTCTGCATCTTGATGTCGTAGGCGGTCTCGGGCTGCAGATCAGTGATGGAATGCCAGTATCTGTCTCCCTCCACCACATCCTTCTTATAGTCACTGTCATTATCACTGTCTGTTGGGCGGTAGTAGATGTAGAAACCGTAGATGGGGGTGTTGTTTACGGGAGTGTACTGTTGAGAGGGGAAAAAAAAAAAAATCATGTTACCATCACATTGCACAAAAAAAAAACACAACTAATTTTTAACCCAATTAATGGGGAAAAAAATCGTCACTCACCGTCCATTTGAGTATGACGGTTGTCTCGTTGATGGCTTCATTGTAGGTGATGTAGGGTCCATCAACAGGGCGCTCATGGGTTCTCCCACCTACCACTGTGTACGCCTTCGATGGCGCACTGGGAGGACTGGAACCGATTACATTCACTGCCACGACACGAAACTTGTAGGACGTACCTGCAGGGAGAGAAATCACCATTACTAATCTGTCCCTCGGGGAAACAAGCTGCCTACAATGAAGCTCAATAGTGTGTTGACTAATGATGTTTGTCTTTACATCGCTCGGTGTTTTCCTTTTGTGCGATTCGGCTATGCTTTTGATTGATGGCAGCAATTACTGAAATGACTGTAACAACAGTCATTATGCTGATGAATTTACAGGCCGTGGGAATGCAATTATGCAGGACATCATCTTTGTAATTATACGGTACGACATCCTCCTTCTCCCACCCAACTCCACCAAGTCAGAATTAACTGCTGTGAACAACAACACTGTATGTGAGGATGGCCGACCTTTCTCCAGGCTGGTGATCTCCACAGAGAGCCGCGATGGGGGGATGTTTTCCACCGCCGTCACCCAGTCCTCTCCGGCCTTCTTCACCTTCTTGTACTCCACCCGAAACGACTGGATGGGGAAGCCGCGGTTACCGCGAGGAATCCAAGTCACGTATGCCGAAGTCTCCGTTGCCGTGGAGACTGTGGGCTTGTCAGGGGCTTCGGGAGCTGCAGAGGAAGAGGGGGAGGAGGAGCGGTGTCAGATAGAGGACATAAACTTCAAGACGACATTCTGTAATTATGTCAGTGAAGGAAAAACACATTACATTCAGCACTTACTGAGAGCTCATCCTTCAGAGATGGAAAGGAAAGAAAGATTGAGAAGTTTCCGTGTTAGTCAAAAGAAGAATGTTAGATCAGGGTCTTGCTGGAAAACATCAAGTTACAGTTAGTTTAGTAGACGTGATTTTTATGGTTAATATTGTTAATAGGAGGGTTTGCAAAGGGGCACGGAGAGGTACAGGACTGGAGGGTTACTCACGAGAGAGGCTTGGCGAAGGCACAGCAGGAGTTTTCGGTGGGTCAATTGGCCCTCTGCGACCTGAAGACAGGAAGACACCAGTTAGAGCAGAGTTTCAATTAAGGAGCTACCATTTGAGCCATGCAACTATTTTAATTGAATTCTCCCCTCAGGCAGAACATTTTTTAACAAGTCCACAGCCACGTTAGCAGCTCTGTGAGGCTGTACTGCTTTGAGCTAAATGACAATGCATTTTTCTTTACTTTTGCCAGTTCTGAAGGTCATCATAGCAGGTTGTCCCAAACCGGCACAGTTTTTGGCAGCCATCTCCACCTCATACAGGCTGTCTGACTGCAGCTTCGCCAGAATCAGCTTGTGGAGGGCACCTGAGATACTGCTGGAGGTCCAGTCAGCTTGAAGATCTCCCACCTGAGAGAAAGAGAGAAGAGAGTTAGCGACAAGGAACGGAAATGAAAATACAATATTTATTCATGCATTTAAACCGAGAATGCAGTGAACGGATTGCAATACCTTTCTGAATTTGACCATATACTCCAGCACGGGCACTCCTCGTTCATGCCGCGGCCTCCAGGTGAGTTCATAGTAGTCCGCCTTGCCCGTGCGTGGCAGGCTAAGGATGATGGGGGCCTCTGCAGGTAGGATGTGACCGGGCAGCTCGGAGCAGTCAAGAGGCAACATGGCCCCCGCGGCCCCGGCCCTCACAGGCGGCTGCTCTCTCAGCACCTTATCTGGGCTGAGCGGCCGATAGATTGAGGGCAGCTTCACCCTGGATGAAATCCCTAGAAAGTGAAGAAATAAAAATCATAAAATCTAAAAAGGCTGCGACATAAAATAACATTTCTAACTAGAAAATTTCACAAGAAATTTTGAAAGTGTGGCTACTACTGCCGTAAGACGTTGCAATATATATACATTACCGGTAGTGAGATGTGTTATTGAGGTACCGCGCTACCTTTTTAGTATCTATATACCGAGCAACATTACAGAGTAGTGTAAAAAAAAAAAAAAAGTATTCAAATCGGCTCAGGCAGGTTTTCTCATTAAATCCACAGTCCAGTCTCCCGCTCTATGACAGTGTCACACCTGTTTTAAGTTAGCCAATCAAGGCAGTCACCATGGCAACCAGTGACACGGGCACACACACGCAGGAGGAACACGTGTAATCATGTGATATGTTGCAGCAAAGTGCTGTCCTATTCATATTTACACCATCAAGTCCTCATAGCTAATGTTGGCGCATATATATATATATATACTTTTTTTTTACACTACTCTGTAATGTTGCTCGGTATATAGATACTAAAAAGATAGCGCGGTACCCGTACGTTAAAAACGATAGGATTTTGATGTATCGATACTATTAAAATAGCGCGGATCAGAGCTCACTCCTCCACTCTGTTGTCCGCCTGCATGCAGAGCGGGGCTCGAGGGGGCGGGGCTTCCAGCACACACACCACACTCACACAGCGCGCACACAGAGATCGCTGCAGACACGAGCACGAGCTTTTGAACGTCCGTCCTCGGCTTGCTGGAACAAATCTCTCCAGTTGATATTAATGATGACGTGTAGTCCAGTAAAGCAGCAGTTTGTAGAATCCAACAGTGTCTGAGTTCTGTTGCACACGGTCCCATCCGTTCTTTTTTTAAATATATATTGTTTATAGTTTGAAGTTAAAAGGTTTGAAGCTGTAGTTTGAAGACAAGTGTGTTGCATGTATTATTTATTTATTTATTTATTTATTTATTTATTTATTTATTTATATGTAAAGTATACTTTAAACAGTTAATATATTGTTCAATTTTAAGAAAAGGAATTTCCTCAGCAATAAAAAAGTTCAGGCACCGGTAGCGTTTTAAAAGTATCGGTTTAGCACCGGTATCGGAAAAAACCCAAGCGATACCCATCCCTAGCGTTGAGATCACCCCTCTAACCTGCCCCATACACACCCATTGTAAACTCTGAAATGATTCCCACATTTTCCTAAACTTGAACAATAATTACATGAAAACTGTGCTAGCTATCAAAAATGCCCAATTGGGCAAATAAACTCCAAACTTTTGTCAACGTTTTAAACCATTTCTCTACGATACAATATGGCAAGTCACTGTGGGCACAGAGATGAATGTTTTTTTGCTCTCTTCAGTCCGAAACCCCAGTCAAGTGAATGGGACAATTTCTCGCCGTTTTTCGCATTTTTTGTGAAAACGGCCGGTCGAATCTCTTAGAAAAGTCATAGCACACAATTCCCGATCAGGCCGCACGTTTTGATGTATTTGGACCGCATGTGCGGGCAACGCTGCGGGAGGAGATACGCGCGAAAGTTTTTGTGGGACTATGATGATTATTATTATTAAGCCCGCAGGAGAACATGAAGTGCGCTTGCTGCAGGGGTCTATGACCCCTTGCAGCTGAGCCACATTTAATTAATAAATCTATACATTTTCGGACTTACCGGTTGATACTGTGATGAGGCGCGCAGAGGCCTGTGAGCTGCCCACCCCGTTCTCAGCCATGCACTGGTACAGTCCGTCATCCTGAGGGCCCACGTTGGAGACACGCAGCGCCCGGGAGGACAGGCGGTGGCGAGGAGACGGCGCGAGGGGACGGGCGTTGTGAAGCCACATCACTGAGGGAGTGGGTCTACCGCGCGCCTGGCATGTGAACCGCACCGTCTCCCCGTACACGACCTCCTGCTGCTGCAGCTCCACAGTCACCTGAGGAGGCTCTGCAGGAAAGAAAAAACAGTTAAGAGGCTGGTTCAAAACCTGAATGTTAACGTGTGCATAGGTGTGATTGTGTCCAGGGCTGCTACTGCTGCTGGAGGTTATTTTCCTTAGAGCTGAGGCGATTAATCGTTCAACAGAACTATATTATTCTATACATTACAACTATTTTTTTAAACTTCTTAAAGTTTAAGCTCCAACAAAGTCACGTATGTAAGCACACGTGTGTGAGTAAAATCTAAATCATGCACGCATGTGTGTGTGCGTGTGCGTGAAGGCTGTATAGAGCCAGGCAGGGCCAGGCCAGCAACTTGATGGTTGGCTGCTTGTGAATCAGGGAAAGACAGAGCTCATTACAGCTACAGCAGCTCTCTGGATTTAATTAGAGCCAGCTGCAGAGAGACAAGCCCACAAGACACACACACACACACACACACAAAATCACTGTAAAAACAGTCATCCATAACCTAGACAAACTCAATCAAGTCCTGCTCGAGAACAGAGCGCTCTGTCTCCACAAACTTATTCTTACACAACACCGCCGAGGCTTACATGGCTCTCACACACATGACTGCATGCACACATACATGCTGTCTTCTCTGGCCCCCAAACAGGAGTCAGTATAATTATTAAATCCATGACAGACAAAAATCTACTCATACAAAAAAAAAAAAAAAAAGTGAAAGTAAAATGAACAAACCCCATTTACTGTGAAAAGTCTTTACTGGAATCTGCATTAAACCAAGGTATTTATAGAAGACTATCAAAATGAATCAAGCCCAAAGCAGCCAAAGCACAACATGCCTTTCCTCCACTCTTCAGGTTTACTCACCAAACACTTGTACGTCGTAAAGCACCGTTGCAGAGCTGGCCGAGCCGATGCCGTTGTCCGCTTGGCAAATGTAAGTGCCCGAGTCGGCCTCGCCCACAGCGTCGATCAGCAGGTTGCTGAGCAGGTAGCGGGTCTTGTTGTGGGAACGCAAGTCCTGCCCATCTTTTGCCCATATGACCTGAGGAGTAGGGATGCCACTGGCCACACATTCTAATACCAGCCGCTGGCCTTTGGTCACCATGATGGAACGAGACGCCGGTGGGTAAATGATGCGAGCGGCTTCTGAGGTGGATCCTGGAAAAGACAGTCAGGGTACGAACACGACATCAATCAGGATGAGAAAAGCTTTGTGCATATTTATCCACACTTCTGCATTGCTTTAAATTGCTGACATGCATGTTGCACCTGAAAGTGCATCCAGAATACAAAGGATTTAAAATCACAATGTGAAGTCCAAGCACTTTAATCTATGCCTTTAAAGATGCAATAGCACAAGTTGTGCACACTAAAAGTGTCCTGGCAAGATCGGATGATAAAAGTCTCACATGTGCGCCACATGCATCTCAAGTAGCAAGCTCTCAAATAATGTCCTTTCTGATGTAATGTCATCACTTATTGACGGATCCATTTCAGAAGGACCTTTTTGCACATCTTTAAATTGTGTTTTCATTCAAAACAGCAATGCTAATGACGCCCTTGGTGTTGGCGGTGATGACTCACGGCGTATGCGCAGGCGGTCAGTGGAGGTAGATGTTTTGACCTCCTGAGTGATGGGGTTGTACGCAGCACACTTGTACGGCCCCTCGTCGTCATGCGTGGCGTTGGCTATCTGCAGGTTCCCTGATGGCATGATGAGGTAGTTCCCTACAGAAAAAGAAATCAAAACAGATGTCAGAGCAAACCCATAAATTACTCAGAGTGTACATTTATGGTCAGCTGCTGTAAAGGCAGTTACTGCTTTTGATTCAAAGGTTGTATTTGTTGCTTGCTCATACAATATGTGCAGAGACATGCATGGTAAAAAAGGGATAATGTGTGCAATAAAGAATAATAAATTACAATAAGAGTCAAATTAAAGATTAAAGCAAATAATTCTGATTAGTATGATTTATTTATTTATTTATATATATATATATATATTTATTGTAATGTTATATTATAATAAAACAATCGTATTACAATAATAAAGTGTATTTTGTCCTAGTGTTTAACGTGTTGTACCATTTTTTCTAAATTAAAAATGTGCAAATGACACAATTGTTAAGAAAACTATGCAATACAATTATCTACACTAAAGTGGCGATGAAAAGGATTAGCAGAGGACCTTGTGCTGGACAAGCAATACTGTAACAGCAACCACATGAGATCAGGTTTAACATAAATGTTTTTAAACTTAAATGCATACATATGTGGAAATATACAAGAAAATACATGAATATGACTCAGACACTGAGGGAACCGCAGAAGAATTGAGTCCATGTTGTGAAACACTGTAATATGAGGACTATGTGCCATTCCAGCGCATGTTTGCAAGACGGCAGAGACCACAAGGTGGCGCCCCAGAGTCTGACCGAGGGAGTCAGTGAATGCTGTCAATGTGGTATTCATTTCCTCACAGATAAGCTGCAGATATCAGTACCTACAGCTCCCAGGCATCATCAGCATACCAGCCACAAACCACTGGAGCTTTTCTTCTCCTCCAAGCAACTTAGAAGTAAATAGTTTGAAAAATAAACAACTGCATTCCCATGTTTCAACATTCTCGAGATAATACCCTTATCACCGCTTTCGTAAATGGGCCTGATAGCAGGATTATAGCATTCCGGTAAATTATGAAGACAGTATTAGAATTAGGCGGGAAGAGATTTTGGGAGATCTTATTGAACTGAAGTATTGCCATACCTTTGGAAGTTTCCAGCCACTCCTGTTTGACACTGTAGCGGACCTGAGCCTTGGGCTGGCTTTCCGGGAGGTGACATTCAATAACAGCTGTGTTGCCTTCGTCGACCTCGATCTCCTGCTGGTCATCGGGCTCAAAATCCCGCAGCTCTGGAAAAACACACGGGCGAGGGAAAAGTCAGTTCTGTCACATCACTGCAACACAAGTCACCGCTCTTTCATCGTCGTAATGCACAGTGTAAATCACATCCAACTGCACATGTATACAGTCAGTTCTCGGCTTGAAAAGAAACCACAATAATCTGAGCAATAATAAACTGTATGATAACAGCGCTGTTTTCATATTGGGTGTCCTCATTGTATCGTAACCACATTCCCACATCTTCTCCAAAGTGCTTCCTCTTTGAAAGAAAAGCTCCATTTAGTCATTTATTTCTCTCCTCTCGTCTTACATCATCTGCTTTAAATCTTGCTCATTTTTCATTCAATAACGACCCTTTGGATAAGTCCAAAGCCTAAAAGTGGTGTCTGTAACATTCGAGTATGTGTCATTAATGCTGTCAAACATTATACTGGGACTGGAGTCAGTTCAGATTCTGTGGGAAATGGGTGGAGTGGGATTACTGGGGCCATGTGCTGTGACTGTGTCCCACAGACACATAGTCTACACAGCAGACACTCAAGTGACCTCTAACCTCCTAAACCCACCCCCTCCCCCTGAGTGGCCCAGAGGCCTGGCCATGGGTCAAAGGTGTCCATCCTATAGAGTTTCAAAGAAAGATATCCATTTGGGTTTGGGAGGAAGCAGCAAAACGTTGCTCTCAAGAAGCCGGAAAGAAAAAGAAAAACCGACAAAAAGCAGGGGGGCGCTGCCATTTTAGAGATTTGAAGCAGAGGGAAACTAAAACGAGACTCCAAAAAGGGAAAAGAAGGAAGGCAACAGCACAGGAGAGAAAAAACAAAGCAACAACTGGGGAAATTTGTCATGAAGGAGTCGAGCAGTGAAATGAAAGATAAATAAAACTGCAGGAACGTAATTAAACGTCTACCAGTCCTCGTTGATGCATCCTTAACAAACATGGCCTCTCTCCCTTCTTTCCAGAGGTGCTAAAACTGGCGTGTTGTTCTTGGACCAGCCGCTTTCTCTGGCAAAAAGACAACGCTGCTGGTATATACAGTCAGCTGATGAGACTTTGTATACAGCTCTAATTCAATAAGTAAAGTTTACTAAAGGCCAGAGTGTCTACTGATAGGGACAACCAAGTGATGTACTCAAAGCACTGAACAAACACCTTCACTGCCGGCAGCTGATTTATTCACAATGCATGTTGGGTCTGACTGTCTGCCTGGGGAGCTTTAAAAGGGGAAAAACACAACTCCATCTCCGACTCTGTTTCAGCTCTTATTCTGAAAGATGAGAATCCCATCCAGGACATGTCAAGCTAAGCAGTGAATGCGTGTGTGTGTGTGTGTGTGTGTGTGTGTGTGTGTGTTGGGGGGGAAAGCCTTAAAGAGGGCTGTGTGGCGCTCCATTTGCTAAATCAATTAGGTGTTGTTTTTACAGCCCCCCGCCCTCATATCTACCCATCCCACCTTCCTCCTCCTGCCTGCTTCTTCAACATTCCTCCAGTTACACCTTTTAACCCCCCCACAACTCTTAACGCCCCACATTCTTCACAGGAAGAACCCCGCATGGGTGCCTCTCAGGTGTGAGTGTGTGCATGCACATATGTATTCCTGTGTGTGTGTGTGTGTGTGTGTATCCTGCAGGGATGGAGGATTGATGGCATTCATAAAGTGAAGCAGACCTCCCGCACCAGGGCTGCTTGGCAAGCCAGACTTAAATATTTCTACAGAGACAGTGCATTCATCATCTTTATGTGTAGCAGTAGGAGGCCTGTGTGTGTGTGTGTGTGTGTGTGTGTGTGTGTGTGTGTGTGTGTGTGTGTGTGTGTGTGTGTGTGTGTGTGTGTGTGTGTGTGTGTGTGTGTGTGTGCACAATGTGTTGTGCAGATACATGTCCCTGTTTTCTGCAGCAAAAAGGGGAGGGTGATTGTCTGCAAAAGAATTCAAGCAAAGAGCTTTTAACCGATGCCAAAAAAGCCACGATGCATCAGAGGCGGCTAGCAAGGAGGGTCTGGAACCAACCTATCCTGATCACAAAAAACATGTGCGTACAACTAAGAGCTCGCATGGAAAGACAGGCACGTACACACTCCCCGTGGAGCAATTCCTTAGGCAGTTCGGGGGTGGCCAAGTTATTAAATTAGAAAGGTTTTTTTTGGAGGGGGGGGGGGGGGCGAACAGTCTGGCTCCACATGTGGTAATCTCAACACAATTTATCTACTATTGAAACTATCAATAACTTTTACTGCCTTTGTGCGAGAAAAGAAACGGGGGAGAGAAGAAAAAAGCACGAGCTGAAGATGACAAAAGAGGAGGGAAAGTGAACGATAATGAAAGGAGGCAAGAGGAGAGAAAGTGACAGGGTGAAGAGTGAAAAATGTGCAAAGGAAGAGAAATGTGTGTGCGTGTAAGGTTATGAGGCCTTCAAGGAGACAGAGAATGTGACATCACGTCTCATCTTGTGTGAGGATCTTGTCTCGACTGGCCTAAAACACCTCCAGTTTCTCCAGCTTATGGCAGCCTCATACATCACTACATGTAGAACAATACAGTTCACAGTTTTATACCTAAAAGGTGTGTTCTAGTGGGAAATATCCTCTGTCCACCCCCTCACACCCTCATCTCCCCCAGCCCTCCACCCAATTACAGGGTCATAATTTTTTGGCGAGCCCTGCTGTCGGGTCCTGTGGAGAGGAATGTGGTGTTGTGTGGAGCGGAGGGGCCGATAGAAGCAGGGGGCCCCCAGGCTGGAGTCCTGGTCCCCTCTTCCCTGCTCTGACCGGCCCCCAGGTCCCCTCCATTCCTCAGACTCAAGTTACACAGCTTCAGGCCCCCTTCTTAGTCCCATGATGCATATCAAATATAACACCACACACTCAGACCAGCACACTAAAAACGTCAGCGGTGAGAATAATTCACGTTTGCTCCATTGGATCAATATGACACTATAAAAGCAGATGTTGCATTTAACTACACAGACTAAATACTGCCGGACTATCTGGAGGTATTAACGGTGATCAATCATGTGCAACCGTTTCTGACCATGACCAGAGCTGTAGTTAAGGATTAGGCTCACAGCAGTGGAAAAATAACAAGGTTTACAGCATTGTATTGGTGAAGATTTGAAGCAAACAAATACCGCCCCTTCATTGTTTATGTTTTATTCAAAAAAAAATTAAATCAAAAAAAAGCGTTCTTTGGATACTCTGACAAACCAAAAAAGGGGTCTGTGTGTTTGTGTTTATTTATGTGAACTTTGTGTGGGTGGTACTCACTGGCAGCAGTGACGTTAGCAGGCACACTAGCCAAGGCTCCTGTGCTGGTGCTGGCCACACACTGGTATCTGCCCACTGTCAGGTTGGAGAGTGTCGGGATGAAAAGGCTGTTGGGCCCCAGCACGACACCCAAATGCCCATCCACCAGCTCCTCGCCATTGAGGCGCCAGCTGATGTTGGCGGAGGCGGGTTGGGCACTGCAGCGCAGGTTCACGCTGCCTCCCAGCTTCTGCACCACGGACATGGGCTCTTCACCGAACAACGGCACCTCGTCTGAGGACAAAGATTAAAACACAGAACTCAGAAGCAAATAAGACATCTTGAGACACTTAAGACAATTAATCAAGGCTGCGACTCACAATTATTTCAATTATCGACCAGTCTAAAAGCAAAGAATGTGCTGAAAAGCAGCAAATTCTCCCATTTTACAAATTGGAACCATACAATGTTTGGCTTTGCTTGACAAATTCCTGTTGAACAGCTGTCGATTAATTTTCTTTGGATCTACTAATGGCTTCATGGGCTAATCAATGCAGCTCTAAATACAGCACTTCTTTTCAGTTGGTCCATGATGGCTAGTAGGGATCACCCAAACTACCCACTTCTTCACCGCATTTCAAATAAACTGCTGTTGCTGCTGCCAAGATACGTAAAAAAAAAAAAAATAAAATAAAAAACACCTCGCCCCCTGTGACTGAGCCAGAATATTTAGTCTTTGGCCAGACTTTTCCTGCACCAGGTGTTTGGGGAAAAAAAGTATGTAAAAGGCATTCATAAAGTGGGCATAGCTTGAGTAAGTAATGTGCATTTTTAAACAGTGGCAGAAAACACAAAAATGGAACTTTTCAAAGTTATATTTATGCGGATTAATCCAGTTTTCGACCATCTCAGCTCGTCTACTCACTGGGGACAGAGGCGCCGCTCTGCAGGCAGCACAGTAGTACTGCACCCAGAGCGCACAACACTGGAGCCCTTCTCTTTTTCATCCACGGAGTCCAGTCTCGCTTTCCAGACATCTTCCATACACTGCCCCCTGAAACACATACAGAGGAAGGTCAGAGGGTCATTTACAGACTGGGTACACTCAAAACAAACAACACAAACCACTTTATTCACAGAGAGACAGAAATGCATAGAAAAGAAAGCTACCAAAACATGGAAACATCTATCACCCATCTAAACAATCTAGATTCATACATAAGCTGCTCTCTATCTTACTTGTATACACACACACGTACACAAACAGGCAGCCATTAATGAAACACAACCCAGGCGAGGCACTCTGCTGTACCCTCAGCAGCCAAACTCCAGACACAAATAAAGCCTTTCTTTTCTGTCAGCCCCCATCTCGCCGCTGACCCCATCTCCTCCGCCTGCATCGCACACATCCAGCCTGCACTCATCAAAGGGGCGCCCTCATTCTGTGGGCCGTAACCCGACCCCTCCACCTTCCCGCTCAGGTGTAACTGATACAGGTAGAGGGTCCAGGAGGAGGGAGGGGGAAAAACACACAGGCTGCATTCAGGAGTCGGGACAAAGAACAACTAATGAGAGGCAGGATGGGGAGGGGGACGGGGGGAGGAAATATATATCACAGCAGCGAGGAGCGCGTGCGAGATGGAGGGTTGTAGTATGGTTGCAGTATGTATTGGGAGGAAAATGGAGAGGACGATGTTAATAGGCAGTCTATTAACAGTTAACGTAGAGAGGGGAGCTTTCCTCTCTCCCCTGTCGCTTACTGCCAAGTTTCCCAAATTCTTTCCTGTCAGGTTAAACTAACAACTTCCCGTCAGGATGAGGAGGGTGGTCCTGTAAGACTGAATCTCTCCGTCTCTCTCTCGTATACATGCATGTATTTTAACATGCACACACTCAGGGCATGAAGTGTCCTGCGACAATCTACTAGTGGAAATGGAAGCACACAACGTTCTCATACATATTTGTCCTGATCTTATTATGGCAAGGAGATGATTAATGAAGCTCGGGCTAGGGACTACACACACGGACTACACACACACACACACACACGGGGCCAAAACAGGACAGTAAGAGAATGGAAACTCTTACAGTGCACCTTCATCATCTAATGGCAGCAGTGAAAATGTTTAGCTGCCTGGCACATTTATTGAAAATGAGCAAAGCAGCAGGCTGATGGAAAAACTGCTGTTAACTACGCCAACTGCCACACACTACTCCACTACATTTTAATTGCAGAGTATGAATGTGTGTAAACAATTTTAGATTGTTAATTCTCACGACACAAATGGCTTAGGAAAGCTCCAGTCCAACTTGCACAATGTAGCACTGATTAGTCGATCAACCCGGTTTATTCATTTATTAATCCTGCAATAACACATTTTTGGCAGCAGTAACAACCTGTACACACAACATACTGACTTCACCTATTGAGGTTATATGTTGAACAGTTGCTTATTTACACATACAGCAAAAATATGAAGCAACATTAGCATTCATTTGGAGCCGTTTCTGACAACCGGATGAGTCCAATCTTTTAGCTCAGTCTTTGGTCTCCACCAACTCCCGAGGTAAATATCTTCCTCTTTAGCGGAAAAATTGTTCAACAGCAGCTCCCTAACTTTGTGTGTCTGCTGTTTGGTGCCGAGCATATAGCTGCAGTTGTTTTTACAAGCTATTTTGCTGCAAAAAAACTGTAACGAACAAAGCCGATGAGTGAATCAAAACATTTTCTAGCCCAAAGGCCAAAGTAATGAGCTTAAAGACAATAAAAAGTTATCTGTATGTATACTTGATAACCTCTTCATGCAAAGATGACAAACACTGGCTCTAGCTTCTCAAATGGGCTGATTTTCACTCATTCATGTTCATCTCATGTCTTTTTTGACTGTTAGACAAAACAGGGACTTTAAGGATGTCACAATGCAACAGGGAAACTGTGACGGGCATATTCAGTGTTGTCAATATTGAAAATAAGCCCTATTCAGCCCTACATACATGTACACTGTAATTCACTCAGTCGTCCACTCAGAGTGGCCCATCAGCAGTGGGCTCACTCGATAAACAAACAGCGAGCTGCTGTAGAACCAGGAAGCAAAAGCTGAAGGTCTGCGGCTTCAGTGGCCGGTCGCTCTATGGACACAACCCGGGACAGCTGCCCATAAAAAACACACATCTGTATGGAGCACCTGTCCCAACCGTGAGAGTCACTAACCGTAAACCACACCAGTCAGCCTGCCTCCCGGACACACAGCAGGGACACACTACTTCGCCAACGAGACCTCTCACCTGACTAATAAAAGCAGCGACAGTGAGATAGAAACGGGGAGAACTTTGTTATAACGGCGGTCTGAGAAGGGCCCTGATACATCATCACTCCCTAAAGACAACCATACTCCGTGGAGCCTGTCTGTCTTTCTGATTCATTTGTCATCTGGGTTTTGTGTTTGTTTAGCAGATACCCTGCTTTAAGATGAAAAGTTGGCCTGACATCCATGTCCAAGTCTTTCCATCCATCCTTCCAAGAGAAGTCACAGACATCGAGGGGGAGAAGAAGCCTCCTACGCATCAGACAGACTGATACAAACCAGAGCAGACTCACAGACAGCTCTCCTAAATTAAGAAGCGAGGGAATGCGAGTGTGTTAATGTGTTCCTTCGACTGTTGTATAACAGCCTTACGAACAACGATGCGTTGTAGGATTAGAACATACTCCAGTGACAGTGCAGTGAGGAGAACTGTGTGAACTGCTCAACTCTGCCAGTTTTATGATTACAGGGGAGTGAAGCTATTTGTGTCATCATGGTGAGGAACTGACACTTGACTACTCTGAGCTCTGCCTTGAGACTTTGCTGCAGAAAAAGTCAGGTTAAATTATTGTGTTTACTTGTAATTCATATCATAGTTTATTGTACAGCTGCTTTTGAATTTAACATTTGAGAGGTTTTTCTCATTTTGTTGAATAACATTGAAAAACTTGCTTCCTTGAAGTAAACGGTTTAAACAAAGTCCCATTTGGATGATCAGTCCTTAAACCCAGGTAATGCATTGCACTAGTGTTAAAAACATAATTAAACACCCAGCCCCTGCAGCAGGTGGGCCTTGCATGGTTACACATGTTACGCAAGAAAAATGTGGAGGAAAAAACTATTTTACTTTGAGATATCAGTGCAGATGTGACCTCATTACGTGGATTAGATAATGGCCATGATGTCACTGATCCACATTAAATACAATTTCTTTGTCAATGTTATTCCATAAATATTTTCTGCACCACTTACATTTAGCTTTCATTGCCACATAAATCCCTGGCCATATATCAATAACATAAGATAAAGTTGTATTGGTGCATCCCTGCAATTTACACACAAAATTGTCATTTTAATAAACATTCAGACACCTAAAAGCAACATGACTTTTTGTATTTTGAAGACTTTTGACTTAACCTGCGACTTGACTTTGACCAAAGCCAAAAAGACTTAAAAGTGTATATATCATAGAGAAGCGCCAGGTTGTGACAATGGTGTGCAGGCACGCATCATGAGTGGAGGTATGCGAGTGCCTTATATGTCATTGTGGGAGAGAGTCACTTGACAGAAGTTCATTGTGAGCGTGCTAAGTAAAGACACCGGGGCCCCTGTTCTCCCGGGCCACTGCCAGTCCCATTGTCCCCCTGCCTCCGTGGATAAATTCATTTTGACAACCCTGCTAATTGGATAAAACCAGACTGGAGCCACCTCCCTGAGCTCTCACATTCCATCTGCTTTCTGGCATGGAGAGGGGACACAGGAGGGGCGGCGGTGGTGGAGGGGTAGAAGGGTAGTAACTCCTTCTGAGGAGCTGAGCTGTTGAATATTTATCACCTCCCCAAATTCCCCTCTTGCCCTCCCTCCTCCCCCCGTTTTACGTCTTTTTACACCCTGTGCCCCCCCCCCCTCCCCCCCTCCTTACGTCGAGGTTCTCCAAACACCACAAAGCCCCCCCTTTAGATAAACACATGCGGTGTCAAGTGTGAGGAGTGCCGGGGGTTCAACTGCTCCGCTCGGGCCCGCGGCCCACAATGCCGTGCCGCATAGCTGCCATGCGGGAGGCCAGTTGCCCCTGGCGACGCTAACAGGCAGAACGCACCTTAATAGAGTGGAGAGTCATTGTAAAGCAGTGAGCCGGCGTACGGACAAAGACCCCGCAGACCCCTGGAGAAAGGGGAGACGCTACTCTGAAGGGCCCGGGGAAGAGCTGATGGGTCCTGCTCAATGACCAAAGAGAAGGAGGGGCTCAATGACCAAGAGGTTTGAGAGTAGAGTGTGGAGAGTTTGGGGAGGCAGGGAGGAGAAGGGGGGGTTCAATGGCTTTATGGATTGATGTGAGATGGGTGAAGGGGGTTTATGGAGGCACTGGGGGGCGGAGAGGTTGACTGAGAAAGCAGAACGGCGACTGAAATTAATAGAGAGGATGTCAACTGGCGGGCGAGCAGGAGGAGAGAGCAGGGCCTCGTCAAAGAGAGGGTGTGTTTGTGGGAGCGGCGCTGAATGTCCCAACATATTTTCCCCTCACTCTGTCAATGCCTTTGCTGGTCTCTCGGTTTGGCCCGCGTTTGTGCTGAGTGGACGAGGGCGAGGAGGGTCCGGGGATTGCTTAACAAACCAACAACACACCCGCTCTGCCATCAGCCCATCACACAGGGAAGAGAGCAACAAGACAGCAACAAGGACAAACAAGCTTTTTAGATAAGGCTGATACGTAGGAGTTATTTTCCATGATTGATGAATCTGTCTCTAAATTATTGTATTTTTCTGACTAAATATTCAGCCTATGAATTCTCATAAAATAGTGGAAAATGTCCATCGTTCTAATTAGTGAACCAATGTATGCAATTGGTATTAAGTTGCTATAGTTATTTATACGTCATTGCTTGTTATTGACTTTTACAAGATGAATAGAGGATAACAAGTGCAATACATTGGAAAGAAACTGCTCTGTCAGGAATCATCGCGTCAAAAATAACAAAAGTACACAGAAATCAAAGAGATCATATTGCTGGATGCGGCTGTCTCTACTTCAAAGTATCTGAAAGATAACTGAAGTAGACAATTTTCTCTGTTGTACTTCACACGAGCAAAAACTTGGCAGAGAACAAACTTCAACTCTATTCCCATCTATCTCTCGGACACAAGGGAACCTTCTGGAGTCTTATCTTGGCAAGGAAACTCTGCCCAACAGGTGGAGAGGGGGCCAGTCCAAATCCTCCACTCGAGACATCACTCGTTCTCATGCCATAAAATTACACATCAAAAGCATCTCAGCAACCCTAACGAGGTTGAGAATTCAACCCCTCCTCCTCCATAATACTCACACACACACACACACACACACACACACACACACACACACACACACACACACACACACACACACACACACGCTTCACAAAGTATTAACGAGCTATATGCCCGTCCAACCCCTCCTTCGGCCCCCAAACCGACACTAACGAGCTACAGAGCGTCTCGAGGATTAACGAGAGGGATCTGGACAGGCCCGCGATGTAGAAGAGGGGGGCGTTCTAATCAATTAGGCAATGCGGCATTTGCATAATTTAGATAACGAAGCTGAATTAACCACGGAGAGCTAATTACTGTGCCACGGCGAACAAACCCACCCACATTCCTCTGCCTGGTGTGGGATGCCAGCGTGCCCACCGGGGCCATGGGAACAGGATGGGATCATCACAACTGCCGGGGGAGAGCGAGCCAGCTAGATGGACCAAGCAGTGATGTAGGTAGCGTCAGCCAATCAAATCAGAGGGAGGGAGGACAGGATGGATGGATGGATGAAAGAGAGAGATGGATGCATAGAAAGAACGCAGGAAAGAAATAAGGATGGCAGATGAGGAACGAGGGAAAGATGGAAGGAAAGAAGTGGTGGATTAAAGAATGGTAGAAGGAAGGAAGAAAAGAAAAGAAAGATGAACGAATAGATGGAAGAACAGAAAGGATGGATAGATAGACAGAAGGCAGAAAATAGCAGGAAAGTAGACACGATAGTCTGAAGGAATAATTAAAATACAGCTCAAATCAAAGGTTAAGGCTGACGAAAAACCTTGACCATTCTAACTCTAAAACTGTATTAAAGACAAACTGTATACTTTTTCTTTTTTTTTAAATCAACAAATATGCTCATGAATATGAAAAAAACCCAAACATTCACAGAGTACAGCTTCTCAAATAAGACTGAATATTTTAGACTGATTCAGAAATGTCACTATGCAGAAATCCTACAGTACGTGTGTGTGCTGTGTGCGCCGTGTGTGTGTGTGTGTCTTCTTTAGTGACACACTTCTGAGAAGCTTGAAATTATCACAAAGAGTCTCAGTACATGGATGTCTCACACACACTCTACTGGGGAAACTAACTAATACTCACAGTACACACACGCTCATGCTGTTGCATACTTCATGTACCCACAACCATTATTTCCCTGCACACACACACACACAAAATTGATGACACATGAGCAAGCAATCACACAAACTCCTATTACATGGTAAAAGTATACTCACAGAGGCACATAAATATGCAGACCTCAGGAAGTTTTTCCAACACCAAATGTCAACACAAAAAAACAGGCTACCACTTCTGCCCGGCCCGAGAGATAAACTACATACACCGCGGCATTCATGCATGCTAATATAGACTTTCATAGCTGTACATATCTGCAGCCTGCTCCTTGTGTGTTCCTGCATCGTAGGAAGGGAGGGAGGGAAGGAGGGAGGAGGGATGTGAGGGGGTGAATGGGGCCCCAAACTCCTTTGGCAGCTCATGCATCAGAGTGAATGGAACCAATTATAAATCAAGAGCAATTTCTCCCCATTATTCAGCAGGAACCAGGAGGGAAAAGGAGCAAGACTGCCCTACAACTCTCAGTGGGAGACAGAGGAAGGAAGAGAAGAAGAAAAAAAAGCAGAGCAAGTGAAATATTATATGAAAAACAGATATGGGGAGGCATTAGGAAATTGAGATAAGGCAGACGGAAAGAGGGGTGAGGGAATGGAGAAAAGCCGTAAAGTTATATGAAACGCCTGAAGGAGAGCATTATAGGAAAAACATATGAAGAATTGGAAAATGGAGAGGCAGGAAATTAAACATAAAGCGAGGGTTGTGGGGCGTCAACGGTGTTCGAGATGTTGCAACCGACGTGGACTGCTTGCTCCACGGTTATAAAGTGAAAGCTGCTGGTCTGAAAGACTTTTCTCAAGAGGAGAAACAGCTGGAGGAGGGTCGTTTCAAAGAGAGCCCTTAGTGTCAGAAGCTGGATTTGTGTGGTACAGCAGAGCTACCATGTGTCCCGTCACTCAGAATCCCGGATGTGCATTATCCTAAAGGGGGAAAGCTGTACACACGCACACACACAATTTGGACAGAAGAGGAGCGCAGCCGATGGAAAATTCCAGTTGTGATAACCTCAGGGGCCCAATAACCAACTAATCTGGTGCCCAGTGATTTATTCTGTTGAATCATGTCTTCTCCTGCCAGTTTGACATTCTTCAATGATGAGTTTTTTTCTCTGTAGGGCTACACTTTAAAATCTGATTGTTGTTTAAAGCCCTGGAACACAACCTAGAGTCTTTGGCTTTTTTTTTGTGCTTTTATTTTTTCCGTTCACACATGCTCGAGACAGGAATACATCAACGCAAGCATATGACAGCATATAAAGGAGTTATAGTGCACAAGATCACAACTTTTCAATAATGTGTGCAATTGAGACAAAAAGAGAAAAAGAGTGACTGACCCAGGCTTAAACTGAAGAGCTCCAGTCAAGAGTGCAATCTTGTGCCTGTGTGTGAATGATCTATAAGACCGTCTGGGTTGCTTTTGGCTCGTAATAACAGCCCCTAATCTTTGTCCAAATATCTGCTTTGCACACACAGGGCTATTTGTCTACACACACACTGCTTTCTTACCGGGTCTGGAGTTGATCAATGATCTAACAGCACTCACTGTGTGTGTGTGTGTGTGTGTGTGTGTGTGTGTGTGTGTGTGTGTGTGTGTGTGTGTGTGTGTGTGTGTAAGAGAGAGAGAGAGTGAGAGTATGGCTTTGGTAACTTCATTATCCAATCAAGAGCTTCTTAACTTTTCCTTTAAGTAGTGGAACAAATCAACTCAGCTTGTTTAAAGGCTTTGGATAATCCCCATTAGGCTGTTAAGACAACGAATGAGAGCGTGATTGTATTCATGATACTGATATAAACTGGAGGGGCATCAACATATTGCTTCCACATATTATTTGAAACCTTTAAAAAAGAAAGAAAGCTAATTTCTCCATCCACAGCTTTCTTTTGGCTGTGTCTCCTTTTCTCACATCCAATTTTTCTTCTCTCGCCTCAATAGTCTCACTCCGTTTGATCGTGGATTGTTTAATTTGTCTCTCCAACTCTCTGTCAGAACTTTCTCCTTTTCTATTCCCCTCACATTCCTCTCGCTCTCTCTCTCTGTCTGTGGTCCTGGCTGACAAGGAGGATCAGGAGGAGAGAGGTATGCAACCCCCGGGGAGGGGCCTAGAGCCCGGCCACCTGCCGGTCCAGGTGTCCCTCTCTGGTTATCCGATGTCTGACTGGACACAGAAACCCTCCCGGGGGCACGAGGCCTGAGCCCGAGCCTCCAATCTGTCAGCGCTGGAGGACTAATGCACCGTATGTCAACAGGCCAACAATGTCCGGCTCTGGGAAACGAGGCAGCCTTATTTGGCGATGAGTGTGTTCCTTGCTAGTTTATGAAAATTACTTTAACCCAGAAAAAAAAAACTTGCTGAAATTATAAAGTAACTATCTACTACAGGAACTATCACTCACACACACACACACACACATATTCGCCAAGGGCCCACAGATTCTGCCTGCAGGCTGTTATGACTGCATGAGTGTACCTGGTGTCATAGAGATGAAAGCACGGCCTCAGGAAGGATTTTTTTTCTTCTTTGTCAATTAATGCCAATGTTACACCCTCAACAATAACAATGCTGCTTTCCAGCTTTCCAGTCAAACCTCAGGAATTTTGGCTCCCAAACACCGAGGTCGGAGCAGCAACAGCGGGTAATCTCAAAATGCATCTTGAAATACATCTCCATCTAAATGCTTTGCTTTACATCCAGATGTAAAAACACAACAGGCAAGAGTCAAACAAGTTAAATCCTTCCACTCATATCTCACATCACGGTTCAATATGGCAGAGTACATTTTCAAACCAAACTAAGATACGAGTGAGAGACTATTGCTATTGGCTTCATACCTAAATCCACACAGTAACTTTTCTTTACAGGCTACAACACATGAAACTCAGCTCCGACACACTGCATGACAAACTATCCACCGGCTTCTGGACAAATAGTCGAAAACTGGCACCTTTCGCCTCTGCCACATGTCTGTTTGGCAGGTAACCAAGATCAATCACACATAACTTAAAGTTTCATAGTAAAAGCTCCAGCTCAGCAAGACAAAGAAAAAGCTCCAACACTCTGACACATATTAGACTCTTTAACCAAAAGACAATAAAGTGCGTTTCCTGTCCTGACGTAAAGGTCTCTTTCGCCTAAAGGTATGCACATGTTCAAAAAAGTCCACAATGTGCAGGATTTTAGCCGACTGTTGTACAACTTTATGGGCAGCTTTTCCTCTACTTCCAGGCAATAGATGTTGTTTTTGCTTGGCACTTGAGCCTGAGAATGTTTCTGAGAAAACACAAGATATTATAATACTCCTATAGGGACTTGAAGTGAGCCTGTGGTATTCAATAATGGATTGAGTCCACTTCCCTGTAGTCTAGAGCTGCCACTAACGGTTTCATTGTCAATAAATCTGATGATATCTTAGTTTCTTAGAGCCCAAGGCAACAACTTCCAATTGCAAATTTGAGTCGAGCAAAATTACAAAATCCAGATATTCAAAAGATATCAAAAAAGACAAAAGGGCAGAAAACCATCACAATTGGGAAGCTATCAAATATGTTGTGCTAAACAAAAAAAAACTTTTAAGCTATTAATCAATTATCAAAATAGCTTCCGATACATTTTCTGTTGCATTTGTGTATTCAAGGAAAACTACTGTACTTCCGGGCAGACGTTGGTTTGCCCATGAACTGCACCCTGAAGGCCTTTCATTAAGTATCATATCTTGAGAAAAAACATTGTTAGAACTCCTATAGGGATTAAAAGTGTGCCTGTGGTATTCAGTTACAACTAGGGTCTATGTTACTCTCAAGTTTCGATCGTTCTCTCCTCCAGTATGACTGTACGGTTTAAGACATCACCGTTACAACTGACAGTAGCTGCGTGGCATTGAAATATTCTGTAATATTTGCATAATAACTGACAAGATTGACGATGAACTCCTATAATTGTGTTTTTCCCGGGTTCCACATAAGTAATCAAAGGGGCCAAACTGTGTGAGAAACAGGCAGATAATCAGACTGGAATCAATTAGTCCAACTTTGATCCACCGGACTGCCAAAGATGATCAACAACAACAAACCCTGCTACCAAACAACAAGAGGCTCCTTTTTGCTGAGACCAATTAATTCCCTTATAAGCTGTGCGCCTAATTGAAGGAGGCCAAGCCATTCGTTTCGACTTTTAATCCAAGTGACATTGATTCAGCGGGAACAATCAGGCCCTCTTGTCTGATGCCATGTCTGTCACTGAAGGTTCCTCCATGCGAGACAGCGGAGGCTAAATGTAATCCAAATAACAAAACGACACCTGGGGTTGGAAACTTGAGCCCCTGCGGCTGTTCCCGGAGCCTCCTCCGTGTAACCCCCGCCTCCTCTGCGTCTCCACCCGGCCCCCTCGGTGAGTGACACCCCGGGCCAAACACTCATTAGCAGCCCGGGGATTAAGACAAACTTTTTCTCATTAAACCAAACCTGAATGAGAGGATAATATCAGGGGAGACTCTCCTCGCGGAGAGGCAGGATGCTGCATTCCTGGCTGCGCCGAGCAGCTGTCAGTTCCTGGGAGGCTTTAATTAGGTTATTCTGACACCGGACTTTGGTTTGGAGGGCAGAGGCATAGAAAGAACTCAGGTAGCGTTTGTTATGGTTCTCTCTATGCCGACTATACAATCTGCACAAGCCATTTGGTGCAATAGTGTCTCTTTTTAGATGGATCTTCTTTTAAAAAGGCGTAAATTAATTCAGAGCATCATCAAGAAACATGCTGGTTCATGAGAACTTCATTTGTTTTTGCAGCTCTGCCCCTGATGGTTTTCTATCCCCACATTGCTGCACTCCCCTGTGGTATAATATGGGGGTAAATCTGGCAGAGCTCCCCGTGTCTGTTTTCTGTTACCCTATGGGAGCGACTATAGGCTGCGGCCTGCAAAACGCACACACAGTTTCTCCAAAAGAAAACACGCACGTACGTTTTAAAACACAGTTATGAATGTCTGCAACGTGTCACGCAGAGCCGATTGCTCTCCTCAGACATGTATCGAGATGTTAAAGTCGGCGAATACATCCAGAAAATTAAGGAAAAGTTTGGAAAGTATGGACGCAACACTCAACCAATCAACAACAGGCTAAGTCCGCAAGCAAAGTAAACGGTTTTACTCAAAGTTAGTCCCACACAGAGAGCCAAAACGCACACGTCCACGCAATTAAAGTAGATATGTGATGGAGAAAGCTTGAGGCAAAGTGTATGTGCATCTATAAGCTGAAAAAACAAAACAAATATGGCTATCAAAGTAGTCAACAGCGTAAAGTAGTAGCCCAAACTAACTCCTAAATCACAATTTTCTCTCTAAATAAAGTAACAAGTGAGTTGGTAAGGTCTCGCGCCAGACTGCAAACAAGCACCAAAACTGCTACTTTTATCTAAAACATTGTAAAATATGTTGATACAAAGCGCAACACCGCAGAAACATGGACCGCATGAAGGGACAAAACTTACCAAAACCGCTCTATCTGGCGCTCACACCTCGTTTTAACCGAAAGATCTTCTCTTCGTCTTCTCTTCTGCGGTGAGCTTTAGTCCCAGAAAAACAACAGTTTTTACTTCTCTTTTCCCTCTAAAGCCTCGCTGCTTTGGTAATTTACTGCGATGCCACCGACATTTTCTTCGGCTCCCCAAGTTCTCACATTGAAAGGCCGTTTTTGGATGACTGAGCTCTCAAACAATTCTCCCTTTTGCGACGCCTTTTCGGGTCCTCCCACTTCCCAAGCAGGAGGAGGGATCTGAACAATAGGGACTGGCTCCCAAAATCCCAGAGCTGGGTTGTGCGCCGCCGTTTCTCCAGACTACAGAATCCTACTACCAACCCATTGAGACTTTCCAGAGGTTTGGTGCAAAACTAAAGCCTGGATGCCTAGTTGTAAAGCGAAAACGTGTATATTTTTAGATTTCAAAACTCCCAGAAACTTAATTTCTTAAGAACTACGGTGTCCTGGAGGAGAAAAGTGCGCCCCCTCCCCCTCCTCCTGCTCTGTTCCCCCTGATTTGGTATGCGTTGGTCCCCACAGAGTTTGTATTGACCCTCGTCCATTGAAGCCTGCAGGCCCTCCAGTGCAGCTGTGCAGTGCTGTGTTGTGTTGTTGTGAACTGGACGGGCCCAGTCAGGACCATGCTGCACGCACACGCACACACACACACACACACACATGCACACGCACACACGCTAACTCTCTCTCTCTCTCTCTCTCTCTCTCTCTCATACTACAGTGATCACAGCTCGACCCCCCCCCTCTGTGCACGCTCTGGAATTCTCTTCTCCACTTCAATCAGCACACTTTGAAATGAGGGGAGCCTTCCTGTCCAGTTCATTAATAACTGACTATTCCCAGATCACAGGGTTTGATAGGGGGGTCTGATGGTGGGAAGCCTCTGTGAATGCAGGAACTCCCACCATGATGTACCTGAGGGGTTATTGCAACCCAGCAGGGCTCCATTCACTGCCAAGCTGTGGCATTTTATGACACCTGTTGCTCTTGTTCATGGGAAAGTGCGGACAGTTGGCAAATATTTCAGCTTTTTCAATTAATCAAAAACCCCACTCCACATTAGAATATCCACCTCTTTTGACTCTGCACGTCATACCCAGCAGGAAGTTCCAGCCTCAAGATGTTTTCAAGGAGTCATTAATCGTTGGTGTTTTCCAGTGTTGTGCTGCAGTTTGCCAGCACTTTGCAAGCTCTGCCAATGTTTTGGTGTTGTTGCTACCGAGCGGGGCTCTGTTTGTATGTGGCTGCCTCACACTAGCCACCCTGCACTGCACTGCAGAGAGAGAGAGAGAGAGAGAGAGAGAGAGAGAGAGAAAAGGGGGACTCCCAACCCCAATAAAACCCTCCATGATGCCCCTCCCCCCTCCATCTCTCCATGCAGGGTTGGATGAATTAGCTCGGGACAAAAGGCTTTGTGGGGCGGCCATGAAAGGCCTATTAACCATACTGCATCCCCCAGAGGCCCTACCTGCAGGACACCGCCTCCCAGAATGCCACTCTCTCAGCAGGCCGCAATCCCAGCATGCACCTCTTCCCTTCAGCGCTAACCCTCGTCACCCCCGAGCCTCACCATAGAGCCCCACACAGATTGTCATGTAGATGATTATAAATGTTGTTATGAAAGTAATGGAGAGTGAGAAGGAGAGATGGGGAGTGTCAGCGCTGTGTGTTGGTGTGGTGTGATTTGTGCGTTTTCCCAACAAAGAAGAGTCAGATGGAGAGAGAGCACTGACCGTTTTGGGTGTTGGCTGTCAGGTGTGAACTTGTCCAGTGTGTCTCCTTATTGAACTGTGTATTGTTCATCAGTGAGAGTGTGTTTGTGGAGATTTCTTTTCCTCAAAGGTCTCCACCGTGTGATGCTGCCACTTCTCCGACCTCCTCACTCCATTGTTTAGCTGGGCGCTATGACAACGACCCGCTCTCTCCTTCCCTCTCTGTATCCCGCTGACCTTAGCAGCTGTGTCACTTCCTCGGTGTGACAAAACCAGATTGAATCACACGCACACTTGTGCTTTGTGGCGCATAGAAGTACTAAATCAGCACAGTTTTCACTCTCACCTTCATAAACAAAGACAGAAGAGGAGTTACGTATATCTCTCTCTATTGTTCACTGTTTACATTTCATTGACGCTTTTATCCAAAGCTACTTTTTTTGTGCTCTATACACCGTAGACACAACAACGGGGAGCAATTTGGGGTTAAGTGTCTTGCTCAAGGACACATCGACGTCGACTAGCGGAACCAGGGCTCGAACCCCCGCTGCTCTGATTGAAAGATGGGCATGCTAACCACTGAGCCACAGTCAGCCCTAATCATTTTGGATTTTGTTGTTTCTCGTTACCAATAATAAATGTTAAAGGTTAGGTTCAGTTTGTACAGTGGAGGGGTTATTAATCATCAAAGAGCTCAAAATGAAATAGTTTGTGCGACACATCCGAGCAAGCTGTCATACACAGTGGGGAGATGTGATTATTGTTTAAATATGCACACTTTTAGGAAAAAATGTCCTTGAGGGCACAAAGTGAGCATCAGATAAGCACCTAAGTTGAAACATATTGACACCATAAGTCAACCAACATATGTTTAAGCATCACTGTGAAAAGCCATTTGAATTAAGTTAAAAACAACAGTGCTATTCTCTCTTGGGACTCTCTTGGTTCTTGTGCAAAGCTTGTTTTTGTTTTTCTGCATTTTAGAGTGACAGCGGTGCAGATGGACGATGCGGGTTCATGACACGTCTCTACTTGCACTTTTTTTACATCATAGTTCTACGTTTCACCGGGCCGTCACTGCATTCTCCTTCCTCAAAAACAGACACCGCACAGTCTGACACAGATTGCGACCCACATTTTATTAGACCCATCTCACACAGTGTGACATAAACTTGCCAGATTGCTGCTATTTGGCCGTTTATAGGGGCCTTTAGAGGGAAGTTTTGCACAAAACAAAAACTGTGAATGTTGTCCCGTTTTGTACAGGGAACACTATGGGGTCCTCACTTCACCGCCAGTAAAGACGATAATGTATTGAGATAACCGTGAAAACAATCCAAAGCTATTCTTTAAAGCAACACAGAGTCTTTTTTTTATTAAAAACAACAACAACAACAACAACAACAACAACTCAGAGCTCTGTGTGAGTTTCAGGGTTCATCAACACTGACTTGAGCAACATACTGCTGGTTACTACATAAACACCCTCAGACATGGTTCAAATCAACAAAAAAAACAATAACCCAGACATTTAAACAACAGGTGTTTCTGTACCGATCCAGTGAAGGCCTTCCTATTCATGACACATAATACCATTACAGTATCTGAATAAAGGATTAAATGAAGCATGCTGGGAACAGCACAGTGGCAGGACTTCTACTTCCTGACGTGTTCTTAGCATATACACTAAAAAATAAACTCATGCCAGCTGAAGAACTGCACAGCACACAACAGAGCTGTCCAATGAGGGATTCAAAGCGGGAGTCAGCTGCTTTTTCTTCTTCTTTTTCTAACTTTCTCTCCGGCACTCCTAAATTGAAAGAAAAAAGGACCTCACAGATGGAGCTCATGGGAAAACGTCTTCACGGAGACCTGAATGATGGAGTTTTATGGCCTCTGAACTGCAGCTTCATGCACATGATTTCTTTAAAATCCAGAGAAAGGCAAAGTACACAAATCCTGTATTTGAGTAAAAGTCTTACAATTTAAAAATGGTACTAATTATTTCACTTGAACTGAAAAACTATCCTTAGTCATGACAATTAATGAATTTGCAGTATTTTTTATAGACTCATAGTGTTGGACATATTGAGCTATACTCTGCTTGATTTAGCCAAAGATGCTCAATACATAAAAAGTGACTTATGACCATGTTTCTCCAAAACGCCACCCTGTTTTCAGCTTTGTGACATATTTTACATAACCCAAATGGTTAGTTTTACATGATAGCGTTTTCACAATTCTTAGAGGAATAATTAAATTGCTTTTCTTGTTGAGAGCTATGAGAAGATTCATATCACTTTCATGTGTGTGTATAGTAATATGAAGCTACAGCTTCAACAATAACGCTGCATCACACTGTAAAGCGAACTAATCCTCATTATTCAAGTTTTTTCTTCTTCTCCTTTTTGTGCCCCCTTAGGTAAAATAAAGCATCATCCTGCAAAACTAACAAGTAGCTACTGAGTCTGTACAGGAAATGTACAATTAGTTCTTCAATAACAAACTAGAGATTCTTTAAAAATAAGTAAATTGTTTCATGATACATCATGTTTTATGAGCTTTCTGTTTGTTTTGCATAATCTTGATTGTGCAAAGTATACATGTTCGTAAAAACAGCCATCAGATAAATGTAATGACGTACAATAAAGTATATAATGAAGTACCTGTACACTACTGTGATAAATGTACTTTACTATTTCTTTGCTTGCCTCAGTTTTATAGATACACTGATAACTGAGCCTCGGGCTTCACACTAGACTCACAACCAAAATTCTCAGTAAGACTCAATAAGATTTATGGCGTCTTTTTCTTTCAGATGCGCACACACACGCACACACACACACACACACACACACACACACACACACACACACGCAGACACATACAAAGAGAGAAGATCTTGTACTTTAACTGTGGATCGTTGCCTCAGGAGTTTTTCATATCCTGACATTTTATTGTTCTTTTGCACTCTTACTGATGCAAAGCTTACTTTCCGTGTGTGTAGGAGGGATATGGAGGGTAATTGGCTGTTATTGGTTCTCATTCCAGTGTGATTGTGCTGTTGAGACAGAGATCCAGGCTCAGGTGGGGTCGGACCTCAGGCTGAGTTACTGTGTGTGTCATGATGTGGAATGTGCCGTTAGATTTAGTTTTTCTGCAGAGAGGCTGCCTCATATCTTCACTGAGGCGCCGGGATGCAATTTTCTGCAACAGTTTTTTTTTTTATTGTACCAGAGTTCTTGCAGCAGTGATGGCATCTGTTTATTGAGATTCATTTGATTTATTTGATTTACTGTGTTTACTTGTTTCTTCCAGAGATTTTGCAACTTGATGTCTATCCAGTATGTCAACGTGGGTCATTGTCACAGCTTGGAGCTGAAATCTGTAACTTTCCATTTCTGTTTGGATCCTGTTCCACCAGTTAGTTATTTCCACATTGCAAAGGCTTGAATATTCATTCCCGTCTTTGGGCAAATATCTATTTGGCTCCTTTGCTGTCTAACTTTGTAAAACTGGTGCAGAAGACTGTGACGGATCCTGACATTGATTTAAACCATCATAATTTAAAAAAGGCCCACTCTCTGAAGAAAAATACAAAAGGCAAAAGCAGAAAAGGGATTAATTTATTTTATCAGCAAAAGCATGAATTAAAGGTTAACGTTTGGTCATGCACAATTTATAAATTGGCTCGCAGACAATAAGGATGAAGGTGGTATGAAGCAGAAGGTGCTCGTCATGAACTGATCAGCTAGTCCGGACAAAGAGCTGCTGCTGCTTCAGCCTCATTTGTTCTGGTATGACCTGTAGCTGATGTTAATGGTAATGCTAACTGAAGGAAGATATTGCTGTCTGACCTTTGACAGATTGTTGACCTTACAATTCATATCTGCTTCTGTTTATTTCACACACTGGTGTGTTTTTTTTTACAGGTATTGTATAGTTGTATATAGCATCTTTTAATATAGTAATATAAGTCGGGCTCACTTTAATAGTTTGCCATTTTGTGAAGTACACTTATTTGCATTCTTGTATTAGAGTTGAATTAGAAGATTGAGGCATGTTTGTATGATAAATATGATACTACTGACAGAAGCAGGTTTGCTTAGCATAAAGAATGGAAACTGCAAGCCTGTCCAAGGGTAATAAACCATGTTTTTATTTTTTACATTTTGTGTTTAAAATCTGAGCTTTTATTGGCTGCCTGGGAACCACTGAATTGCTCTTTTTCAACAACAAAACAATATGCTAAAAAATCCTGTAAAAACATTTGTTCTTGTTTAAATCCAACCCTATGATCAATGTGTTTCCATCCATATGAGAACATATCTGTGTTTCTTGGCCCAAGTCTGTACACTTAATAGAAACTTGAAGGCAAAACACAGAGCATTGTTAGATGCTTGCAGTTTTTCCAGTAATTGTTTGCAAAAGCCTCAAACATAACTAATATGTTGCAACATGGGGGGAAAAAATCCTCGTATTGACACAGTCCGACAGCAGCACGCCAGCCTCACTCCATCTCACGCTGCATTCTTCCTCTTTCAGGTTTTATCTGTAGCCGTGTTATGACTGCAGAGCTGTAAATATACTCTGCTCTTTGTAGAGTAAAAGTTGTGACTTTATGCCCCTATTGGAGCGAAGTGTGAGTTTTGACTTTAACTCTAACTGTGTCCAGATGTGGCAGACTGTCCTAATTGGACCTGGAGCCAGTTAAATCCAGGACCGCTCAGCTCAGCTCAGCTCAGCTCAGCTCACATAGCTGCTTGGCCTCAACTGTCCTTACAGCACTTTTTAAACAACCAACATTAATATCTGTGCGTACACTGTGCGTACACTCTGCTGTGGGGGAGGTCAGATGAGGAATGACCACTCAGAGGAGTTGAACAGTACAAAAAGCTGGATAGTAAAGTTAAGTTATAGGCACAGGATGGTGTTACTGAAAGGGGTCAAAAGGTTGAACTAAAGCCGATGTTGGGGAGTGAAAGTTGTATATCAGTAGTCAGGGAGTGAACACCAGAAGACCGAGCGGCAGAGAGAAGAGAGAACATCCAAAAACCTGATGTGTTTAAAAAAAATAAGTTGACATTCCACCTTTTATCAAGCACCTGGTTTTATCATCCAATCCCTCCCGGCAAATGTTTTTTGGGGATCTGTCTCTCTGTCACTCCCCCAGCTTTTCTAGACTCCCTTCTCCTAGTTTTCCCTCTTTCCTCCCATCATCCATCTTAGCCTTTCGCTTCTCCTCCCTTATTTTGACTTACTTTCTAAATCCCCCCTTCCCTCCACCCTCTCCCTCCTATCATCTATCTACCATCCCTCCCTCTTTCCATCGCTCCCTCTCTGACTTCCTGCTTTCCAGCCTGCCAGACGGTCATAATTAACAGGGAAAACGATAGTCCCCCTAGCCCTCGGGAGCCCTCTACACTCACTGCCCTGAGAGACAGAGAGCGTGTGTGTGTGTGTGTGTGTGTGTGTGTGTGTGTGTGTGTGTGTGTGTGTGTGTGTGTGTGTGTGTGTGTGCGTGTGTGTGTGTGTGCATATACGGTCCCTGTTTCCCCCGTACCTCCAGACTTGGCCTATGGTCGACACTCCACTCAATGACTCTTTATGTTCAGCGTCAGCGGCGAAGCATGATCTCACTCCGTCCAAAAAACACACCAAATGACTTACAGAGACTCCCAAACACAGGCCGCAAACACAGAACGACTTACTATCCAAGAGCAATACACATACGCACACACACACACACATGCACGCACACACACACTCACACACGTGCACTCCCACAACACACACATGGCATCCACTGGCAGTAACTCTCATTATGACTAATCCTGAGGGGAAAGCAGGAGAAAGTAAAGGAGAAAGAATCCATGTATTAAAGCTGCCTGGTTTCAGTTAAACAAACCCTATACTGTGTTGTATCTGCATATATTGATTTATTGCGACACATCTGTAAGAAGTACAGTCACACTACAAAACAGAGCATGGATTCCTGAACACAACTCCACCATATATGTGCATAACTGTTTGTGTGTCTTGTGTGCCCTCTTGCCTTGGCATGTCCCCCCTCATCACCCGCCTCATCCCACCCTTCCTCCTCCTCCTCCTCCTCCTCCTGGCTGCAGTGCTGGGAGCCAGATCCCAGATCAGAGGGCAGGGAGCTGATAAGGAGCTGAACTGATGCTATCTGTCAGTCACAGCCGAGGGCGGGGCTCAGAACCAGGAGGTCAAGAGTCTCACGGTCCCTCGGCTCTCCCCTCCTTCCTTATCCAAACAAACAAGATGCTCTCACATGCAGGCATAATACGTGGACACAATAACATGAACACCGTACCTCCAATTATGGATTAAAAATGCAAGTGAATCAACGCACCTGTCCAAGGTTCAGCTATTAATGGTTTCCCATTAATTGCATAATAGTTTAGTCTACTAAGGAAATAGTGGAAATTCCAAGTAAAGGTCTTCAAATTGCTTGTTTTGTTAGGTTGAGTCTTTGGAACTTTTGTCAAACCAACAGTCCAAAACCCAAAACTATCCATTTGTGTAAAAAAAAGCCGCAATCGCACTTTTGAGACGCTATTACAAGCAAACGTTTGGCTTAAAGAGTAACCTCATATCAGGCTAAAATCTAAAACAAAAGAAGCTGTGCTTAACTGCCATCTCTTGCTGAAGGTTTAAGTTTGTTTTAGTTTGTTGTTAAGAGTGATGTTGCAGTGCACTGACACACCTTGGGGTAACCATGTACATCCCATCACTGCAGCCAGGTGAGACGTTAAACCAACGAAAAGCAAAACTAGATTTCTAGCTGCTGTTGTTTTTTAAGGGTGACAAAGCAATGTGAGAAGATTATTTTAGCTTTAGTTCCGCTTATTTTTTGATCTAAACTGTCCATTAGTACCTCTATAACTGCACAGTTGTGTTTATATTAAGTAGCCTGTAAAGTGACCTACTTTTAAATAGCTGAATGAACAGGAATAATGTAATAGCAACTGTACGTACTCAATTGCACAAATGCATCCTCTCATAATGTCTGTTGTATGCACAGTTAAATTACGTTTTTTAAATACTGTTTTCACCCCCAGCAGCTGCTTCCCCTCTATGTTTGTGTGTATGTTCACATGTCTCAGTGTTTGTTCCCCCTACATGTGTTCAGGTATATGTGCTGGCGGGTGCGAGTGTGTCTGTGTGGTTGTGTGTCGGTCCAGTCCAGCAGTGTAAATATTGTGTTGTGCTCTAGTAACAGCTCTTCCTCTGGCTCTGCAGTAGCAGCACGCTCGGCTGTTTATTTTCCTTCAGGACGGACGACTTCTTATCAAATAAGCAGACATTTGCCTCCGAGACCGCTGTCCAACCATGCGCTCCCAGAGGATATCCCGCCCACTTTCCGCCGGGTTGTGGAGCCTCTGCTTGTTCACAATGATTGACAACTAAATGAACCACTCACATCACGGACTGTGACTGCAATAATCTACAATATTGTCATCTCCTTTAATGTGTCAGTGTGGATGTGCCTCATCTACAGTCTACGAGCTTGCATACAAAGCAGATGTGACAGTGTTTCCTCTCTTGCCATGGCAGAGAGATAAGGACTGATGGTGGCTCCCACGATGGAGTCTGTATGAGTCAACACCTGAACGATCCATTCTTTCCACTGTTGTATTTCTCGTAGTTTGAACATAATCAACATGGACGAAAAGTCTCAATAAGTGCTCAGGAAAAATTTTAAGAATAACCCTAATGATGTCATAGTGTTGTCACCAGGGTGATCTCAGTTTGGGACCACACAGATAATTAACAGAAAGTCTGCGTCAGAAATGAGGGATGTGGAGTTTATCAGACATTGAGGATCTGATAAACGACACCAGGTTGCATCATGGGAATTGTAGGATCCCCTTTTTTTGGCGCTTGACTCACACTAGAGACCAAAGCTGGACCAAAGCTTGGCTGTTCAAAAATTACTAGGTGAGTGATAAGTCTCTCTGACCAATCAGTGACCTTGTTTTATTTCCACCTTTTAGTATTAGCTCGACCGAGGTGATACAAAAATTGATTTTAACTTTAACTTTAACTTCTGTATCACAAAGAGACATTTTGTCTGAATTTCTACTCTAAATGTTGCTGTGTAATGCTTTTTAAAATGTTGTGTCACTTTACTGTAACACACAAGAACCACCCAAGTTGAATTTTCTGGAAAATGACTTGGCCAAGAAAACTAATTCATTCTGTCTTTTTTCTTTTATTTCAAATGGTCTCAGGTGGAATACATCCTAACTAGAACCACCTGGCCATTATGAGCCCCCTCTCCTCCATCACTCCCCCTCCCATCTGTGCGTGTGTGTGTGTGTGTGTGTGTGTGTGTGTGTGTGTGTGTGTGTTTGTGTGTGTGTGTGTGTCAGGAGAGAGAAACTGGACCATGCATGGTTGTGATTACATGTTTATGTCCATATTAGTAAGTCTGCTGGAAGGCGTCTGTGTGTATGTGTTTGTCTGCAGTGCTGACGACAGAGTGAGTGTGTGTGTGTATGTATGTGTGTGTGTGTGAGAGTGAAAGTGTGTACACTGTGAGTTGTGAGAGTAAATAAACGCTATACAGCGGGGACTCACGTGGCGTTATTATCGGAGCTCAGAGAAAAGACAAACTGTTTTTTCACTCGGGTTTGATTCATCCCACCCTCTGCTGCCTCCTGCCTTTCTGTACGACCCACCGCAGCACACACACACACACACACACACACACACATGAACGTGCACACACACACACACACAAATGCAACACATGGCTCCAATCAGAGGATTATTTTTAGCACTTTGTTTTTTCATGGAGGAATTCTAATCAGTTGTATTGTGATTGTTTCACCCTCTGTGTGTGAATTAAGTTTTCATGCTCAGCTCCACAAACTGAACGCCTCGCCGTGCCATAGAGGACAGGGATCATTTTGGGAGCATTTTGGGCTTATTTTGCAGACGCCTGTCGCTCGATTGCAAACGTATCCCAGCATCCTCGTGATTGGGGAATTGTTAAAAAAAAACGGCCCACATGCAACGCGAAAGCCAGCCTTCTGTGGAATCACTTACTTTGATGATCTCTGGAAAAAAAAAATCCACAAAATAAAGTTTGGTTTGGAAACCGCAGATCAAACACACACACACAAGGGCTTGTACAGTATGCAAACTCACATACTCACAATTTGTGGTACACTGAGGCATTCTTTCTCCCTACTTCTCTTACACACACACACATACATACACACTAAGTTACACTCATTAATCTGGGCAGACTCAGGAAACCGCTCCAGTGAGCTGGCTAGAGGCCCTGGGAGGGGTGGAGGGGGCGGGAAGAGGGGGGATCAAAGCCAGGACGAGAGCAGCAGACTCGCTGAAAAGAAACAGAAGAAGAGGAAAGAAAGGAGAAAAGAAAGTTTTGAGAGGGAAGAAAAGAGAAAGGAAAATGTCCTTTGCTCTTGAGCTCTGAGAATACAGGAAGAAGAGACGATCTGAAACCCTTTGATTTAATGAACTGGGAGTGTAGAGAGAGAGAGTGTGTGTGTGTGTGTGTGTGTGTGTGTGTGTGTGTGTGTGTGTGTGTGTGTGTGTGTGTGTGTGTGTGTGTGTCCATCCAAACCTTTTAGGACGGGGCAAGGGTGTGTGTGTATGTATAAAAGTCATGAGTAGAGTTGAGACGAGAGAAAATCAAAGTCAGTTTCAGCAAAGTTTCTGCACAAAAAGGAAAAAACGCAGAATGAAAACAAATGAAAACACACACATACATACACACACACACACACACACACACACACACACACACATGCACAGACAGAAACACACATTTCTCTCCCCCAAAAAGTTCTGCAGGGAGGGTCGACAGTCCTTAAGAATATATTCTCCAAAGCACTAATCACTAATTAGAAAAACGCTTGTGCTTGTTAATAGCCCCCCTCTCCACACACACACACACACACACACACACACACACACACACACACACATTCCCTCTCCACCTATACTTCCCTCTTCACCCCACCCCGTCTTGCAGAAGAAGAAGAAGAAGAAGAAGAAGAAGAAGAAGAAGAAGAAGAAGAAACAAAACAAAAAAGATTCTGGCAGAGGGAGAAGTGAGCGTTCCACTAGCAGGCCTGGGTCAGCGGCCTATTTACCTACCGCAGCACTGCTCTCTTTCTCTTGCAGCACAGAGCACCTCCCCTCAGCGCCGAAACCTGACCCTCTGTCACACTCTCACACACACACACACACACACACACACACACACACACACACACACACACACACAGATGATGAACATGCATACATACACACAAACCAGCCAAGAAGTGGCACATGGTCTTGGTTAAAAAGTTCTTGGCTCCAAATGAAACCCAATCTCTCGCGGAGTTATTCCTCTCATTTCTAAATCTTTCATTTAAGAAAATGCGGGAGATTTTCCCCTTCGTCCCCCCTCAATCATTCCTCCCGTTCTCTCATCCTGATTAAGTTGCAGAGTAAAAAAAAAGGGAGAGTAAAACAGCCGGAGGATTTCTTGAGCCTTTATTATCCATCGCTGGAGCCAGTTCAGGAAAAATGAGACAGAGGGTGAGGAACAATAGCTCAGACTTTCTCACACAGATAGTGAAGTGGTTCAAAAGCCTGGAAACACACACACACACACACACACACACACACACACACACACACACACACACACACACACGCACAGACTAAAACACTGCAGCAAAGGTTCTTCACACAAGTCTCAATCAGAGCAGATGAGGTGGCAATTTCAGGAAATCAATTTGTTTTCTCGCCGCTCTCTTAGCTCTCTATCTGTTGCCGACATTTCCTCCCTGTACCATAGCCGAGCCCAACCGCCCATTACTACACCACACAGGCTCTTATTAAATGTATATATAGTCACGCTTCAGACCAGGAGACACTTTCTCACACAAGAGCCGAAAAGAGCGAACACGGGGTCGTACAACAAACTCCTCTTATGAAAGAACACAGGGAGGGAAGCTGAAGTTTGACCAAGATCCAAAATGGCCTCAACCTGTGTGGGTGGATGAATACAGTCAAATACAACATGCCTGCGTCTTGTTTCACGGTGTCCTCCCTCCTCTCCCCCATCATCACCCAAAATGTGTGCCTCTCTGTCACGCTCCTCTCCAGCCCTCATTAGAAACATCTCACTTAGGGTAACAGTGTTATTTCAGTGTTTGTAGCTCGTTATGGGAGTGTTTTTCCTGCGGCGTGGCCCTTGCATTGAGTGTGTGTGTGTGTGTGTGTGTGTGTGTGTGTGTGTGTGTGAGGGAAAGGGATGGGGGAGGAGGATGAAGGGGGAGGGTGGGCTTCTTAAACACGGGGTGAGAGCGTAGAACGTAAAGTGCAATTCCAGATGTGTTTTTTACTGCTCTGGCAAGGATGACAGGGCTGTAAAGAACCTCTCTTGAGTAGCCTGGAGGGGGAGAGAGAAAACGGGGAGAGGGAGGGAGGAGTTAAATGCGGGGCGGCTTAAGGCATGAAGCCAGAGAGGAGCTGGGGAACAGGAGAAGGAGTTGGGGGGGCAATGGTGGATATGCTTGTGTTCAGGGGTTTGGGAGAAGTTAAGTACGGGGCCGTTTTTAGGGCCTCAGGGATTGTAATGGAGGTAGTTTAGGGGGGAGGATAGATGGGGGAGACAGAATGAAATAGCTTTTCCTGCCAAAAAACGTTCCACTTTATTGGCTCAGGTGTGTCGGGTGGAGAGTCTGAGCCTGTGAAATGGTGAATAGTGTGTCATTGCAAAGAGTTAAAGCTAGCAGAGGGAATAAAAAAGATACCAACAGAATACAAACCTTGATTATTGATTCATTAGGCCTGCATTGAAAATACTTAAAAAAAACAATTAAAGGGTTTTTGCCATCTGTATTATTGGATATGACTGCCGATTAACTGCTGATCTGGGAACAGCGGCAGTGCCAAAAATAAGACAAGACAGGGCAGGAAACACAGCAGTAGGTTAGCCAAATGTATATAGAGGACAAAAAGGAGGGCAAACAATAAGATTATGGCCTAAGATATCCAGCGTAACTGGTAATTATCCATCACAACAGAGTTCCTGGTTGAACTTTGACCTAATGTACTTGCTGTAATTTTACTATAAAATGAGGATTATCAGCGACAATTTCGGTGAGCTCATGTTCCATTTTACCTCCAGACTATCTGGCTAAACGTTTGATCCTCTGACCTCTTGTGATTTTGCCGACTTTGTTGTTGGTCAGTTTTTTATCACAACCGATAAAAACTGTGGCCAAAACTAGGCCACTAAAATAAGACCCAAGTAGAAGTGAAGTGGAATTATCCTTTGACACAACATTGGGGGGAAAACGTTTTTTTTAAAGGTTTAAAAAAAGCTCTGGAGTATATCATGCATGAAACATGTGTGGAAAATGCAGAAAAGCTGCAACTCAGAGACAAAACAAAAGTCACGGAGGATAGGAAAAAAAACTACATCATGCAGAAGACGGAGGTGATGGAGGTGTGTGTGTGTGTGTGTGTGTGTGTATGTGTGCGTGTGTGTGTGTGTGTGTGTGTGTGTGTGTGTGTGTGTGTGTAATGCACAGTGTGATCCAGCTCCTGCAGCTTGTTAGTCATGCTCGTTAATATGTGCCTGTTTTACGGGCTCTGTTCAAAGATTGACGTGGTGTTTCATCTCAACCTTACCTTCTCCACAAAGTCAGAGACAGAGGAGAGGCGGCAGAGGAAGAAGGGGGAGTGGGCCTTATGCAAAGGGTTGTGAGATTTCCACATGGTCATGGCTTAAAAATATATATTTTGATAGGAAAATACTGTGCCACATAGTATACTTGCAAAGGGCCCATTTCAAACACAAACAACACAAAAGAAGAAACTGAAGTCTTGAAAGGTAGGCAAAACAAAAGCACTCGAAAGAACGCATGAGGTGAGATTATGCAGTCATGAGAGGAGGAAGTCGGAAGAGAAGAAGAAAAGAAAAAGTGCTCATCAAATTATATAAAAGTCTGAAGACTTTATTACACAAAAAATGGTTTCATAATTTAAAGAGAGAAAAGGAAAGCTCATGTTGACCAGAAAATAGTCTGCATGACGTGCAGCAGAAACTCACCCTGCAGCCAAATACTGTTGAAAAGATACCATCACAGGCTAAATTTAAATAATAGATAACAGCTGAAGGATAATACAGAATAAACAGATAGTGTCAAACAGTGTCTTATTAAATTATTTTAACAATCTTAAATCCACTTCATAAAAAAACAGGGATGGGGGGAGGGGGGGTACTTGCACTTGCTTGACCATACAGACACTTTTCAGTATCCCAAGCACCTCCTTTTTCTGCTGAGAGACATACAGTAATAATAAAAAACATTAGAAGAACAATAGGTCCTTCGCTCTGACTACGTCGGTGCTCGGGCCCTAATTATATCTAGTGTGCAGTGAAACGTATAGCTGGAGCAAGCAGCCGGTTAGCTTAGCTTAGCATAAAGACTGGAAGCAGGTGGAAACTGGTTTTGCCAAAAGGTGACAACATTCACCTACCAGCACCTTCAAACCTCACTTATTCACTCAATAGTTTCTTTGTTGAAACTGCACAACAAAATAAAGCAAAAGATTTGATCGTCACCATGAGGTTGCCAGATGACCAGCAGGGGCTTCAGGAAGGTATTGGTCCAGGCCAAGAAATAGTTCTGGGCATAACCTCCAAATATTTAATTTGTTCATAGTTCATATACGGCTTGAACAAACAAGATATAACTCGTCAATTTGTGAGTTTTGGAACTGCTTGTAGTCAGATTTTGTTACCTTTGGAAAAAGCCAGTTTTGGGCTTATATTATGCCCTACATTTGAACTTGCATTTTGAAAGTGTAAGTGTAAAAGAGGCGGAAGTGGAGGAGGTGGCGTTAAAAACAGGCCACATCGCGCCACACCGTACCCGACCCACACTGTGATGGTGTGACCGCTCACTCGCCCTCCCCCCCCTCCCTCTCCTTCGCAGTCCTCCACAAGCACGCCAGCACCTCCAGGTCCGGAGAGCAGTGCTTTCTGGGGGATCAGAAACAGATGTGCCTCTTGCCCCTCTTCTCTTAACTCGTACAAAAACACACCCGCTGTCTTGTACACACACACGTACACACACGCTGGCGGCAATCAGAACCGGCACCAGGACCCAGCCGGAGTGACGAGGCAGCGTGACCCTGAGCTTGACCCCGGCCAGCAGCACCTCAGACAGGAAAGGGCCGCAATTGGCTTCAGCTGTGACCCTCCGGCCCCTCTCTCCTGCTTGGCCCCCTCCGTCTCATTAAGACAAACTGTTTTTTAAGCCAAAGCAGCTTTCACTACCACTAAAGCCAACACCCTGGAGCACGGAGAGGGGTGGCGGAGTAAGGAGGGGGGGACGGAGGAAAGGTAAAAGAACGAGAAACAAATAGAGCCGGAGCAGCGGGGGTACAAAGAAGGTAATAAAAAAAGAAGAAAAAAGAACAAAAGATCAAGGTGAAGGAAAACGTGAGAGAGAAAAAGGGCAGAGAGAAAGCTAGTCGGAGGGGAAAAGTCAGGCATATCACTTGCAGCTGTTGAAGGCTCATGTTCCCAGAATCCATTGCAACTTGGCACGTTTTTTTTTTTCTAATGAGAAAGGGCGGTGTCATGGTTACATTAATATCAAAACATTCAAAACAGCAGCTTTGAATTGGAGAAAGAGACGCACAGAGAGAGAGAGAAAGAAAGATGAAGTCACTTAATAGTAATGACAATGAAATCGGTTTAATTATAAACAGCAGTAAGACACATTTGTCTTGGAGACAGACTGCTGAGTGTACAAACAACATATTTGTTTGTTTAGGGATGTACAGAAAGGACATGTGGAAATAATTGAACTTCTTTCACCGCCATAAAAATAAATACTTTTTATTTTTGCTTCCCTCTACTTTTGTCGTAGCGTCTAATCCATCAACCTCTCCAACCCCCTTAAACACCCACATTTCTCTTCCAATTTCTTCATAACAGCGAGCGTTGTCCAGACTCAGTGGAAACTGTCTGCATGTGTCTGTCAAATCGCCTGTTCCAGGTCAGAGTGTCTGCAAAACTGCTGAAAACATTTGCATATTTCATGTTTGGCAACCTGCAGCGGCCAAAACCTAAAGTAAAGAAAACAAACTACACAGATATCCGTGTGTGTGTGTGTGTGTGTGTGTGTGTGTGTGTGTGTGTGTGTGTGTGTGTGTGTGTGTGTGTGTGTGTGTGTGTGTGTGTGTGAGAGTGGCAGGGCATGCTGAGGTAGATTAATACCGCTGCTCAGAGGGGGGTTCCTCCATTCAGGGCTGACTGATGTGCGTCCCAAATTGATTTATGAAAACGGCCCTTAATCAATTATGTGTGGAGAAAGAGGGGGAGAGGAGAAAGGAGAGAAGAAGAAAGAGAGGATCCGAGGGGGGAGTGGGAAATAAAGAGGATAGAGAGGATGAAGCTGCAGAGGGAAAGTGTGTGAATGATGCTGCTCTGCTGAGGAATGCATCTAATGGATGTCAGTTTATGCTACAGGTGTCCAACATGGTGGATGTGATGGTTTGTCAAGGACACACAATGCACTGTGGCTGATCCTGATGTATGCAGCCAATTCTGTAGGCGGCACACTGAGCATGCTGCATCCATAACATGCATCAAAGGACTTGTGACATAGTGTTGCTGATGGATAGCTTGGTTTTACTTGTCCAGACAGAGACAGGGGAAAAAGTTAGGTAAAATGCACACATGCTCAGAGTAATGGCTGCTCGTGGACGCAGTGAGGGTGAATCTGTGCAACAGTGTAAGTTTTTTTTGTCGTAATAATGGCCCAGTTTTCAGAGAGGGGGGGGGGGGGGGGCAGCGGAGTAGAGGGAAGCTGCAGTTGTTTAAAAAGACCTTCCCCTGCCTTGCCCATTGTGCCTGAGACAGGGGTGTGTGGGGGGGAAGTGGGGGGTCACGCTGAGAGCTCGTTTCTCCTGCCTGTCAGGACTCTATCTGGGATCCAGCCGGAACTAATCAACTCCAATAGGCCTCCCCATTACCCATGGTGCAATGGGCCACGGGCCGGGGGTTGGCCGGTGGGAAACAGAAAGGAGGAGAAGGGAGAGAACCCCTCTCACCCCCACCCGCACCACCCCTCCTCACACACCACCACCAGTACCACCACCATCCCTCCACAGACACTCTGTACTCCACCAGCCCGTGCAGCACACACAACCCTCCCACTGTTTCACACTGAAGCAATAATAAACACTTGCAATAATATTTTCACAGCAAGCAATAGCCTGCTTCAGATCAGAACCTCGCACAGCTGTGGAGCACACTCCTACGCACATTGGCACCCACTCACATGCATAAACACACACGCACACACACCGTTTACTCGTCATGCACATGTCACATCACGCTGGTTCCAAAACATCCAAAACATTTTAAGGGAAAATTTTGATGAGAAAGCAGCTGAATTAATTCACAAAATGGCTTCTAACACACAACAACAAACTGTATCAAAACAAACTCACTTACGATATAAAAACTAATATCTACGGTATGTTTATAATGTCCCAGTTGCTTGTGTGGTAATTAACCCACTAAGATATCACAATAGATGTGACCATTCAATAAAATCTGGTTTATTTGAATGCATCTTTTTGCTTTCCATTTCTATTTAAAAAGTTGGGGGAATAGTGTCCATCATAACTGACTGAAGCTACGAAGCCACCATTGTTTTTAATTTTTTTGTGTTATGAGCAGTGTGGTTTCATCAAATTAATACATTATTTTGCAAAAAGTTGGTAAATAGTTCTACATAAACTCTTCAAGACCCCAAATTGACCTGTGCAGTACATTAATATTGCCCTCTAGTGGCAAAATGACCACACTGCAATATTTAAGGTAAAGTGAAATACAGAATAAAGATTACTTGACTTCTCTAAACTAAAAAAGTAAACCAAAAAAATGACAGAGGTAGTGCTATTTGGATAGGATGTTTGTGTTTTGCACAACCATTGTAAAAAATAAACGCAAGATATATGTATATATACACAGACACAATCATTTAAGGAATTAAGGAAAAGGTTGGCTCAAATGCTAAAAACCTGAAAAGCAGTTATTAAAAAAAGTAGATATTATGAATGCATTTCTCTTCTAGAAATAAACAACTCCCTCCTCAGGTCGCTCAGGAGTCTAGATTATGTGACAAGCAAACAACACTTTGGACACCATCAAAGGCGATCGTAGGAGCCAGTGTGAGTACAAGCTTTTTAGTGTGTGTGTTTTTCTGAGTGACTTCAGGCTCCTTCACTGAGGTGAAGTGGGGGCAGATTTAAATGAGTAAAGAAAACTACCCCCCTCATACACCCTCACGTCATTGTGTGTGTGTGTGTGTGTGTGTGTGTGTGTGTGTGTGTGTGTGTGTGTGTGTGTGTGTGTGTGTGTGTGTGTGTGCTTGTGTGTGTGTGTGTGTGTGTGTGTGTGTGTGTGTGTGTGTGTGTGTGTGTGTGTGTGTGTGTGTGTGTGTGTGCGACTGACACATTACAGTCGCATGGGGTGCACAATTTATTTTATTTTATAAATTGAAAAACAAATTAATATAAATTGTGGTCTTTCCATTGTCTTTAAGATCCATGATGTGTGTGTGTGTGAGGAGTAATGGAGGTGCGTTGAGGCTGCTGAGAGGCCCCGATAGGAGGGGGGTCACATGGGAACCGTCCCCAGGCCCTGTGGTGGTGGTCATTGAGAGGCACTGGGTCGGGGTTAATCCCCATTCACCCCGTCCTTCACTCAGCCGGGCCGGGCACAATAAGCCCCGCCCGCCTCCCCCTGAGTCTCCATGGCGACCTCTGACCCCACGTTTACCGATGCTGTCCCCGGCCCCTTTATGCCTCCATCCTGTTATTATCTGCAATATTTACTCCTTTTGATTTCCCTGCTGGTCATTGTTGTTGCTCACACGGCACTCCTGACTGACTGGAAAACTCAAGTGCTCTCCTTCCTACTCCAGCATGACCCCCGACACCTTAAAACCCTCAGCAAACACTACCTGAAGTGGAAATGAGTCCGCTTACGACCACTTATTTATGGCTTTTTGATTCAGGCCACAAGGAGGAGCCCAGAAGAGCAACAGTCAATGAATGGGCAAAGTCACAGAAGTCCTGTTACAGGGGCGACTCGTGGTGAAGAGGCATTACATGTGACCACAACATCCCTCGTTCAATTCCAGCTGTTATACCCCCCTTTCTTCAGAATAAACTATCCAATAAAAGCAGGGCAGCTTTAAGTACAGTTAACAAATAAACCCAGACGACATTACATTACATTACGTATATTATTAAAACTATGTGAGAAATATGTCAATATATATATTTAAAAAGTCTACACGCCTATGTTTTACAGCTGTAGGAAGGCACTTGATTTATTACATATAATCCAACTCAGCTATTATACGATACTGAAGGCAACAATTGAAATCAATGCAAACTGGATCAGTCAGTACTGATATCAGAAACGGTCCTTATTTATTTATCTACCAGGTCCTGTGAGGAACAAACTCTTAACAAGCTGAATCATACGGGCTGCTAGCTCAAGTAGAAGCATAGTTTGTTACAGCGTGTCAAAAAACGAACGGCTTGCTGTACTATGACGCCCTTCAAACGGTCCTGTTATGCAGAATAAACTGACTTGCTGGAGAGCGTTGTATTATCTCACAGTAGATTGTAGAGCGCCAACCAGTGGCTCAGTTGTAAAGCGCTGTTCTCTCTGAGAGGCTCTGGTTGTATGCATGCACCCTAAGGGGTCCAGGTGGCACGCTTGATGTATGCAACGAGGGGCCCGGGGGCCCCAGTGGTCAGCTCGTGCTTTACACGTACGCGCTGAGAGGTCGGGGGGTCAGCACACATTTAAACAACAAGGGGCCCGGGGGCCATGGTGGGTGTTAAACCTGAATCTTTATGTACCTGCTTGAATTTCTGCTTCCTCCTTTTAATATTCAGGATTTATCAACTGTATTACAAAAGAAAAAGATAGAGTTAGATACCACTTGACATTGGCATTTGTTTAAGTATTCAAAGTAGTTTCTTGATCGTGGCTGTTTCACTGCTGCAGTCTGAAAGGCACCAGAGATGTCCAGCTCCTTCACTGGCCGCTGTCTCTCTGTACTGAACGACTCCAGATTGCCATCTGCTGACGCTGCACTGCACTGTACCATCTTCTCCTGCCAACACAACACAGGGCTTATAGCATGATTGAAAAGATGAATATGTCAGGCTAGACGAGAGTCACAGAATAAACAAGAAGTGAAAAAAAAAACATAATTAAAGCTGCAAGCAGCTATGAACGGGTGCGTGCACGTCGGGGGTGCTGACAGGACGCCGGACAAAGCGCCCACGAGTCAGATGTTTTTTTTCCTGCATGGAGTGACTCTAATCAAAATCAGAATCCGCTTTATTGGCCATGTGTGTTTACGCATTCATGGAATTTAACTCCGGTTTCACTTTGCTCTACGTATTTATACACAATAAACAAGATAAATATAAAAAAAGACCAAAAAAAAAGTGCAAAAAGATGGCAGAGTAGAACAGAATCAGCAGCTCCTGAGGCAGGTTGTACTTTCTGAGCTGGCGCAGGAAGTACAGCCTCTGCTGGGCCTTTTTGCGGATGGTGTTGATGTTGGAGGCCCACTTCAGGTCCCGGGAGATTGTGGATCCCAGAAACTTGAAGGTCTCCAACGCAGAAACAGTGCTGTTGTGTATGGTGAGGGTGGGGGTGGTGTTGGGGGGCTCCTCGTGAAGTCCACTGTCATCTCTACAGTTTTGGCCTTGTTCAGCATCAGGTTGTTCTGACCACACCAGCGGACCAGGTGTTCAACCTCCCGTCTGTACCAAGACTCGATAAATGATGCTTTGCAAACAGTCCACCACTTCCTGACTAGACAACATGCGTTATACTGCTCTACAACAAGTGTAGACAACATCATGTAACTCAGATGCCGTTTGTCACATAACACTGACTTCAAAAGGTAAAGCTTTTGATAACAAAGGTCTTTAGATTGTATTGACTAAATTTGAAGTGGATCTGAGGTTGTCGGTGCGAGGGCCCTCGTGGCATTACGGTCCTGCCATCACCAGACGTACAGTTCCTCCTCCTTAGATGTCCGTGGTGTTTGAGAGTCCTGCAGGTCTGTCATGATGCTGCCAGGCTTTACAAAGTGAAAGCTAGAAGTAATAAGTACCAAGTACTTGCAGACGAAGCAAAAGTAATTATGTGAAAAAGCAAGACACGAGTTATCCTCTTGGATTGTGGATGAAGGGCAAAAGAGAAAAAGCACTGAATGATCCAATTGTTTCATATTTTTGCCCAAAACAAATTAGTTAAACTAAACTGTCTGTATGAATGTATAAGACAAAACAAATCAAAGCAAAAAAGAGATGATTGTAAGGACCACAGAGGTTGAGGTAAACACAGACTTGATTTGGAGAAAAGAAGAAAAACAAATGTTTGTGTGTATGTGTGCGTACCATAAATAACTACAAGAGGCCATACTTTAGTTGAAGCCACAGAAAAGTTTGAAGCAACTCTTTTTCCTCCTCTCTCACTCTTTGTGACTTATTGGCATGCAATTCCCTTCTCCCTTTGAAGAATACAAGCGCATCACAAACACACCAAGTGATATCAAAACATGCCTCAAAGACATGAAAGCAGACCATAACTAAACCAAACCACAAAGGCCGACGACGCTTAGCTTGTGGACCGTCATGCAGCGTTTGATGCAGCCACATTTTCGGTGGCTAGTGCAACGTTCGGCCACTCAGACACACACATGTGAGCAGTGTGTTTTTGGAGAGGCAACTACACACACGTGTGGAAACCAACTGCACACAAACAAGAAACACTGAGGAATTTGATGAAAATCAATCTCATAAACTAACACTTGTATTGGTGAAGGATTACTAAGCAAACAAATAAACAAGCATCTATGACATTTCCTGTAAAGTAACAACGTGTGCTACAAAACAATGAGGACAAAGAACACACAAAGTTCATTTTAAAACACGTTTAATTCAGTCATTTAAAATCTATGTATAGAAAAGAATACTAGCAACTTTCGTTGAATAAATACTCCTCTTGTCATCTCATATGAGTGGACAAGGCAAACCACCCCTCTCTCTCTCTCCGCTTCTCCATCTGGTGTGGAAAAAGAAGAAGTTAGAGACCCCGATGGTAACAGTTGAAAATGTAATACTTACATGTAGTTTGTGTGTGTGTGTGTGTGTGTACCTGTGTTTTGCTATCCTTCATTTCTCCGCCAAGACTGTGAGAAGACCCTTCAGAACCAGCAGATCTGCAGCACAGAAATATAATAACAATGTGTAAAGAAAATAGTTTTATAAGAAACAGAGTCTGCTAAACGGAAGAAAATCCACTAAACTAACAAGAACCACAAAGCATGTGAAAAAAATAATTCCCATTCGTCATCGTGAAACATCTCCATCATCTAAAAAGGAGCAACTAACCGTCTCTCACCACCACCAGTCTGTGACAGGAGCTCCTGTTCAGGCGGCAGCACCTCAGGACTTCCTCCTCCAAAAAAAGATATGATACAAGCATATATATTTTTTACAGTGACAGGTCATTACACAGATGGACAGAGACGCGTCATGTCGAACCATCATACCTGCTGAATGTGGGCTGAAGGCCGAGGGAGGGATGGGGGAATTAGAGGGAGAGACTTTAGCTCTAACACTTTGTTTCTGTTGCTCAATAAGCTCCAGCAGGCGACCCCTCGCCGCTGCACTTTGTTTGTTCAGCTCCAGGAGGCGCTGTTCCACACTGCTCATGGTGTTAGGTGATGTTGCCTGAGCAAGAAGACAAGGAGAAACACATCAAGGGGGGATTCTTGTGTGTTTCTTGAGTTTCAAACTACCCAACATAGAAAGGCTAACAGACACAAAGGATTATGGATCTATCTAGGAGAGAAAATGTCTGGATTTGGTAAAACACACATTTACTTCTTAGATTTAATAAAAAAAGTGATGTTGAAAGAAAGCTTTACATTTCAAGGACATTTGAGGAGGACACCTCCTTCATCTCACCTGATTCGTCATCTGCTCTCCTTCAGCAGCCTGGACATGCCGACTCCTTCTCCCTTTGCTGCTGGATGCTGACACCCTCCTCTCTCCAACACTTTGGGGTGTGACTCTCCCTGTGCTGCTGGAGCTCAACCTTCTCTGCTCGTTGCTACTGTCAGGTGATTCTCCGACCCCTGACCCGAGGCGCTTAGCCTGGCTCAGCTGGGCCCTGATCTGTTCGTTCTGTCTGTTCAGCTGAGCGATCTCTGCCAGCATGGCCTCCGGAGAGAGCTGTGAGCCGAGAGGGTCAGAGGTCAGTGATAATGAGGAAGAACAGGGGAGGCTGGTGAGAGGACGCAGAAGATCTTCAGGAGGAAGATCCTGGTGCAGCGGTACAGGATGAGTCACTGAAGAAGAGGTGGAGGAGAGCAAAATTAGACTTCTTACAGCTGATTGAGAAAGATGACACAAGAGCATACAGGTGAAGTCTGATTACTAAAAGGAAACAGGCGGTTACCAGGAGTTGGTTGCCAGTTGTCTCTCTGTCGAGGGGGCGAGAGCAGGACAGCAGGAGAGACAGAGACTTGTAGTTGTTCAGGATCTCGCTGAGCAACTTGTGCTGATTGACAAACTGCTGACAACATGAAAAAGAAAAGAAACATTATGTAGAATTTGCCACACAAATATCCATGCACAGACAGACACACATACATACATACACAAACACACACTGTATGAACCTGTGTCAGAGTCCTGGGGTGGGTCAATGTGTGCCTCCAGTAGTCCAAGTCCACCCATCAACAACACCACTGTGTCCAACCTCTGCTCCACCTCTGCTGTCCGCTGCTGCAACCCATCCTGAAGGAGAACAGGTGAACACAGTTGGAATCTGGACAATAAAGGAGTGTCAGACTGTATGCTGAGCTCTGTCTCACCTGCAGGGCGGCGGCCTCCTCTCTCAGAGTCATCGTCTCAGCAGTGAGCGCATCGATCAGCCTGCGCTGCTCTCTCAACACCTCCTCCAGTATCCTCCTCTCTCGAGCCTCTTCCTGAGCTTCCTCTTCCCTCTGAAGACAGTTAAGGTCAATGGATGTCATGAAATTAAGGATGCTCCAGCTTCAAGTATTTAGCTAAAAACAGGAAGACAACTTTTTTTTATTTAAAAAGACAATATCAGTGTTTTGCTGGTTTTAGCCCTTACTATACATTATTTATTTTATATTGCTGTTGACCATTTTGTTGCATTTGTTTGGATTTCTGATTTTTGTTTATTTTAAACCGTCAGGGTAACTACAGGTTTCCATTAATTCACTTGACACTTGGTCGAGATAAGCAACCTATTACAATGCACACCCAGCCTGCTTTTAGTGTTCTCAAGTTGTTGTTCTTGTTGTATGATAAAATAAAAATGAATAGAAAATAAATAAAATGAAAGCTGTCGGAAAATAGGAAACGTTCACAAATGTAAAAGCTTAAAAGTGATAAATAGTTATGTTAAGTTTACTGCATGTGATTTCTAGTAAACTGGTTTGGTCCTTTAATTACAGCTTTAATCTCAAAGTACGTCATACTGAAATGTTTTAACACAATGATTTAAAAAAGCGTTGGACCCACAATAAGACCACCACAAACTCAAAATAACGTTTAAAGGCATCAATAGAAATAAGAGGTGAACAAAGCCAGTAATGACTATGTTAGTGTTTAATGAATACTTCATGGGATTAACTACAGTACCTGTTTGAGAAGGTGCACTAAACGTCCCAGAGTGGAGACCAAGCCGACAGAGAATCCAGTGAGGCCTTGAGTTTTGTTCTTCTTCTGACTCTGTGCTGAAGCTGGTACAGTGGCAGGAATCAGAGTATCTAAGTCGGCCTCTACCTGACCCAGCATGGTCTGCAACAGGCCCAGACTGGACTGGTCCCCACTAAGAGAGGCAAAAGACGAGCCATCCAGCGCTGAACTCTGAGAAACACACTTCCTGTTCCTGCTTGTTCGACTACTGATTCCTGATAAACACATACAGAGAATCACTCATTAATTTTGTTTATTGCAGCTTCAGTTCATAGTTCATAGATGGAACATTGTCGCAGAGTGACAAATTATGAAGAAACAGATTCCTCCCTGATATTACCTGACTGGTTGAGAGGTATCTCATGGTTCAGGACCTGAGAAACCAGGACTGACGTTTCCTCTATGCCTTCCTCTGACTGGCTTTGTCCGGATTGAAGACGCTGAACAGCCATTGTGGCATTGAGAGCTGAAACAAGACGAGACTCATTTGTATGCAGAAAAAATGTTCACACCTGATTTAAAAGCATGTATTTTCTCGTGATGACTGTATGAAATGCACATCTTAAATGTTGTCCTCCTTTTCATCCTACCCGTTTGCGCTGATGCTCTGCCTGATGTGCATGGCGCTACAGGATCGTTATCCCTGTCGGCCCGCTTGAAGTTGGGACGACGAACTTTCTGTCGCTGTATCACCCGAGACTGTGACTTCATTTTTCGTACATTGGCCCTGCAAAGAAAGGTACCACAATTAATGTAACGCTGTCGGCTGGATGAGAAACATGAGCAGTAAAAAGCAACTGCTTCATGCATTATATTTCCCCCATAACAAGGAACGCAAGTCAGTTTCTTATCCCAGTGGTGAATTGAACTGGTTTGGAGGTACGATTTTTCACAGGCATTACCTATGGATTACGTGATAATCTGAATAGCCAGTAGGATAGGCATCTTCATCACTGGGGTCTTCCTCTGAAGCTTCAAGTTCATTAAGAGCCTGAAAAAGAGACATTTTGCACAAATTAACATAGAACAAGATCTGCAAGAAAGTATAGCTAGGATGAAAAAAGACACATACTTATAGTACATTGTATTACATAAACATTAAGTAACAAACCACAAATGTTCGACATTATCTTGGCGCACACACACACCTGTGGGTCCATCATCGACTGGCTGAGCAATGACAGCTGAGTTGGAGGATCCGGTCTTTGGAGCACAGGCAGCCCCGAGTCAGAGTCACAGTTTGGAGCCCTCGTCACACTGGGGTGCCCTGCAGAAATACATAAAAGCTCTGTATACAACCCCAAAATTCTTTAAATCTCAGGAAAAAAAATAATAAAAGACAAATGCTAGTTTAGTAATAAAAAAAGAATCTCGTAAAATCAAATATCTTAAATATGTTGTGTCCACGAAAATCTACAAGCAGGGACGAGGGGAACACATTATCTGCATGTTTCATCCACTGAGCACATCATTTATGCATCTACAGCTACAACATAGACGTCAATGAGAAGAATTATACCAGCCTGCCTGCGTGGAGCATCCCCAAACAAGTCTTTGACAACAGCCATGGCTCGGTCAGAGCGAGCCAGCACATCCTGAAGCAGCAGCTGGTCGGAGAACACCTGAGGCAGTAAAACACATGACCACTGTCACCAGCAGCAAAACCCTGCGATAAACTCACCATCAGGAAAGAGTTTCAGTAGATTTACATTTTAAATATGTTGCTTCTGGATAACAAACAAAAAAAACATTGAGAAAGCAAAGAAGCCACAAAGAGTAACGAGAACTATTTGACACACACACACACACACACACACACACACACACACACACACACACACACACACACACACACACACACACACACACACACCTCCCTGATGATGCTGAGGCTGGCGGGGTCTAGAGGGGCAGGGCTCCCAGTGACTCTGAAACGGCGCTGCAAGGCTTTTTCTCTCAGCTCCCACTGAGCCGCTGCCTTGTTGTGGGACTTGTGAATCTCATGCCGATGGTTCTGACGCAGAAGAGATTAATAAGACCAGCAAATATGGGCTAGAAATACCTGGTTTTACGGTTTCAGCTCACTAAAATGATGTTCGCATTCCGTTATAATGCACAATATGACATGAAACAGAATGCATTGCTTCTCCGTTGCACACGTCACACTAAGGAAACAGAGGAGCACACAGTCGAACACCTTACCAGCTCTGCAGGTGACAGCTTGTGCACAGACAGGTCATTGACGGTGCTCTGAAACCACCAGGAGAGGGCTGACGTTACAGAATTGCTTTCAAAAGCAATGCATAATATTGTATATGTATATATATATATATATATATATATATATATATATTCAAAAATAAGGAATAACAAAAGTTTACTTTATAAGGGAAAATGCTCACTGCAGTGGGATATCCTCCCAATTGTGCAGCATAACTTTAGGCTACTTCATAAAACAATTTAACCAAAACAATGAATGCACTATTACCTGCTTCATAATGTATAGCAGATAGTACATTATTGTCTAGTCAACAGGTGGAGCAGATGACAGTACTCACCACCCAATCTCTTTTGAGAGCTGCTGCTTTCTTGGGTCGAACAGACCTTTTAGCTTTGGTGTGTGGTTGTGGACGCCCAACTTTCACAAACGACATCTGTTCACAGACGAGATGAGATTAGTCCTTTGACTTCACAGTAGAAACAAACACTTGTTTCGTAACACTTCACACACTTCAGCTTAATGTACCAGCACGCGTGTCGAGTGGCTGAAGTCCCTGTTACAATAGATACAGATGTTATTTGTGCACCAGTAACGTTTTCACTGGGCTCTACTTGCTGAGCTAAAATGTGATTTCATGAAAAGCGAGACAAATGTTGAAATAGCACTTACGATACACGTCACAAAGCCACTGTTGGTTATTTAATAAAAGCTCTTCAGGTCGTGTATGACTTTGTCTCACCAGCTCAGAGGCTGACAAAGTAGAACAGCATCACAATATCGTCGTTAGTTTGTTGTGAGACAGTTTTTCAACAGTTGCGCGCCACTTCCTGCGCTGTTGCCACCGCTTCACCTTGGTGCATCATGGGAAATGTAGTTTGGCGAGCATGACTAGTTAGGAGGAATCCTTGTCAAAAAAGAAAAGTATACATTGTACAGCATGATAGATCCCGTCAAGATGATGTAATCTAATCATTATTATGGAAGGGCATTGTTTGAAGCAATGTTTAACGTTGTAGTCGGCTACAAGTCGGTTGTTGACTGGGAGTAACTGCTTTAACGCGATAAACTGCTGTGTAGTTCATAGTGCTGGAAAAAGTGTTCAGCTCGTTAACAGTAGTACCACAATGTAAAAGCCTAATAATAAGTAATAGCCTATTACAGGCAAATGTCCTGCATTCAGACGATTTATGAGCAATATAAAGACTACTTTATGTTATTTATTTTTATAGAGGAATTGCCATGTCACTGTTAAGCAGTGTTTTATACAGTTGCAGCTCTTTGTGGTGTTCATTTTAAGAATGTGCACATATAGTAGTAATATAGTCTTTCTTAACCGTAAACAGCTAGCTTGAAGGCTATTTAGCTAAAGTGCCGAGTTAATGTCACACTAAAGATACATTTAAAACGGCCTTTGACAAGCAAGCACAAACAAAAGTGTTGTATATATATTTATACATTGTATATATAAACTATTTTACTTATGTTTGTATATATACATATATATCCACATTATTGTTTATTGTGTTATCAGGACATTATTATGATTTTTTTAACATCATTGAAATGTATTTGTATTTTTAATTATTGATATGTTTGATGATCAGCATGGAGGTGCTGTTTCACTTTTTCACTTCTCACCATAAACAGCAGAGGGCGCTGCTGCTACTGCTGCTGCTTTACTTTAAACAGCTTTGAAGAACATTTTTAAACGATAGGCGAAAGAAAAGAGTAAAATAGTTTATTGTATCAGGATAGATCAACAGAAGGCACACAGACAGTGTCTGAGGGCAGACGTCACACCAGTGTCCGTATCTTTCTCCAGCCTCCATCACACTCCCTCTCCTCCTTTAAAACCAGCACGTGGTCATAAAGCAAAACATACACTTACATCCAATTTCTAGCTGCAGGACTCTAAAAGTCATCCATCTCGGAGAGGCTGGAATTGATGCAATACATTAGCACTACATTAGGCTAAACTTTGCATTTCATAGTACAACGTCAAGTAAATGCAGCCTTTTGCAAAAAATATATTAATATATAATTATACACATTTTCTTCACATTAAAGCAAATCAACTAAAATACAGAAAACTATCTCAGTACAATAAGGTAAACATCAAATATCAGAGAAAATAAACAGCATTAAATACATCTGTATCAATAACCTAGATCAGTATCAAAGACACAGAAAAATATAACTTAATCTATGGTTTAAATACACTTCTACTGCCATCTACAGGTAGAAAGGGGAAACACTTTTACTCTGCGTCTCATACAGGCTCTGCTCTGCAGTCCCTCAAGAAACAGCACAATGTAAAAACTGTGCTAACAGCAACAACTCTGCACACAAACATTACTTTGATTAAACTATATTGCGAACTGTCCTGCATTAAACAATGCAATGATTAATTTAAACTTGATTATTGCTGTGTACAAGGATACATGAATATTAAACCGTCTGAAGTCAACTACTGTTGCTAACATGCTCCCATCGGCCCAGGATTATATATTTATTTATTTATATTCATTCATTCATTTTCCATTTAGTGTTACCTTGGTATGTATTTGCATCATAGACTGTAAATAAAAATGTCTCGCCTACAATCCTTCTATTGTCGTGGCTTTTATTTTGACAGACTTGTATTTCCGGTCACCTGCCCTGCTTTGCGTCTTTCTTTCAAAGAATAATTAACAAAAGAAGGATTTGCAAAAACTGGTTCTTTCGTATTTTCGTTTTTGGATTTAGACGGAAAACGAAAAAAAACGTAGTAGTTCTGTATTTTCGTTTGTACACGGACCCAGAACTTTGGTGCAATTGCTCCAAGCGAACATCTGATGTGGAATAGCGAAGCTGCAACATTCAACCAGAAATAACGTGGCTTGATTTAAAAATAAAAGCATGTTTTAGTACAAACTTTATAAATGTTTGACGTTTAGCAACGAAGTTTTGTATTGATAGTGACAAATTAAAGTGATTGACAGCAATATATTCATAATTGATTGCTAGTGTAGCCAATTACATGTCTGTGAAGTAGATCTGAAAGAACAAAAGATAGAGCTGAAAAAGCATGAAGCTGGCAAAACAATTGAGAACAGATACTAGAAAAACATGTTCTGTATGATCAATGATTGTAATTGTTTCTTTCAGTCATCTTCTAATCTCACTTTATGAGGCCACTTTATTTAAAAGTAAAGTACTCCATAAAGTTGCAATTTGCACATCTCATTCTAGTTAGACTTTTATTCAAACATTTACAATCGGAAGTTGTGTTTTACTCTTTGCATCTTGATACGCTTGGTTTTTATTGCTCGATTAAGAAGTTGTGTATTTGCATCTGTCTTTTTACACGCCCCTCTCACTCTGACGCAGAGTTGGATAGACTCTGCGCGCTTTTGTTCAATCGGGTTACACTGACCCAGACTTGGCTGACTGACTTCTGACGCCCAACAATGCAGACCAAGCTACAACAGTTTGAAAACGGATCGTTGCGCACGGGGCTGGCTGTGAGGGGTCTCGGGAGTGACAGCAGCATGGATCAGGCTACAAGTGTTGGTTTCTCTGCATCCCCGTGGAAACCCATTTGAAGAGTCAGGAGACATGAACAACCTCGCTGTCGTGACAGAGGAGACAATTTAGTCTTTCCATACTGGATTCTAGCAAGAGCTCTGAAGGTTTACTTTACAACTGGAAAAATTCTCTTAGAATTTTACTTTCTAGCAAACCTCTTTGTGATTTTTCTTTTTCTACAACTCTTGGATAATCACCACACTGTGGAGTCACAATTGGAGACGTTGGATCGGAATTACGCACGGGATTCCACTAACAAAGGACAGCTTCTAAGTGGGTTATTGCTCCCTCACTTGGTCCCCTCGGCTCCCTGTATCGCACCGATCCACCGTGTCCCTCTCCTCACCAGGTTGGACGCGGGGAGTGAAAGCCTCTCTGTCTCTTTCAGTGCGCCAGGCAGCGGGCCACTTGGCCGAGGATGTGGGGAGGAGGTTTCCCGATGTCCGTCACCGCGATTGTGACTCTACTCCTGGTTATTATCGACGTGAAAGCCAGTGGGGAGTATTGTCATGGCTGGCACGACTCCCAGGGCGCGTGGAAAGAAGGCTTCCAGTGTCCTGAGAAGATCGACGCAGAGGACGCGATCATCTGCTGCGGGAAATGCGAGCTGCGCTACTGCTGCTCCAGCACGGAGGCACGGCTGGACCAGGGGAGCTGCGATAACGACCGGCAGGCTAAGGAGCCCGGGTCAGAGAGCAAGGAGAAGGACTCTGGTGCAGGTATTCACTTTTACTGTTTCAGAAACTTCCACAAATGTGTTCACAACCAGTTATCATGCACCAGTATATGCATACTAAACATACAAAACAACAATACCCCACTGTGTAAGAGGGCAAAGGGAATTTAAAAAAAAGCTTAACATACATCTGCTTCAGCGCAGTGGTCAGTGTCGTTAATCTCGGCTGAATCTGTGTTTTTAAGGTTTATTGCAATTCATTTAATTGACAGTGACTCCCGTGCGTGCACAGAATGTCTTAAATCTGATATTGTAAATTGTAGAGCAATTACATGGTTCGGTTTCCCCTCATAAACCCAACAGTCCCACAGTATCTCCCTGTAAAAGGCTCATCAGCTGCCTGTCCCGGTTGGCAACGACAGCTGCACAGGAGACAGCAGCAGACTCCTCCAAAAGAAAAAGAAAAAACAGTTAACTGCACTCACAAATGGCAAACTGTGCCGTGCTGCACGTATAAATAGCTGTGTTTGTTCTGGCCAGTGCGAGAGGGACCGGGCTCAAATCACGCTGTCCCCACGGGGATCACGTTTGGACTTGACCGGTTCTTGGACAGTGGCTCACCAAAGGCGCTGACAGTTCTGCTCATAAAACACACACACACACACACACACACACACACAAACACACACACACACACACACACACCACACCACACCACACCACACCACACCACACCACACCAGGCTCGTGGAGTCCCTCTCCTCCTGTAATCCTAGTCTCTCTGGTGTCTGTGGTTTTTCACGTTATCCTCACTCAGAGCTGCTTCAGATGAGACACTAACATACACAACAACTGTAGGGAGGCATCATTACCAAACTAAGGGCACATTATAACAGACAGCGAGAAAGGCAACACAGGCTTACTTCATGTTTCCCTGGAGGATATTATGCCCTCTTTCGGACCTCAAGCTATAATCTGTCATTGGCTAAAACAATCATGCCTTATCACTGCAGGGAGGGGTATACATTTCATCCAGTGGCCTCTAGCCAAAATAACTTAAAGAATAAAAGCAGCTTTTCACTTTGTGCATTTCAGTCATTTTTCATATGTTTGCAGCCTATTAATCATCCGGGAAAGAAACACACTGTGTTGTCAATGGATAACAGGCAGGAAATTATTAATGTGCTGGACATGAAGGAACATATGGTATTTAGGAACAGGAGAAACCCCGTGGGAGAGACAAGGGAGACTCCAGCACAGCCACAAAGATTGTGCCCAAAACAAGAGCTTAAGAGAGAGGGGGCTGCTGCAGCTAACTACAGCAACAGGTGTGGAGGAGTGACAGGGAACAATAAGGATTTCAACCAACATGTGCACAAAAGGAGAAAATCACACCTTAGCAAGGGGAAAATAAATAAAGTCCTTTAAAAAATATATAGCAGACAGTTAAAACATATTTTTTCACAAAGTGTCACAGTTTTCCAGATGCAGTATTTGCTCAGCAGTGGAAACAACTAAGTTACTCAAGTGCTCTACTTGAGTACAATTTGGAGGTATTGTACTTTCCATTTTATGCAGACCTTTACTTAACTACAACTCAGAGGAAAATGTTGTACTTTTTACTCCATTTACTTGACAGCTGTATTATTAGTTAGATATTAAGATTTTACATAACAAACATGTATCCGTTCATAAAGTAAAATACATTGTTCAATATTAAACCAGTCGGTCCAGTGGCTAATTTGAGCACCTTTCAGATGTCTATGAGTTGTTAGCAGTTCCCCAAAGAGAGATGCTTTTATTTTTTTTATTTTTTTTTATTTTTCCAGCTCAATAGACATTTCATGAAAAACATTGATTCAATGTAAAATAATGCGTTGTTGGTCAGTCGGTCCAGATTTAAATCTCAACAAATATTTGATGGATTTTCATTAACTTCAAAACAGATATTCATGTCTCCCTCAGTATGAAGTGCAATACCTAAACTTTTCATTTAGTGTCGTCATAAAGTCCAATATTTTGGTTTAATGACCAAATATCTGCAAAAGTTATGACATTCTAATCAGCTTCAGCTGTGTTTAATGCTGATTAACATGCTAACACACTAAAGAGAAACGATGAACATGGTTCTCATTATACCTGCTAAATATCAGCCACTTAGCAATGATATATGAGCACGTTAGCATGCTGACATGAGCCTTTAGCTAAAAGGAACCTTTTACCTAAAAGTACTTCAGAGCTGCTAGCTGCTAATATGCAACAAGATCCCGATGTTCAGGACCTTAATAAGATTGTTTATTTTTCGTACTTCTACATTATACTTTTTAGATTAGCTGTATTGGCATTTTTACTTGCACACATATGAGTACGTCTTCACTGTAGCATGTTTGCTGAACTGTAAGTGGTGTTTTCCACCCACCATCGCAGATTTACAGTTTTTGGCAAGGAGCTCTGCAGTTAAAAGTAGGGGTGAAGTAAAACAAGACTAACAATTCTGCAATTACTAATCCTCATCAGCTGTGCAGAGAAAAGGGAGTGTAAGCAGAGATGTTGAGGTGGAGGCCTTATAAGTGCAGGAAAGGTGGGGAGTCCCTGCAGGGACATTTCGGTGCTTGTAACTTATATATATGTGTTGACATAACAGAGTTCCTGTTAAAACCTGTTTACTGGAAGGTGTGTAGCTGTGAGGTACATTAGCCTCTGAAGTCGACACCACTTCTTGTTAAAGGGAGAATGGTCAAGGTCCTCGTTGGTTTCATGTCACTGAGTCTCGGCCTCTTTGGCTGCTGGCCTGTGTCTTTTGTCACCTGGTCTTACCGCCTCATTTGATGAACGTCCCCTAGCTTAACGGGTTTCACACACTAATCCTGTTAATACCCCGCTACTTTTGAGGAGCAGTTTGAAACGTTTCTCAAGGCCGTATGGATGTATTTCAAAGAGACAAAAGGAAACTGGAGCCAGGTTGCCACCTCTCTTTCTTTGGCATACAGTTACACCTCATAACACATGGGCACATTCAGAGGAGGAAATAACTACACCCCGTGGGAACAATAAAACACAACTAATCACTTATAATGTAACATGGTCATTATTGTGTTCGTAAAGGTGTTTGTGCGAGTGAGCATGGGAATGAACAAGAGAGAAAAAACACCTCAGAAGTGACCTCATCTCGCCCGTCACCCCGTTTCTGCCAAAAATCATTCACTCTGTGCCTTCACTGTTCGGCCAAAAGGTGACATTCGAAGAAAAAAACCTGCTATTTCTACTTAAGTGATTGGTGATCATGTTTCAAGTTGTCGTTGGAGCTTCTCCTGCTCACTTAGCGCATTTACAGATAACTGGAACTGAGGTCTCAGCACATAAACATGTCGAGATTGTTACCCCTTTAATAATGCTTTTACTATTTGACCCAACAAATCAGAATGACGGGTGGGATTGTGAGAGTTATGCAAGTACTTTCTTGCGAGTCTGATTTGCTGTTTTATACAAAAAGAAAGAAAAAGTCAGTGAGAAGAAATTGGCTTACTCCTTTGATTTAAAGGGCGGAATAAGCTCCCATTCAGCTACATTAAATCAGGCAACTTTAATACTCTCCTTAAGCAGGAGCCAAGTACTGTAGTTCAACTTGAGTAACTTATTTTCAAAGGGTTGGTCATAAATAGCCAAAAAAAAAGAAGGGTCACAAATATCTGCTGGCAGCCGGGCTAAAGAATGTCACCGCTGCGCGCACGCACACACACACACACACACACACACACACACACACACACACACACACACACACACACACACACAGCAGAGTGCTGAGGATTAAAGCAGATCAAAACAAAGTTAATAACTGCTAATGAGGGCCCGGGGCTCCCTGGGGACTCAGACCAGTGTACTTCGTATTCTTCTACCCAAGTCCAAACACTCCTCTCCTCAATCTTTTGTTTCACTGTCTTAACCAATCTCCACTCAAGTGTATAGGAGCCTTTATTGTGAAGGGAAGCAAGACACATGTGTATGAGTCAGCACTGCTTTGAAGTTTAATGATCAATTTAGAAGTCAATGTTCTCCCACAAAAGCAGATAGCTGTTTTTTTAATGTGAATGTGTCTTTTTTCTTCTCTCTCTGTAGTGCCCATCTACGTGCCGTTCCTGATCGTGGGCTCGGTGTTTGTGGCGTTCATCCTGGTGGGCTCCGTGATCGCTGTGTGCTGCTGCCGCTGCCTCCGCCCCAAACAGGAACTGTCATCAGGAGGTGCGATGGGAGGTGGTGCGAGCGGTGGCCGCCTCTTGGAAACCATCCCGATGATGTCCAGTGTGGGGACCTCCAGGGGTTCATCGTCGCGCCAGTCCAGTACAGCCACCTCGTCCAGCTCCTCCGCCCCGCCCGCCGCCCCCCGCCCTGCTCCCCCTGCTCTCATGCGGGCTCAGGCCACCTGCTGCCTGCCCCCTGACGCCAGCGTCTTCGTCAACATGCCCACTAACTTCTCCGTACTCAACTGCCAGCAGGCCACGCAAATCATGCCTCACCAGGGACAGTTTCTTCACCCGCAGTACATCGGCTACGCCCACCCTGCCCAGGCCTACATGGACCCCACTCAGGGAGGATACAGACCCCTCCAGTCCCCCTGCCCGCCTCCCAACGGTGGGTCCAGTGTCACCGGTGACCAGAAATACCCCCCAGTGACTGTATGATGAGGAGCCAACCTGCAGACCACTCTGCTACTTTTGTGAAGTTTAACCCGTGAGGGCTGTGCCAGAGACCTTTAGGGGACGCTGCCAGAGTGGAAAAAGAAAGGCAGGGAGTCAGACTCACATGAAGGACTTATAAACCTGTTGCTGGCTGCAGGCCCTGCCTTGCTCTTGTGTGTGCTGTGTGTCTGTTTAATGTGTCATTTGATCTCTTGGCAAGTTGGAATGAGCTAAGCTCAACCTCTGATGGATGCATAAACAATTTTCTGACTTGATGCAGAGACAAAACTGCATATAGGAGTGTTATACAGCCCGAGATGGCTGATCCTGCACAGCTCCCTGCAGCTCAAATAAAGACTGTGCAGGTGTTTGTGTTTGCATGCAAGTGTATGTGAGAGTGAGAAAACGACTTGTTGGCATATTTGTGCTGGAGTGAGTGATGACTGGATGATTTATAGCAGTGAACTGTATGAAAAGTAGACATTCAAGCAAAAAAAAAGACCACATGCTGTTTATGCCATGTGCACATCTGCACTTGTGAATGGTTGTGAGTGGTTTATACAGTACAGTATGTGTTTGTTTGTGTTAAAAGTGTGAGGAAAGAAAGCATGTGAAAAGATGTTTGTACTGTATGTGTGTGAGGGATGTGGTTGTATGAGTAGCTGTGAGTGAACGGTGTGATGGGAAATGCAGGTGGTGTAATGTGAAAGGCAGTCGCAATCTCCCTGTAGACCATTTAAATTCTAATGAAGTGAACACAGGACATGGACTGTGACTTTCCACTCTACCATATACAACCCCCTCCTGCCACACACAAAAAAAAAGAAAAATCCCCAAACGCCCCGAGCGAAAACACACAGACCCCCAAAAATGTTAAATATTCACGTAAGGCTGGCAGTTAATGTACCTGAGAAGTGAGTGTGTGAGACACAGTTCTCTGAAGATTACAGAGTTAGTTATACAGTGAAAATTGCCCCCTTCACTTCTCCCCTGTGAGAGGTGCGTGTGCGTGTGCATTTAACACGACCACAGTTCAGTGCTCCAGGGCAGCTTTCACTCATTATTTCCCACTTAACAGAAATCGTGGTTGCTTGTTCATTGGGAAAAAAATTAACAATGCTTTTTTTCCTCCAGTGTACTGTTGTGCAGCTGAGTCACTGGTATCTCTGTAACATGCGACTTGAGGAATGTGCTGCTCCACTGAGCGTGCAGCCCGAGACGTCCCAAAATACTGAAACTGACATGTTTGTGTACCTCGCCTGCACGCCGAGCCCCGATGTCTGGAAGATACAATAGGCAGCTTGCGTGTGACAAAATAATCTGTAAAATGATGTATGAAATTGGTCCAATTTGCTGCAGGAGTGACATTTTTCACATGAATTCTAAAAAATAAACAACTTTTACACAGAAATGATTGCGTAGTATTATGTGTTTTGGTGTTTTATCGCCTACTCTCATACACAAGCAATGCTTTGTTGCTATTGACCCTCTGGATGAGTGAGATTTACATACACACACTTGGAAACAAATCGGTTAGGTGAATGGGTTCGCCTCCCATTGTTAATTCGATTGAAACACAAACACACTGATAGTTAAGCTATTAGAAATACTAATTACACACATTCACAGAGAGCTTTACCACCCACCGTGGACAGACTAAATAACTGTCACATCACCCGACTCACAGGGAGGAGGAACAATAAACCGCAACAATGGTCCGTTTAAAACTATGACGGTGTCGTTTTGGCAGACTCCTCCAGAAACTACAGTAATGTGGAAAGCGGAGCGAGCTGTTGGGGGAGTTGAAAAGTATAAATGGGTCTCTGGCTCCAGCTCCACTTGATGGATTCGCCATACTGGAGCAGCTGTAGTCGGTTTGGGTTGGGCCACATCCAGGAAGGTGGGCGGGAGAGGGACCTCCAGTTGGGCCTCCAGTGTCCAGAGACTGGGGGGGGGGGGGGGAGTAATCCTCTAATGGTCCGTCTACACCGACTCTCCTGAGCTTTAAGAGGGAGCGTGGGACAGGTTTGATTCTGGTAATGTATGAAATCATATGTACAAATCATGCCCTTTGATCCATTTTAAGAATATGCCTGGAGCCAAAGTTTGACGACAAAAAAAAAGAAGCACTTACAGTTTACAGTCAAGAGACGGAGACATTTAGTCAGGCCATGGATTGATTAGATTTAATGATTAGGACTCGGATGGACAACCCCCCTCCCACTCTTTCAGTCTTGCATTCCTGACCCTGTGCACACACAATGGACTCTACATTCAGACAAACCCCAGAGCCAGAAAACCACATGAACCAGGCGAGTGTCTCAATCAGATCCCTTCTGTTTGCCTATTAGCACTAGTTCAAGTAAAATATTCCCACTAAGACATGTCTTTACATATAAGTACAAAAACAGGCATTAATGAATAGAGAAGAAAAAAAACAATATATAAACACATACACGTTAACTTTAATAATAAAAAAAAGAAAGGAACAGTCCAGTAAGGAATGGAAATCCAATAAACCGACGGAGAAAGCTTTAATGCCAGGCTCGCTGCTTCTGCGTCAGCTGACGACGCTCGACAGGCAGCATCAGGAATCACAGGAGCGGTCGGAAAACAACAGGAAACAAAGTGGACTTTTAAAAACTGGCCAAGACAAGGAGATGTGCTAGAGGAGAGACGTGGAGGCCGCAGAGCGGCTAGGAGATGGAGCGATCGGAAGAGATGAAGGTACAAGGAGAGATAAGCAAGAGGACGTCCCTGTGGGGGAGGAGGGGATGCAGCAGGGAGGAGGTCCAGTTTGGCATAAGCGTTCTGCCTCAGTGGCATCTCTATGGTGTTTGGCAGTGAGGCTTGGTGTTGCGATGGGACAGAGGGGGTCTGTAGCTGGGGTTCAGGGCTCCGGCGGTCCTCGGTCTTTGCTTCCCTCTCTCCTTCCCTTTTTACATTTTTTTTAAAAAGGAATTCATCAGTGCGTGTACATGTGTGTGTTTATTTTGACGTCTGCTTCCCGTCCCGCGTCGGCATGTGATGACAGACAAGCTAAACCCCCTCACGAGAGAGATGAGAGAGAACCGTGGAAGCAAACACACGCAGGCCGACACACATGCACACAAATACAGGAGCACCAATGCGTGCAGACGTACATGCACGGGCAGATACAGACGCACGGGAATGCACAAACACACACACACACACAGATAAACACACAGCGGCATGAAGCCAACCCAGTCTGTCGGGTATACAGATATGAGCAGCAGTCTCTGAGTTTGACTTGTCATGTCTGTGCGTGGATATGATTGCTCATGCCTGTGCAGCTTATGTGAGTTTGAAGAATGTTTTCCCCCCATCAAGTCGGCCTCGTCCCTTCTCTCAAGTGAATCCTCTTTGCGCCAGCGACGGCCTCCACGCCCGACCGTGACACCCTCCTCCGGCGAGGGGTCAGGTCATAGTTCCATTAAGGCCACAGCGGGGGGGAGGGGTGATCACCCGGTGTGAGGGTGTCACATAAGTCAGTCTCCGCTGTCACCTTGATAACCGTTGCTACGGTGAGCTAAAGCCTTGGTCAGGGGTGGCGCTAGAGGCTGGGGCGGAGGCGGGTGGTGTCGTAAGAGCGCACTACCTGGGATTGAGACACGACACCGTGCTCCTCTTGAGAGAAGGCATAGCCATCTGCAGAGAGACAAGAGGAGGGGGGCATTTATAAATGAAGTGAGTGTGGCTGTAGAAACGGAAACAGCTGAATGCAGTGCAGTACAACAGCACTTTCCTTCAGTTTTTGATGTGTTTTTGTGTGCAGACAAACTACTGGCTTTAAAAATTATTGTAAAGATTTCACAAATGTGGTATTCATTACAGGACTGTTATATTGGGTTGCTTAACTCAGTTTATGTGTTAAATGGCCAAATATTGTTCGACTTGGAATAATTTTTGTTGTTTCTGGAATAAAAAAGATAGAAATATGGAATAGCGTTGCTTTCTCTCTGCATGGTTTGTCCAATTTTCAAATGACACCCTTAATAAATACATAAGCAAACAAGTTAATTAAACTAATTAGTTTATGCAAATATAAAGTAAAGAGAGCTCAACACACAGTTGTCTCCTCTTCGTCTAAATCCTTAGTTTAGAATATGCATTGAGCAATAAACACAATGCAATATGCATTGTGAAGCTACATATGTGTTGTTAAGACTACTCCATGTAATGAGAGGGACAGGAGGAGGACTGAATCACAATTCTCTTGTAAGCCCTGCATTAAAGCAGGACTTTGATAACGTTACAGTACATTTAGAGTTGAGAAATGGTGGAAAGGACTCACGTGACACAGTCTGCTGCACCGAGTTGGAGCGTCCGGCGCTTGAAGGCGTTTTCTTAAAGACTCTTGTCAGCAGATGGGCCCGTTCGTTTAGACTGCAGAGAAAAAAAATAACGATTAGTTACTCCCCAGCGACGGCACATACCCACTTGATTATACATATATACTACTCTCCACTACTGCACAAACTAATTACTAGCTACTGGGAATGTTTTTTTTATTAATGTACATATTTCACCACTTTCATTTCAGTTATGAGCAGTGGCAGGTTTAGCTGCTTTTTTTAGTCAGATTTACAGCAGCAGGATGATTAAAGTATTTTTTAACCTTCAACTGTCCTTGATTAAAACACTGAAGGATAAAAGACGAAAGTACATTTCTCCTTTATAGATGGAAATAGAAACACACAGATGAATAAACAAACTAAGTGGAATTAAAACCAGAAAGTTGGTCTGAAGTGGATTGGATACTGACTGTTGCTGACATGCAATTTTAACCGACAGAAAGTCATATACTGGCTGCAAGGTAACAGGACATCCACAGTAAACTATTCCTCAGCCCCCTCTCTCCTCTCTCCTCTCCCCCTTTCCAAGAAGAAGACTGGCTCCTCTGTTCGGAGACCACACGCCGTCACGGCTCCTCTCCTCCTGTGACCAAAAATAACTAAGCCCTTTCCAGATATTGCACACAAATGCAGGCATGCATACAACTGCATGTGCAAACACTTATTTAGTCGATACCTCTCTCCACTCTTATCAACATCATTACAGCCCTTCAAGTCATTAGTCAGAGGTGTTGGATGTAAAAGCAAGAACACCGGGATCACTGATTGCCACGTCAATAAGTCACTTTTGTCAATTTGATTTGAAAGAATACATTTTCTACTTGTATCTGCCAACCATTAATTCACACAAGCAGGGTTTCCCTGGCACTTGTGATCAACGGAGTAGTTATGGAAAAGAGCCAGTCTTTTCAAGGTTAAGATTTGGATCAGGCGGTTAGGAAACTCTTAACACTATGTGACTGTTGGGAACCTTCAGGAGTATTTGGCAAAAAGAAGAAGAAAAAAATTGAGGGGCTCTGAAGTTTGCGCAATATGTTTTTGGCCAAAGGAATGATCTGTTAGATAGATGACAGTGCTGAGTGAATGATAAAAGACAATGGTGGCTGGACAAATAAATGAAAGGCTCATGCATCAAGTTGTCTTTCTGTAATGTTTCTTTCTGGTTCACCTCTAATTCAAAAAGGCCCAAGGACGTGCTTCGTTGAAACTCTTCTCTCCAGACGCTCCTGGACTACCTTTCCCATGCCGACCCCGGGACCTCCCCGGGAACTACAAACACAGATGTGCTCTTTTCCACTTTGCTCCATTGCCTCTCTGTGCACCACTACTTTGACTTTACTTTTCTTATTCTTAAATGGAGAGGGCCCAAGGACCCAGTCCTGCTTTCCTGGGTTTAACGGAGGGTCAGTCCAGGACGGGGTTTTGTTTGTGGGTAAGAAGGAGCAGTTGAAAAACACAGTAGACGGGAACAAACCGCTCCGAGAAAGCAGCTTGTCTTGGTGACTCACTCACACCTGACTCTTTATTACAGTTAGTTATATTGGCAAAATATCAAAAAACTCTTGGTAGAAAAAGTACTTTGAGCTTTTATTAAAATAAAAAGTATTAATATAACAATGCTAAAATAATCTGTTACAAGTTAGTTTTGCGTTCAAAAAAGTATTTTTAGCAAAATAGACTTACTGAGTGGCTAATTTGAACTACTTTATATACGCTGTTGGGTAGATTAGTAGTTGAAATAAAGCAGCATAACATTTGAATATTTAAGGAAAGTACAAATACCTCAAGATTGTACTTTAGTAAATGTAGTTTCTTACATTCTACCACTGCTCGAAAACAGTCAAACCTCTGAAATCCTAAGTTCATAATGTTACTATAACTTAGACAAATGTCCCCAAAAACAAAAAAATGCAATCACTTCTAACACAACTCTAGTGACACCACACAACTAAATCACAGAGAGAACTACAGATAAATATAGAAAACACACCAGGTCAGTACAGCAATTCATATTGATCCATCTATGAAGCAATCCACAGATGGAGGAATGGAAAAAATGGACATAGGGAGAGAAATTAAATTGTAAAATGATTCAGAGGACAAAAGGGGAACGAGTGATTTAAAGATAAAACAGAGAGAGGTGTGAACTCAGTTCATGGAAAACAAGGCAAGGTCACTCCAAAGCAGCCTGCAGTGGGGCACAAAGGTCACTGAGGTCACAGTCCACACAGTTTGACAGAGCAAACCAAGAAACTACCTCTGTGAGCTTGTGACAGCTCTGGCTCTACGGGACCTCAGCCTGGGCTTCGGCCCTGTGGGCGGTGCCACCGGGGAGTAAGAAATGCCATTGGTATTTACACAAACAGAGACCTACACGTAGCCACTTTATTATGTACACCTATATACTATCTAATGCAACCCAGTATAACAGCTCCGCCACATACCCTTCCTTTATAAAGTTTAGAATGACCAGTTTTTGTAGGACTTTCAAAGATTTAATTTAACTATGTTTATTATTGAGGTCGTAGTTAGTAGTGATGTTGTACTGGATTATGTAATTTGTAAATGGTTTAGGCAAAACATTAAAAAACACCTACAAATAAAAAGCAGTCCAGTTCAACGCCGCTGCAAGTATGAACCTAAATAACAAATATAGTTAAATGAATACCTCTCTGACCGTGCCAATCAAAACGGAACTTTTTATTATCTTTGTAAAGGTTGTTTTGGATTGCATTTTACAGGTGTACCCAATAAGGTGGCCTCTGAGTATACTACAGTTATATACTGAATCTGCACATGTACATAGAGTGCTAATGTATAAGAATAATAATAATAATAATAATAATAATAATAATAATAATAATAATAATAATGGATTATTCTTGGGTAAAATAATAAAAAATAAAAATCATAAAATAAATGAAAGAAAAGTAAAAAAAAAAAAACGACAAAAATCAATAGAATGAACTGATTGATGACAAATAAAACTGGATATAAATGTGGGTGAGAACCCATGATGCTTTTCTGCATACTGTATATACCTGCGGCCGCTGGCATCCCTAAGAACAGCTGCCCCTGGGTCGACCGCCCGAGCCTCCAACTCCTGCACCTCCTCGAGAAGAGACTTCCTCACAGTGCGACGTGTGCTGCAGGGCAGAAATAAGCTCATCAGACCGATGAAGGAAAGTTTGAGTGTTTTACTTTGCAGACACATGTGATTCATAATATTTAAGTGTGCGTAAGTGTTGACATTGACTCAATATGGGTTATGTAAACGCCTCGGTTAAGTTAAATAGCCTCTGTATGGATTTCCCATGTATTTATATGCAATGTGTTCTACTTACGTGGTCCAAGCGAAGTCTTTGACTAAACATGCAGTAGGCACCAGGACCAGGCCCAGCCAGAAGTACCAGCACTGCATCACCTTGCCAGCCTGCAATGTCAACACACAGGCTCCATTTATTTTTGCTCGTATATTAACTCAAATTGAATATTAAGTCATTTTTCTCTGCAACGAGCACCGAGAAACACATGTGGAAAAGGCAAAGAGAAATGTGAGACAAAGCACATTGAAAGCCGTTCAAAGCAAAGTGAGAGTTGAATATCTCCAATGTTAGCCAAACAGTATCTACACCACAAACTGGATTGAACAAAAGATTTCCACAGCCGAAATACAATGCTTCGATGCTAAAAGGTTAAAAATTATAGTGAGTAACCACAGATTTCCTGTACTTGTTTCTGTCCAGCTGCAAACAGCCGTATAGACCTTTGACCCTCATCTTGAGCCTGTCTCCAGGGATCAATCACGCATCTAACCACTGTCTCAATCTGTCTGTCTGTATGTCTGTCTGTCTGTCTCGAAGCCTCACTCCTACACATCTCTTTCTCATGTGGCTCCCTTCAATCTTACTCTTTCACAACTTCGTTCATTATTAGTGACTGTATCTTCTTTTGCTTGTCCTCGCCTGTTACTGCAAATCCCTCAACTTTTCCTTTATTTCCCAATATCTCCCCCTTTAGTTATCTGTGTGAGCTCTGTGCAGCAGTTTCACAAGCCCAAATCTTTGTCTCTAGGCGTTAACGTTTAAGTCAACAGACACAAACATTTAATGCGCCATAACGTACTTAACTTCTACTACTTTATTGCCCATACTGTGCGTTTCCTGTGGTCTGTGTTTTGATCCAGAAATATAGAGACAATTTGGTTCCCAGAGGAAAAAGAAACCGGGAAAATTAATCGGACAACCATGAAGAAATATCTTCTGCAGCAGCTGGAATCACATCCAAGTCACAGAGTCACATAGTCTATGTCTTTCTGTGCGTGACAAACACCTACAAACAATTAATTTAAACAGCACTGGACACACATTATATCACATGGTGTGTATACACTCTGAGGGTGGAGGAATGCTGAATGATTTTCTCTGCTTTTTGATATCCATAGAAACAGACTGCTGGTCTCAACCACCACTTTACAGTCAACACAAATCACACATAGCTGGACACACATAGGGCATTAGTTCTCACATGAGAAAGCGTACACACACACAGTTACTCTGAGCAGAAATATACAGCTCTTTTCCATCCCCTGTCCCCCATGGACAGATGGAAATATAGATAGCAGGAGCAGGGGAAATAAGAGAGGTAATGGGGTAGTTAGGGGGACGTTGGGGGTGGTGGCTGAGTGTCTCCGACCATTCCCCAGTTAGACTGAGCAGCTGCAGAGATATTTGACCGCATTCCTGATTTCTGACACAAATTGAATTAATGAGCTGCGGGGAGTTTAGACGGCCCTATTCCCTTCCCCTCTCAAGACGCTCTACCCACTCAGTGGGGCACCTCACCTCAACCCCGCCTGATCCCCAAACTCTAAAATGACTCTCTCAATCAAGGGGTCCCCATGTACACTCTCCTTGCCCCCCTGGATCCTCATCACCAGCAGCAGCAGCCCACCCTCTTGAGTCAACACCTCCACAGAGGGTAGTAAAAAACGGGGGCTCGGGTGACACGCAGCAGGTGCAGGAAGCCTGGTGAGTGGGGCTGGCGAGGCATAAATCTCCCCTTGGGCTCCAGTCGTGCCGATCTGGAACACCCAAGAGGTGAGTCTCATAGGCGCCATGTATCGGCAACCAAGAACAAGGGAGGGGCAGGTGATGGAGGTTGCAGAAAAGAGTTGTAGAAGGAAGGGCTATTTTAACCCCGTTACTGAAATGAGTGACACGTGTTTATGGAGAGAGACTTGCCTGGCCCAGCATGTCGGGGGCGATGGGGATGGAGGGCCAGATTGCAGAGTAGACAGCGAAGAACACCATCCAGAGCGCCATGCTTCCCCATACCGCCAGGTGGGAAAACTACAAGCGAGAGAGAGAGAGAGAGAGAGAAAGAAGGGGGGGAGCCGATGGGATGGAGTGCAGGAGAGGATGGAGATTAGGAGATGGAGAAGAAAGACAGCGTAAGGTCAAATAGTTTACATACAGCTCTTCCGAATATACACAACCTTTCCCTCACTCCTTCCCATATCTTCGTCCTGCACTCTGTGATCCGCTGAAAGAGGACACTGTGTGAATTCCAGTGGGACCCTGCTTCATTACTGCCAGGCTGCTGTGTGGACAGCTGAACGGACAAAAGTGTCAGCGCCCTCCTGTTCATCCTGCCAATATCTCTCTCTATCCAACAGCGGAGAGGAGACAAATCTCGTTGCCATCATGGTGAAGCTGTTGTTCTCCTCGTCCACCTCTGCTAACTTTGTTCCAGAATTAGCGAATACTCAGATTCTTAAAAAAAAAAGTTGTGTTCATTGTTTTACTGTATTGTATTAAGCCAAAGTTCACGTACAGCCGTTGAAGTTTTGCCTGTATACACTGCAATCATCGTATATTATTTTAAGACATCTCGCATATATCTAGTACCTGGTATTTTTTCTTTGGGATTCCATGCTCGAAGTTAGCTGGCTACTCACTCACTGTTAGTGTGTGAGTAACTACGTTTTGGAAATATGAGGACTAATGCCACATACTGTAGCTATTTACCTTTAAAAATATATTTTACTGGTTTCCAGCAAGTTAGTTTCTTTTGAATTAATAGTGGCTATGTCAATACACATGCTCCCACGACATTGTGGTTCCTGCATCCTTGATGTTTATAAGCGAGAAAACTGTCCACAGAAAGTAGGGCTGGCAGTATGCCTTGAAATTCACTTCAAAAGTCTATACAGCTCAACATTTGACAGTAACCATATAGATGAGTGTAAAAATATACGAATAGAAAATTATTTGGAAGGAATGGGGACATCTGGGCTCTGCGTTAACTATGTTAAATTAAATCTGTTTCTGTATTTACTCTTATAACAGATGGTAATCTCACTGTTTTCTGGTCTGTTTTTCTCCTTTGCTGTGCAGTAACGCCGTCCATTCGATCCTTAAATATCTGTTAAAGCATATTTAACAGCTCTTGCAGCTGCTTCCCAGTAAATGCCTTTGATTGACTTGAACGGTTCTTAAGTCTTACGGTATTAACATTTGGACATGTTTTTTGGACATTGAGTTTATTGTAAGTGGATAAGTTTGAATTGCAGCCACGAGAGAGAGGGTTGGGTGGTGTAAGCAACTGGTGTTTAAGAAACCTCAAACCTCCACCACGAGATCAAGGTACACCACATCTTTTCTCATGTCCTGGCGGAATAGGAAGCATTCAGACCAAGATTTATGAAAATCTCACACTGAAATCCTCAGAGTGGGCCCTCCCTCCTCTTTATTTATCAACAGTTGAGTAAAATATAGCACATCTGGTGTCCAGTGTTAATTTTCTTACCTTGGTCCAAGCGGTGGTCTCCATTCCAGCTTTCAGACATACTGTAACTACCACATACTACACACAGACACACACAAACACACGCACACACAGGGCAGAGGGAGAGCAAATTAAGAAAAAACTGAGAAACAGGATTAATCCGCTGGCAACTGTGGAGATAATAAACATTAATGTTATACAGTAAACTAAGAAATGTCTGTAATAATACTCTGGACCCCCACAGTCCTGTGTAGTCTACACACACATAACACAACAAATAAAAACCTAAATAAAAAACATTGTGACTGTAGGGAATAAAATGATATCAAGAGTGTGAGATGAAGAAGTGAATAGGGAGAAGAGATGGATGACTTTGGAGAGGAGACAGACCGGCTAGACGACACTAGATTGAGTGGAGACTCATAGCGGCTCTGAGGAAGCAGCACAGTGCTGGTGTGTACACAAATACTGTGCATGTGTACCACATGTGCATGCCAAAAGACACAGATTAAAAAAAACTAAATACAAACAAACAATAACATATACAAAGAAAATACATGTAAGCTGCTTACTGTGTAGACCATATTCCCAACAAACAAGTAGTCATTTCCCTGACCATCACTGAACGGAGAGTCTGTGGGGAACACACACACACACACACACACACACACACGCACACGCACACGCACGCACACACACACACACACGTCTCATGACAAAGTCTGACCAGCCAGAATTATGAATGTAAAGTTACTCGGGCATTTCACTTACCATGCTCTAACATTTTGAGTGGAAACCAAAAGAGAATAATAGAATGAATCAGTGCATTGATACAGGTACCCCAAAACACCTGAAAAACAGAGAGAGACACAGAGAGAGACACAGAGAGAGAGAGAGAAAAGAGTGTGAAACGAGTCAGTGAAGCCTAATACTGCTCCATACTGTATATGCCCCCACACACATAAAAACAGCAATTCCTCACAGTAACACACAACTTCCACTGTGTTCTTGCCATCAAAAGTGCCCTCCCAGTGTACCTTCTAAAATGAAAGACTTCCTTATTCTGGCCCTATGAATCTCATTAGAGGTTGCCATGGAAACATCCAGGTCTCCATGCCACTCTTATTTACTCGCCATTGCCCAAACAAACATTAGGCATCACTTGTCAATCCCACAGCGAGCCACAAGGCATGACAAGTCAGATGCAGAGCCGTTACCTTGGCAGCACATGGTGTGTGTGTGTGTGTGTGTGTGTGTGTGTGTGCAGACTATAAATGTTTGTGCATGTACCTTGGTGTTGAAGCCCTCGGCATTCTGGGTGATTCGGTAAAGCTGTGGGAAACGAAGCATGTTCTGCTGGCTGCACGGCCGGTCAAATATCCCCAAAGTGAACGGGGGCAGGGCAGTAAATATCTGCATCACACACACGATGCAGCCATTTAAACACATAATGACAGAGCAGCGTGTTTACATACAAACATACTTCGACTAGCTGGGCAATCAGTGTTCATATCAGCAGCGGCATTAAAACAATTCTGTGGGAAGCCGCAAAGCATCTGCAGTCAGACGTAAGTACATACAGCAGTCACCAAAACACAGAAATTAAATTCACACGCACACACACACACGCACACGCACACGCACACACACACACACAGCAGAGATGACAAGACAAAGTAGATTGAGATTAATTGAGAGATAAGAAGAGAGCGAGAGACAGACGGGGTGAGACAGAGAGAGGAGAGAAAAAGGACAATCGTGAGACAGTTTGAGAGGCAGTGAGGACTCACCACGTTGTAGAGGCCGATACACCAGCGCTCAAAAAGGATCTGGCCGGAGAACCCGTTCACAAAGGCGAACCAGAGCTGGAACACAAAGAGAGGGATGAGAGGAACAATAGCAGAACGTAACTCTGCCATAGGGAGGTACTGATGGTAAAATGACTTCAGAAGAACGTTTTGTACTCTACACTGTCGCTCCCTTTTGTTTTAGTTATGCCGTTTCAGCTGAAAGACCGCCATCGGGTAAGACTCAGGTTTGTGAACGAAGGTCCATCATAGTTTACAAGACGTATAACTTTATGATGGGCCAGAACTTTAAAAAAAACACTTTGTAGGGTCTTCTTTCCCTTTTTAGACTTCCTTATAATGTGTGTTTGCCAGTGCTGAATTCAAGTCAAAAATCTGGAAAATAGTAATCTTTGTAGAAGTTTGTTTATAAATACTATTAATATTATTTTAGAAAGTTGTGGAAACTCTCAATTAGATTGTGTGTCAAAATGTCTAAATTAGTTAATGCTGTTTGAACAATGTTTTAGTGATTGTACCTGGAACACATAATAATAATGACAGAAAGCAGTGGGATTGATGGGAATTGTGGTCATAATTGTTCGAAACACAAGAGCTAACAACAATGCTAGCCCAGAGGAAACCTTAATTAACACACACACAGACAGACAGATCTGAGGGCAGATAAAGAAAATGTTTGGCAACAGTGGTGGGAGTTGTGGCATTCCTTGGGCATACAGTGAGCATACAGCCTAGGGGTGAGGTCAGATGTGTAAAAACACACACATCCATCCCCCTTATTCTGTTTCCACTAAGTGGACAGAGACAGTCTCTGACCTTTGGCCTAGAGCACCCTGCAGGGGAGCTAATCACGTGAGATAATTATGGAAACCCACACATTCAGGCACAGAGTGGTGGTATGAGTGGGACAGTAGGCTCCCATGAGGACTTGCACCTGCTGGCATCCTTAATGTGAGACAGAGGGGTGGAGCACAGCTGACAAATACCCCCCATAAGAGGCAGGCCAGGGCTGCGATGTGCCCCTTCCTCTCATACACACACACACACACACACACACACACACACACACACACAAAGCTGTCGACCCTTGGTGCCAAGGTCTCGTCACTGCTGATCTAAACACACGTTTTTTTCTTAGCATGTGTGCATGTGTGTGTGCCTGCAAAAGAGACAGAAAGCAGACACCAGAAGGGCACCTCGTCCATCACTGTCAGCCATGTCGACAAACAGCTGCAGAACGTCTCTGTTAATGTTACTGTGTGTGTGTGTGAGTGTGAGTGTGAGTGAGGTAGTGAAGCTCTTACCTCTATAATGTAGAGGACCACGTTCTTATAGAAACAGTAGAGGATGCACTTGGTGACACGGTTGTAGCTCCACGCCCCGTGGACCAATAGCAGCTTCTCTAGGTAGCAGAACTACCAATCATGGAAAACAAAAAGGACATAGACTCATTATTATAATTAGAAGTAGGAAGAAAGAGTTGAAAAGAACATTTGAGATGGAAAGGGAACATGGAGAATACTAAGAATGTGGCTGGGGGACAAGAAAGTTGCAGCAAGAGGAGGAGGTCCACTAATACAGATACATTGTGAAGATGAGAAGCTAAAAGAGAAACAACCCAAACAGGAAGGATGACAGAATGTGTTTGTGCAAAACATAAACAGAAAAGACAGGGCTCCTCAGTAATAAGGAGAACCCTCTGGTTCATTTCATCTTGTTCACATTTTCATTGAGTTATCATTATGGGTCAGACGGATAATGGCAACAAGGTGTGCAAATAATATTTTTTCTATGTATCCATTATTTGTTTAGTCTCTAAAATGTTCCTTCAACCCAGAGGGACAACTTCAAGCTGCATTTTTTTCAGTGCAACATTCTAAGATATTTAATTCACAAGAGAAGGTTTGACATTCTTCTAAAATGATAAAAACAACAATAAAAATTGTCAATTCAGTTCTTGTCAATCAACCAATCGTAGCTGCAGTAAATTACGTGACAGAGAAAAATACAACGTGGCACTATTTGCACAAACATACAGTATTTCCTATATATCACCAGCAGAGTTCATTGGTGCTGTAAATATCTAGCCTGAATTATTTCTAACAACACGGCAAGGCTGACAGCAAATTATAGATGTGGAGAAAGAACAACTTCATTTACAGTCTAGAGTCTAGACACTCTGGTTTTGTTTCCATTGCTCACTGAGCCATATCATAAAATATGATTCTTTCAAAATCGAATAATCGACCAATCTTCTCAGCACTAATGGGAGCTTGATTGAGAAATTATAGGAAAAATAATGCCTCCAACTGAATAAATTCAAGTATTACGGTACTCTTTAAGTGATTAATGTTTACATTTTAATCATACTTATGCATACTTTTTTTAAAATATAGTTTGTAAAAATATAATAAAAAATGAGGCTACTAAAAAGGATACACATGTTTTGATTTTCTTGTGGACTTTCTGGACTTTTGTCCTTTATTGTAAGAAAATAAGAGCATGAACGCCATTTGTTTGTATTGACAACATGATACTCGAGTGACCCCTGTAAGTAAATTCCTTTTTCAGTTGTCCCCCTCCAGGGAGGTCAAAGATCAGGATTAGCAGGTAAGGATTCAGTGTCCTGCCTTAAGACACTTGAGCAGGGTGGACAACCAGGCATGAATCCATTATCTACGTTCATATAAAAGGTTGTAACATATCTGCATGACCCTGACCAAGCATGAACGACTGTCTTCTGCATGTCTCCGTGCTACGTCTGCATCCCACCTGTGCTATGGAGTAGTCCGAAGAGTTGGTGGCCTGCATGCCCTCGTTGCCGCTGATCCCCACTCCAACGTGGGCCGTCTGAATCATGCCCACATCGTTTGCACCGTCGCCGATTGCCAGCGTGATGGCCTTCACATGTTTCTTCACCATATCCACAATCTCAGACTTCTGCAGCGGAGAAACTCTACAGAAACAATAAGAGGAGAAACAAATGGACATGGTTGGTTGATATAAGTGTATTTACTAGAGATGGGAAGATGTTGTCTTTCTTTCTGTGAGAAAGAAAGAAAACAAGAAATTGATTTTGAGATAGAATGCAAAACTACTAAGATGCTAGCATAGGAAAGAAGAATAAAGCCTGAAAAACACACACTGCAGGCTGGGGCTCTGTTAACTGCTCTTCACCAGGAATTAGGAAACAATGATTCACTGTTCCTCTAATAAGACTCTGGGTAGCTCAGGTTTGATGTGTTTATATACGTGTGTGTGTGTGTGTGTGTGTGCTTACAGCGGTGTGTGTTTATGCACGTCTGAATAGATCGGAGTGTGCCCCAAAGTGTGTGTGTGTGTGTGTGTGTGTGTGTGTGTGTGTGTGTGTGTGTGTGTATATTCAGGGAGCTTCCAGTGGTACTCCACCCTCTTGACCCGTGTCACTGATCCTCCTGTCCATAACCGGTTCCGTTTCTTCACTGACAATGAAGGACCGAGGGAGGCTTGATTACAGATGTTTCCCTCTGGGCCACTGAGAGACAATAGTGAGGTGTTATGGAGCATTTGCTGAACTATTGTGGGATTGTATTTCTCATTTTATGGGGCCATGTCTTACACACACCGACAAATGAGAAAACAGCTCCAACCGATTCCGGTTGTTTTGGTTTTCCGGTTGGCTTTACTAAAGAGACTTTACAATCCCTAATTTCTTCCACCGTCTGCCATGGAAATAATAGCTGGAAATGGAGCCACGTGGTCTTCCTCAGATGAGGGCGTTTTGCCCAAGAATTTCGTTTTAGAGGGATATATCAGGGAATTTGTCCTCCGCTTTGCTTTCAAAACATGCTTTGTATAAGGAGGCCTTCCTACTGCTCTTCATTCACATGAGCACAGCTATAACGAGTCTTGTTCCTACCATCTGCAACCTGTACTGTGAAAACAAATGCATCTATAAAAGGAGGAGATGTGGGAGAAAACTAATACTGGGACTGGGATTACATTTGTAGGACAAAGCAACTTCTATTTCCCACAGTACAGGGCTTACATGGAGCATGAAATAAAACATTTGACAGTACCTTAAGATATTTGTGTTTTGTATAGAATGTATCATTTATTTAGCATAAACTCATTTAGACATCATCATGGAGGTACAGTAGGCAATTTGCCTATTGGCTGCATCACTAGAGATTAACCCAAATCCAGATTTTAAATATTTACATTACATTTCCCTGATGATAGTAATTACCTGAGCCTCAGTGATGTATTAGGTGACGGTAATTTGAGTTTCAACACCAAGCTTGTGTGGACAATACTTCAAACTGTTACTAGAAAAAGGAGGAGTCATATATACATTGACTACAAATAATGTGTGTGTGTGTGTGTGTGTGTGTGTGTGTGTGTGTGTGTGTGTCTCTCTCTCTTTAGGTCTTCAAATCCCCACCATGTTCGTCAGTGTTCAGATAATGATATTACAAAATTAAATTATGTGCAGCTGCAGGAGCACATAATGAAGACAAAATGAAATTATGAGCAGATTTATGACTCTTCTCACACACACTCACACACACACACACACACACACACACACACACACACACACACACACACACACACACACACACCTTAAGGACAGTCCATCTTTTATGAATATGTAAGAAGGATCATGTCCCGGTCAAACTGAAATCTGGGTGGTCTGCTTAGAATTCATACACGGGCGTGTGCAAAAACACACAAATTTACACACATGCACAAACACACACGCGCGCGCAAACACACCCCCGGCCTCCGCCCCACACACCACAGGGGGAACCCTCAGAGTGTCTTGGCCTCTGTAGTCGATGCAGAAGGATGGGATCAACTTCTGCTCTTTGTGTGCGTCTCTTGGCCTCTAACCACAAATCTCTCTGTCTCCCTCTACCTTCCCTCTGTTCACTGCCAACAGTGTCTGGGATTGTATAAAGTGGCATTGGAGAGATGAAAGGCTCCCGGCGCTCTTCACGGTGGAGCTGAGCAGAAAATAAGCAGCCCCTAAGTCCTCCTATAAACAAACGCACAGTGAAGTCAGGAAGCCATGCGTACGAGTGCACCCAACACACGCACACATTCCCTCACTGTAACACATCACACACATACAGTTGGTGAGATACTTGGAAGTCTTAAAAGTCAAAAGCTACAGCTCATTATGTACAAGCACCTTATTAAAAAGTATTTTGCCACACTCACAACAGGAATCACCTACAGCAGTGGTTCCCAACATGCGGGTCGGGACCTCCCAAGGCATCGTCAGATGGAACTTTTCTGTTATCTTTGTTTTTATCTTATTGGACTTCTAATAATTATTCAATCAAAGAATCTGAGCAACAAAATGCTTGGGAAGCATTGACCTACAGTACAAAATACAAATATCTACTAGACTAGAGTCAATATTCTATGCTGATTTGTTTTACTTTTATGAATAGAAACACATTTATTTCTACAAGAAAAGCCATATTTCTCAAATGTTAAATATTGTGTCAACACAAGTACCTGTACTTAAGAATAAATCATCATCTAAAATTGGAAAATTCCTAAATGCAGTGTTTTGCTCAATGGGTAAACCTTGGAAAGCACTCAACAAAAGTAATGCCGGTGCTCCTGAAGGAAAAGTGTTGAAACCTTGACAACATATTGAAAAGAGCAAATCTCAGGTACTCCTGGATAGAGGAGCAGAAGTATCCTGATGACGACCTGTCATAAACAAGCCTTGGAACTAATAAAGGCTTTTTATCAAAACGCCACTACACTTCAAAATACCTGACTTTTGATCTTTTGCACACGTTCTAAAACTGGCAGCATTTTTATTTAAATCAATAACTAACTATGAATCAGACGTCTGATGTTTGATATCCATCCCTAAACAGGGTGCCGAGAGATATGAAGGCGAGGAGGGAGAGATGTACACATAGAGAGAGGACCGAAGTAAAGGATAGAGGGGAGGAAGCTGGAGGCTGTTTGCAAGGCCTGTGAGACCCGAGTCCGGATATGGCCTGGATATGCAAGGGAGAGTCAATTACTTCCCTCCCGGCTGCACACACATATAAACACGAACGATCACACACACACACACACACACACACACACAAAAGACGAGTGGAAACTCTTTTGTTAAACATCACAGCTGGTGCTGAGGCGAACATGACCAAAAAAGGGAACACGCAGTAAACATTCTATGAACAGAGTGCACTTTGTATGAATGGAAATGTCTTATGGCAGTGTGCGTATGTGTTGGTGCCCGTTCCTGGGGTGCCACCAGTAAATGAGTCATTGCTGTGACATTTCCATGCAGCGTAGCTTATTACATTTCTCCTGCTGTGCTTTTATCATTCATGCTCATTTGCTGACTGTGTGCAACCGGCAACCTTCACAACACGTACAAAGGTATAACGACCTGCACCTGCACCGACACATAGCACAGTACATGGTGAGATTCAATGGATATTTTTCGAAAGTGTTTGTGTTCATTTTTTCTTTAGGAGGTCCCTGCAGTTGCTTTTTGCCTTATATTATTAAAAAAGGGTCAGTTTGAGGATTTGGACCAACCTTCTCCTGCAAACTCAATCAAGCTTTAGACAGTCATCAGGATTCATTTCATAGATGACATCTAACACTTCATCCTTTACCTAAGGATGACCATGTGTGGTCAAAATATTGGTAACAACACAAAACCTGGTAACAATAGAACAGTGTCCTAGTCTAGTTTTCAGCAAAATAGGTGGATATTCAAATCCAGTTGGGTACAGGTACAGGACTAAAAGTGAAGACCTGTGAAGTCAAAATGTTGCATTAAAAAATACTTTTGGAAATGTGAACATTTGAGTGTGGACAACCTCTCTGTTTTTCTTTGTACGTGGGTTTTCCCACAACAGTGATGCCGAGTATCTCTACATGTATTTTTCGAAATAAACGGTGCTTTGACTTCTAGACTTTGTCTAGACTTCTTGCAGACTTATTAGTTGTTTTTTTGGTCACAAGACGGAAGCTTTGTCCACACTGGACTTTTACTTTTCATGCTCCTTATAATTAGATTCCATGCTATAATTCAAAATAATTAAATTCCATACAAATGATTCCTTGTCAATATTCATTATTTCTTCAATTAATAATATGGCACCAATGATACATTTTTATTTAAATGTTGCAACCATTTTTAAGAACATTTAAGCAAGAAAACTAAGAAAAGCACTGGAATTTCAATATTTTTGTCCAAACTTTTCCAGACCTTCTAGACCTGTGCAATAAACCAAAGTATTATTATGTATGTGTGCTTCAGTGTGTGTGTTTATGTCTGTGTGTGTGGAATGCATCTTCCCTACCGGCAGCAGATGACAGCCTTGCAGGACAACGCCAAGTCAAGGAAGGCCTGGCGGAGCTCGAAGGACAGGGCATATTTCAGCGTTTGACCATCAATGATCAGCGCCAGCTCATTTTCCTTCCTCAGAGAGTCGCCCAGGGACGTACAGTGAGTTGTCAGAGTGGCACGGGTAGCCTGCAAAGACACAATGAGGAGGGTTTGTGTTTTTCTTAAATCTTTAAAAAGGAAGATTGACGAGATATTCTCCATTTCCTCTAAAAACTAAGCTTCAGAGACCAGTTAGACAGTTTTACACATCATCAAAATGCATTTACCGACAAGCCTTTATCTCCAACATCTCTTCTCCAGTTGGTTCAAGTTTACAACATACACACAAACACACTAGTGCTCATAGTGACGTGAAACCCTAACCTCTAACCCTGAACCTCACCATTAATTCCCAACAATCTTAAAACCTAATCTTCACCCTAACTAAACATAACTCTAAATCTCACCCTCAAAATGACTCAATGACAAGTGAGCGCATTTTCAGGTTTTGTGTTTTTTGGGACATGTGGCCTCTTTAACTGGTGAAAATACAAATTACACACAAAACACAGACAATTTGTTAAAAGGTCAAAACCACTGGCAGCAAATGGAAGACATATGCTCTTGGTTTCATGGGCAGCCTTCATCTGGGGAAAGAATGTGCTTGTGTGTACACTAAACAATTAGGAATGCCAATATAAAGTTCACAGTTGTTGTAGACATTATGACAACACGCTGACGCTACAAGGTCCTCGGGGAAGGTTGGATCATGGCTTCTAAACTAAAAATCTTTACTTCACAAAGCAGCAAAACACCCCAGTGGGAGGAAATATGCAGGAGCTACGCACAACTAGAGGAAAATATGGACTGTTGGTGTGGCCGGGTTGAAAACAATTCATATCTAATAGCAAAGAGTAAGTAAGTATGTATGTGTGTGTGCCAAATTGCCTGCAGGCCAGTAGTTTGGGGGCAATTTTGATGGAGCTCTTGATAATAGAGGAACAGGGATTAATGGAGAAAATAAACATCCCATGGAGTTGTAATGAATTCCATGTGGAGGCGCAGGCACGCTACAAGCAAGCAAGCAAGCAACCACACACACACACACACACACACACACACACACACACACACACACACACACACACACACACACACACACACACACACACACACACACACACCTGAGTTCTACCATTTCCACTGACTGAAATCATGACTTCCGTGGGATCTCAAAGTTACAGAGCATTAAAATGGTTCCATGCGTTTCATGTTTGCCTTGTGTGATCGATCTGTACAGAAATTCTGTTAATAATAATCAAACAAGATTTACAAATTTAAAAAAAAGGATTAACTTTATGATTAATTATTAATCAAACCATTGAACTTCCTCTTAGAAATAAGGGTTTCAAAAGCATTCTTTCTGAAGGGCTGAGGTTCTACCCAGAACCATTTGCTTCTGAAAAACCCTTTTTTGAAGAAAGCTTTCTCAAGGATTTTTTGAAAGATAAAGGGCTCCATTAAAAACCCTTAGACCCAACTAACCCTTTATGGGAGAAAGTTCTTCCAGGATTGTTGAAAGCATGGATGTTAGAAATAAAGGAGGATCTTTTAAGATGTTTTAATGCAAGATCAGTAAAAAAAATAAGACTCCTAGGACTTAACAGTTCCAGCTCTGTCTTGATGTTTCTAAGAGCTCTTTACTATAAGGAGATCACCAGGTGAGGTCAGGTTAAGGCCTATAAAATCCCTCTAACATTAAACAAATGTTTTATCCATCGAGTGCTGCCCAATACTGTAGCATCAGCTCACGAACTGTCTGTCCACTTTTGTTAATTGAACATGTGGAATTCAGCTTATATAAATAATAAACAAGAAATGACGCAAAATGAAACGCCCCATGACATGAACTGTTTGTGGAAACAGCAGCAATCCAACTAAACACATGGCAATCAGATCGAAAATACCAAACCCGAGACACAAAAGTGCACAAACAGTTTGAAATGTTGGCGGCGTTAAGAATCTGCACGTTCTCTCTCACAGCGGGTTATTGGCGGCCGTCAGACCTGAGAGAGTCCAGTGACCCGCGGAGAGATGACCCCTCTGTCTGCCGGTCAGCATGTGCAAGAGACAACACAGCAAGCGCACACACACGATCACATGTAACACAATCATAAGAACAATGCCGTCTCTCTTCTCCTTGCCAAATCGTGATGCACATAAGTGTCCCTCCTCTTCCCCCCCAAAAAATCCCTGCTCTTGTTTTCTCAGCCTGAGGCTGTGTGTTTTTCTTTGTATCCCGGAATTCCTGTTTGCATTCACCTTTTTCCCCAAACAGGGGAAAGGAAAACAAAAACATAATGAAAGGATTAAAGGAGATTACAGGTTGTCAGAGTCCTGAAGCTCAAAGTGTCCATGTGTGATGTGCATGTGTTTTCACAGAGGAGTAATGCATGTATGAGTGTTGTATGTTAGCACAGGGGTTGTGTGTATGTGTACATGTCATGCATGTGTGAGAGATGAGAATCTGCCAAAACCTCCTTTTCCCTGCTTGTCCTCACCTCCTCAGAGGAATGGACACAAAAAACCTCAGCAACATAATGCAAAGTAAACAGCACACGAGTGAAAGAATCATCGTATAAAAACACTGCACATGACACATATGTGGGCCGGTGGATGTTGATGCTTTAAGTCTTCCCCATTTTCTGCATGGGGCTTGATCCTGTGCAGCTCCTATTTAGAGGGAAATTATAATAATAACAACGACTGAGTTGCTAGTTGTGCCTGAAGTTGGCAATAGTGTAAACGCATGTCATTTTCACATCTTAAAAAGGCACTAAAAGAGAGGATCAGACACGCGGTTTAATCCTCAAGTGAATGCAAACAGTTCACCAGTCAGCGAGGTGCTAATACAACACAGTGACTTGTAACAGCAAGTCTAGCCGAAGCTTTAGCGGCGGCTAACATAACCCGGAATAATAACCAGGCTAAGTCTGCAGGGAGCTGGAGAGGATTAAAAAGGTAACTAAGGTACAAACACTACCGTAGTTAGCTTTGAAAGCTAACAGGCAGGCGTTTTTCAAAGTACAGCAAGTCCAGACCTAACTGTATCCTCATGAGAAAGAACGGCGTCTCAACATGAAAAGAAACAGCTCACAAAAGGTCCACTATGATCTTTTAACACAAAGAAACATCCATTAATATGTAACTCTCCGCATTCTCATGCTAAATTACCCGCTATTTCTGGAGACCGTAGAGGAGAAATTCTTTGATTGCACCAATTGCAATACGACAGATCTCATTAGCAAGCAGTTTTATGTTCCAAACTCAATGTTTATTTTTCATACGCATCTGAGCTCGTAGAGGCCGGAAACACACACACACACACACACACACACACACACACACACACACACACACACACACACCCCCTTCTGCATGGAATTTTATCAGGTTTATATTTGGACCACAAAATGGGAAGGGCATGGCGCCGGTTTGAGATATCACAGGTCACCTTCTCTCATTGCATGCTTTGCCATGTATATATACACATATACATATATAAGATATAAATAAATGCACAGTGAGCAAGGGGAAAGCCAAATGTTGATCTGTTCCAGGCCACCCTCTCCATTTAAAGAGAGCTCAATTGCTCGTTCCATCATGATGCACTAAGCAAGATAAATAGGGAAAGGTACAAAGAAAATGGAGAAGGACAAGGAAGGGGGGGGGGGAGAGAGAGAGAGAGAGAGAGAGAGAGAGAGAGAGAGAGAGAGAGAGAGAGAGAGAGCTGTGGAGTGAAAAGAAGGCAGATAAAGACATGCTCATATCTGAAGTGCAGATTCTGTCACCACCACTGAGATTTAATACCGTTTAATTATCGGACTGTGCATCTGTACAAACACCCACATCCTCTGCTGCCTGAGCCCCCACACACACAAACACGCACGACAGAAATAAATAAAATAGGCAGACATGTGTATTTAACAGTGGGAGGCCAGATGTATAAGTATAAATATATAAAAAAGCTATTACAAATTGAAAAATGCCAGAACAATAGAGCATGTAATTTGAGAAACAAAATGTGAGTGTGTGTGTGAATTAAGATGATTAATGAGCAGAAGAGAGATGTTGTTTGTTTTAGAGTTGTACTGCGGGCAGCGTGACGGGAAGCGGGGGATTGTGGGAAAGTTAGATGTAATGTATATTCAGAACTATCAAGCTGATCAGGGTGATCACGTGCCACTGCATCTTGAGTAAACTGAGAGGGTACGTGACAGATTTAGAGACCGATACGAGAGGCAAAAAAGACTTCACATTCTCATGCTTGTGTGTCCTTCAGTATTGACTAAACAGAGAGAGACAAGGCAAAGATTTGTGTCGGTCTGTGTGTGGCATGTGATCCGGAGGTGACAGATGGCGCTCGTCACAGCTTCAGTGGTCGCAAACCGTTTACCCAGGAGGCATCGCTCACAGGGTTTGTTTTGATGGGAGGAGGAGCACCAAAAGGAGATCACATTACAACTCAGTCATCGCCCTCACATGGCTCAGTACCATTCGTCTCTCCCTTCCTTTCTCTATCCAGATTGTCTGTCTCATACGTGAAGTACAATAAACACTCCCCTGCTTTATTCACAAACACACTCCTGCGCTTCCACTAAGATAAACACGCATATTTTGTTGCTTGTTCATGCTCTTCCTCTAACCCTCCCTCTAAAACACACAGACATTAATTTTTCCTGTGCAGTCGCTTCCTATGCATATAGAGAGGGTGCTGACATGTGGAGGTAGTAGTGTGAAGAAGACATGGAGCGGAGAATGGGCTTGGTGGGGGGGCATCTGCTGTTGAGACCGGCAAACGCAAGATCCACCGCAAAGATCAGCCTTCACACTGATAAAAGAAAAAGGGTGCGATCGAGAGTGAAAATTGGGGACAAAGTCTTTTAAATGGGGTCAGGAGGTCAACCTCGAGGTGAGATTTTGATAAGCAGCTTCTGTTTTCTCTCACATCCAAGTTACAATTTCAAACGGGCCAACAAGCACAAAGAAGCTGAGCCGACACAAGCTATTTTAAGTGTGAGATAAGTGATGGACTGAAGACAGTGTTGCTTTTATCCTCACCGAACACCAGTCACAACCAGAGCGCTCTGAAGTTGTCCTGATTGACGGGCATAACTGTGACACCACGCGCAAACACAGGTATGCCACTTTACATGCGATGACAGGATGTTCCTTCTCCGACAGCCATATCTCCAAATATAAAATCTACATATGTGAACAAATATATTAGTATGATGTTTTTTGAGGGAGAGGATATTTAATATCTGCTCTGAAATAGCTGATTATCTGTGGGACACCATTATTGTATTTAAGGGGGTGTGAATGTAACTGAGTTTTGTCGCAGCACTTTGTCATGTGGTTTATTCCGTCTCATGTTTGTCCACTTGAAAGCATGCTACAAAATGCAACTGGCTCCTAAGCAAGAAATTCCATGCATGACCCATGGTTTATGTTTCATGTCAACCAGCTGTCTCTCTGTGCCATAAAGAAATGCGTCCGTCTGTACAACTATTTTACAAAAGAACCCCTTGAGTGATAAGCCGGAGGTTCAAATTCCAAAACTTGCTCAAGGACACATCAGCAGGGTGTATGTTTGATATTTCTATGTAAGCCAGGCTTCCAGCTGAAAAAAAAAACTGCATTACGCAAAATCAGGTTAGGAGTAGTTCTCGTCATAGTAAGATCTAAGTCCAGTCAGTCATGTCATTATCAGAGAAACAGCTTACATGTGACTTTGTCCTTAGTGCTGCATTTAGTTCCTTAGTGCGGCATTTAACTTGTACTCAACTCACGATGATGGAAAGATTTGTCTGAAAAATAAGCAATTTCTCTCAGCAATGGCCTAAATCCTTCACTGCAACAGCACATCTTGCCTCATTAAAAGTCATTCAGCCGTAGAACAATCTCTTTTTTTTTCCGGCTTGAAAATACTTGGCCAGTGTAAGTTCACTTCTCTAACGTGTTGGTGCAAACATGCTCAGCCTTTATGAAACAAAAACCTCTTGTCTAATGTGCTATTGGATCTACCTAAGTCGATGTGCAATCTCTGGAGAAGAATTTCCCAACGAAGATAGGCATAACATTCCCTTTGCCTGCAATTAAAGCTTAGACACAAGAATTTCAAATATGCATCAGCAATAACGGCAGGGCAATAAAAATGAGATCACCTGTTGGAACCAAATGCTTCATCCTCCAACCCAGACTATGTTGACCCAACAGCAATCAGACTTTGAATCGTTTAATGGAACAGTACAGTATGTGACACAGGCTTCCCACACAGTTTCAAAACATTTCCATAATATGTACGCCCATTTCAGAGACTTTAAGCAGTTTAAGATAGGTAGGTCTCTCTTCTATGAGTGACAAAGGGAAACAAGGCCCGAGCGATCAGAGGCACCAGACCCTCAGAAAATATGAGACATATTTGGGGATATTCATGACCACAAACTAATTTTAGCCCAAATAATGTGCATTCCAAACAATTATAAGGCCTATAAATCAGTTGTATGGCCCTGGCAGCCCTGATGATAAAACATGGAAGACCGAGCAGCAACAAAATCTTCCAAACGATGTTAAGAATGATCCACTCACAGTGCTAACGCTATTAGCTTTTCCACTCTTGTACTAATCACATCGACAATTCTCCGGCATTAAATGTTCACCCTGTCCAGCTCACTTTATTCAGCGTCTTAAGAAGCCTTTCACGCTGTCTGGCTTTCAAACAGCCAGGCACCACTTTGATGCATGTTACCATAAAATCACGACTATTTCCTTTGCTAGAAGTTGGCGTAATACCAACATTAAAATATTCTACCCAAGATTCCAGTTGGATGCAATGTTAACCATACAGAGTTATGTGCTGATCATGCTATAGACTAATAAAATGCCTCTTTGGCCTCACACACAAACACACATTTACAAATACACACAACACACAGTTCCGACGCTTAAACTTTATGGAGGCATAATCTCCCCAGTCTCACGTATAAACAAAACTCTATAAAAGTGAACACACGGTGAATGTGTGTGCAAGTGGTTGAGTGTCGGCACACATGTGGGAGTCAGAGAGTGTGTGAAAGAGAGACAGACACAAAGACACATGACAGTAATCAAGCACTTAGGTTAAGCAGTCACACATGAAACCTGAACGCGAAGAACACATAACTAGGGTTGAAATCTAATTTAGAGATCTCTGATCTCACTTTAAATAGCCACAGGGACATATGTACTTGTACATACAGTCTGTGACCCCGCTGGCTTTTAGCTAGACACAGGTTAGATAAAGAGACACAAATAGTGTGAGAATACTGTGTGATCGTTGAAAGCCAGTACGTATGTGAACGTTGTGAAAGAGACGGAAGGAGAGGGGAATAAAGAGAGGGAAAGAAGTGATAGTTCCCTACTTGTCTCTTTTCATCCCTTTCTCCAAAAGGGACACCAGAGACTTTAATTACCTGCACCTGTGAGCACACAAAGAGCCCCACCCACCAATCTGGCTGTGGACCACACCCTAGTTCCCACAGTAACCTGCTTAAGACCCCAACACTTAACCCCCTCCCTCCTACACAGACACACACACAACTGTACATAGTGTACACAGACGTAACTCAACGAGGTCGGCAGGAGGAAGAGGAGGTTCTACTCACATCCAGAGAGTCCTCGTTGACAATGACGAGGGACATGCCGTGTGTCACCAGACGACAGGAGTAACCTGAGAAACAGAAACAGATAGTGGAAGGCAGAGAATGGGGGATGGGGGAGAGATTAGATGTACTCAAATCCAAATCACAGGGGAAAACCTTGTCTCATGTATAACTGGATTTGCAAAATCCTGCTCCATTCTCTCACACAGCTATCTGACTCCATTCTCCTCCATCAGCCTCTGGCATCATCATATCTCTATTGTCGTCTGGTATGCATAGTTCAACTACATCATGCACCAATTAAACACAGCAAAACCACTAATTCACAATTATTCTGAATACCTCTACAGGTATATAGAGCAGTTTGATCACATAAAGGTGTGTGAAAAATAAATACAATTTGCACAGTACAGTCTCAGAGAGAGTCCAAACTTTTAAACTAAATGTAGTTCTTATTTGTAAGTGTTGTTTTGTGGAAATCTGCCACAAATGTCCAGTGCATCTTTGAGTGCCTTCCATCCTGCGTACCACTGGCACCTAAAGATTTGAAAATTGTCTGGCGTTTAATGGCACACACAATAACTACTATTCTTCTGGCCATTATTCAATCATCTCTAGCTGCAGAGACCAGAGGACTTCCACACCGGCGCTGGATTTGTCTTCATAACTGGCACATACTGCACTAAACGCACTCTCACAGCTGCTTGGGGCAGAACTTGAAGTCCCTTCCTGTGACTATGTTTATGTTAAAGGCTTCTCTATTACCTATGTTGATGGCAGTCTCCTGCTTGTCTCCAGTGAGGACCCAGATCTTGATGTCGGCCCTCATCAGAGTGGCGATGGTTTCTGGCACGCCGGCCTGCAGACGGTCCTCTATGGCCGTGGCGCCCAACAGAAGTAAGTTCTGTTGGCGGAACAGAAATAATTAGAGAAATAACATTAAAAAATACAGTGAGACCAAAAGAGGAAAGTAGGTTAGAATAAATTATATTTAGGCAACAAATTCAGCCAAACGTCCCCAGACTGTGTGTGAGGGCTCTTTCACTCCAGAAAACATCATCCCTATCTAGTTAGAGGATGAGAACGATGCCAGCAAGTTCAGTTCAGTTGGTGCAGCAGCTCATTTTAGACCTCTGTACCAACTCTCAGTCTTCTTGCCAAAAAGTAACCCATTACCTTTCCCCTCCTTGCTTTAATTTGTTCAGCATTTAAATGCATGTGTACCCTCATTAGACACACTCAGACGCACACACAAACACTCGCACGGACACACAAGTTAACACTACAGTGTTGTTGACTCCAGTTTTACGGGGCTTTTGGCACACTGGTGAAGGTAATTACCCATGTGGTCTCCCAGTCTGAGCTCCCCTCCTCCTGCAACTGCTTCCTCTTTTTTCCCTCTTCACTTATTTCCCACCTTGACTCTCTGCTCTAAATCCTTGGTTTCCCCACATATTAGTTTAACTCTCTTGTGAATATCACAATTATTTTGTTCACTTATTCCTAAATCAGTGCCATCTTTCTGACCAATACAAGATGTCCGCAACGCCATCCCTTTAGGAAGGAGCAGCATCTGTCTTTACAATCTGCTAAAAGATTTGTGTATTGCAATTTACAAACATGATGAGTAATGAAGCACATTTTGTTTATTGCAGTGTGGGAATCAATGGAGCCACTCTGCCACCTGCTGGTAAACAGGAAGTGTCTGTTTGTACGAGTATGAATTTCATGACATGGTCTCTGCTTTGACTTTCAGACACCTCACATCACTAGAGAGAAAGAGATGGTGTGTTTACCTTTTCGAGTAGTTCATAACACTCCTCTAGTTTCTGAGCGCGGTCTTTGAGCACAGTGCTGACGCGATTGTATTCCTTTAGCCACTCCTGGTAGGCGTCTTCCTCCAGGTCCACATAGGCAAAGCACAGAGTCCTCAGTCCTAGATAGATGGGAGGAGGATAAGATGATCAATCAGGGTGATCATGGAGAATAGATTGAGTTTCTAACGGGAAGTGAGTGTTTGGAACACTAAGAAGCCGGTAGAATGGAGGAAACTTAGGAAAGATGGCTCTGAGGTGGGACCGAGTAAGACCACCTTCCTCTCTCTTACCTTCAGTAGCAAACTGTTCCAGATGAGCATTAGTTAATTCTTTGTACTGGGACGCTTCAGTCAGACGCTCAAAAATGACATTATCCTGCAAAACAACAAAATAAGCATTATTGAAAAATGTTAAAGGGCATTTGGGAAGCTAAATTACATTCATAATGAGATAAACATACCGCTCCTTTGCAGTACAGCCGTAGCTTCCCGTTGGGGGTTCTGACCACCACAGACATGCGCTTGCGGTTACTGTGAAGGAAGCAGTGGGATTAGTTTCAAAATGCACTACAGTTTTATATTACACAGTTATTTACTGCCTGAGAAGAACATTAATGGGAGTATTACCTTGAAAACTCAAGCACATTTAGTAGCTCATAGCTCATCTCTTTTCCTCTCTGAAATCAACAACAGAACGTCAACTCTCAACTTTGTACAAAAGCGGCAAATCCTGCAGTAAAAAACACATAGATACACACTCACAGCTTCAATTATGACTGAATGCGGGGTTCTTGCGGTAAAGACAAACCCGAGCCCTTTGGCCCCTTTGACCAGCGCTCCTTCATCCGGAGAAGAGGCCTGGTAAATGAGCTGGTCCTCCTCTCTCTCTGGGACCACCGTGTGGCACACAGCCATCATTGTCAGAAACTCACAGATCTGCGGCGATGTAGGCTAAACACATACACACAAACAGAGAGGACGTGGTGTTGAACAGCATCCTTCATTCATTTCTGGGCAGAATAGGTTTGCTTGAAATAAAGAAAAACGAGAAAAGCTTCAGAGACACCTACATGGTTCTCGATGTTTTGGTTGAGAGTTGGGTCGTCAAATTCTGTAGAGTTATTGCTGCTGGACGGCAGATTGCTGCGAGACAAGAAATACAGATTTATGGCAGGAGTAAATCTAATAATGTGAAGAAAAAGTGGCATGCATATTGCATAACAGGCTAAAATAGGTGAGTAATCTTCAACTTTTTGTCTATTATTCTATTAATATCTTAAAACATGCACAGCCTAAAATGGAGAAAAGAATATTAGAAAGGGGAAGACGGATGAGAAGGTCAGAGAAGGTCACTGACCTGAAGTCATCCATCGAACGATCACAGTCAAGATCAGGGAAGTGGCTGCAGTGATGAATGAGGTTGTATTGGAAAAGGAAGCAATCAGTTGATGAGTTGGTTAGTTTATTTGTTCAAGTATGTCAGAGTTCAATCAGTTGAAACAATAACAACACAGTATTACAAGGAAGTCTAAGACATGAATGTTTTTAATATTTAGAGATTAAAAGGTTACTCAGTGCTGAAGTGCATTTAGTGGCATTTAGTGGCAGTCTAAGTTAATTTTCTTGTAGAAGAGCTAAGAGGCAAGAATTAATTTACAGAAGAAAAAAAATGAGACGACTGACCCATATGTAATTCCCGCAATAGTACACTTCTTGAAGTTCATGATGTTACAGGTCAGAGTTCCGGTCTTATCGGAAAAGAGATATTTCACCTGGAAAAGATAATAGGTAATGCAAGTAAACGCTGCACATTTAAAAGCTGTGTATTGATTGAATGCTAACCCCGGACATTCCTACTTTACATCCTAAAGCCACTGATTATGAGGAGGGGAAGGAACTGACCTGGCCCAGTTCCTCATTAAGATTGGAAGTTCGAGCCATGGCTGGCGTGTCTGTCTCTGCGTAGTACATCTCCATGTCCTGAGGAGCGAAAAGGGATCAGAAATATTTGACTACTTACAGTAAGTTAATTGGAAAACATGCATTACATACACACACATGGAGCATACCCAGTTGATGAAGAGGGCCTGCGTGAACTTGACCACCTCCAGAGTGACCAACAGGCTGATGGGGATCAGGTTGTTATACAGGATGATGAACGTCAGCAGGTTATATGCAAAGTTAGTGGAGATGTCACCTACACAAACACAAAATATTTGCATATTCACTGAGCCTTAAAATGTGTATTAATGCCAACTCATGACCGTTAGGAGACTTAAGTTACTGGTTGGGAAAAGCAGTACGTGTGTGTGCATTCTCACCAGCCCTGGACAGGTACCAGCAGGATTCTTCAGTATGTTTGTCGTTCCAGATGGCTGCGCCCACAGAGCTGATCAGGGCCATGACCAGCAGGATGCCAAACAAGACCAGGATCTGCATGTTGGTCACCCGCTCCACATTAGAGCGCTTCAGTGGTGCCTTGGTGGAATTCTGGCAGGTGGACAGGTCAATGAATACAGCACGAAGACACTCACATCAAGACAATGCTGGATGATGGGACAGTTTCATTAAGTTGCAATAGTTTCACTGGGAAGAAGACCACTTACATTTCATTTATCAAGCATAATTACAAAATATTTGTTGTTGTTAATCCAAATACTAGGACTGTTCTCCCAGTTATGCTTATTCCTATTAAGTTCACTAAGAGGGAAGATAAATATAAAATACATTTTGTTTTGAAGCCATTACACAATGTATTTTACCCAATATATTGTATTCAGACAAGACACCGGGTTTACCTGCATCAGTTTGGAGTCATGGCCAGTGTAGACAACAATTCCCACAACCCACTGCGTGTTTCTGAGCTGGGCGCCGCGCAGCAAGACCTGGTCTGGGCCCAGGGGCGCTGGACTGAGAAGAGTAAGGGAAAACAAAACATGATAGATTAATTTTGGGCAACCTGCATTTTTGTTTGATGCATTCAGAAGGAAATTGCTGTCAATACGATGGGTGTTTTCTTCGGTCGAGTCACTTCGCAAGCTTTACTTTCTTACCTCAAATGTATCATCTATAAAACCCTTGATACATTTTAATTCACAAAGAATGGAAATGTTTTTACTATGAATAGTTGTCTTTTAAATTTGATGTATTTTGTACTGGATGAAAATCGTTAAAAAGATATATATGATATCTATGTAGTTTTATTTTGTCTTATTTCAAACAAAGATACTATTTGAATACTACTAACTCACAAAAGAAAAGTGCATTTAACACCGACAATACACTTGCTTTTGTCAATCAATAACTGTCTATGTGTGCGTTTGTGTCTCACTTCTGGTTCTCCAGCCGCAGTGTGCCAGTGAAGTCATACAGGTGTCTGTTGGGTTCTTCGCACTCCAAACAACCAGACAGCACAACCAAATCCTCCAGCATTTGAAAGGCAGCTGTGAGCGAGAGACCCTGGAAAAAGTTGAATATGACAAGCCAGGATTATCACTAAGTACATTCCTGAAAAGCAAGGTTCATGAGACAAAACAAGTCTAACACTAATAAAAACAGGAGATAGAAAGAGAACAAGAACTTCATCAAATCGGATCAGGCCTTATGTGTGACCACATGGATGCAAATGTGAGCATTGTGCTACATCTCTTATTAATTGATTGTTGATTTGCATCATAACTGTAACAATTACAAAACAACAACACATACTTTGTACTAAAACCTAAATTGGGGGAGAAATTCCTCACTGACCAAGTGCAGAATCCATTCATTGAGAAGCTCCTTTGTCTTACCTGTCTGATCTTCAGGTTGGTTTCTCCATCCAGGTTAGAGGTCTCGGTGTAACACATGGCCTGAGGCTCGCTATAGAGAAGAGACACATTTACACTGCTTAAAATTGTTGATCAATCAATCCACAGGAAATTGGTCAATGACCATTTTCAATATCAAATAATCAATTACGTAATTGTCTTTTTATTTATTTATTAATAACCATCATAAAACATCGCTTATCAAATATGAATATTCACTTCCTTTACATGATTTCATACAATTTTTCAATTTGAACACTTTGTTGATATATTTTTAAACAGTTCTTTAGGTTCCCGCAATATCAGATTGGAATGAATCACTACATTTAATATACTAAATAAATAATCAAAAAACTAGTAAACAATTGATTTATAATGAAAATGCATCATTAATTGCAGCCATAGAAAGTAGTTTAACACACAAACAATTAGAAGACATATATTAACAGATAAATATACACAAAGGCATACATGTGCTCACACACACAAACATGCACACTCATACACACTGAAGTCTGACCTGGAGGACACAATAACTATGTCAGCTGGAAGGTGCTGGCCATTGGTCACCTTCACTATGTCTCCTACTGCCACCTTGTGGCCAGGGTGCAGCAGTGCGACAGCGAGAGAGAAAAAAGGTGGGGAGAAATAAAAAGAAGGGTAATAGGAGGGTATAAAGGAGGGAGACAAACAGAGGAAACAAGAGGCAGGTTATTAAGTGACCGACCGAAAGGCAGCAAATAGAAAGAGAGGAAGACTTGAGATAAAGTGACAGTGAGCACAGCAGTGCATAGCTGCATAACATTTTGGATTAGGCAGCAATAGAGGCAGACAGACCTGATTAACACACACACACAGATTACAAGAATGTAGAGACGGATAAATGGAGCCATTCAATATTAACCTGGCAAAACTGCAGTTTTTGAAGAAAAAAATTCAAAGACTGGGGGAAATTTCTGTGACATTTGTAGCGGAGTTCCTATCCTAATAAAAGTGAGCATTCTGGGAAACTACTTGTAACAACCTTTGTTTAACGTGTACATTATTGAATCAGCAGGGCATCTGGAACAAATTCCTTCACCTTTTCTGACCCTGAATAACAAGGGGGCTGCATTCCTGCTCTACACCACAAAACAAGGACTCAAGTTTGATTTGATATGACCTGCTAGAGCACGGCTGTACACAGCTGGACTCAGCTCATGAGTACATTCAAGAGGAAGTCCACATTTTAAGACAATAGTGATGCATGTGTTGCACGAGAACATACAGTCTACCGTAAAAACCTAAGGGTTCATTTTGTTCAAGTAACTTTAACTCAAAGAATGCACTGAAAGAAAAAACTTTACCTGAAAATGCCATAATACTAATTGGTTCTTATGAACTGAAGAAAACCTCATTATTAAACTAACAAGCACTGCCTATGTGGAATATTGGACAAATCCTCAACTGATTTTTTATCTGGCCCGAAAACATCAATACTAATTGGAAGAGTATCATTTTACTGTCGGAGATTCACAGCACAGATAGGTCCTCAGCAAACAGACTGGGTGACTACACTGTAGCCACAAGAACTCCTGCATGGAAACCAAATGAGGAGAACTGTCTCAGGTGAGACCGAGACAGAAATGTAGCTCCTGAGACAAATGGAACCATATCATAATTAAATAATCCAAGAAATTTTAGATGTTAATTATTGATTTCACAAAACAAGACCATTCATGTATTACTGTTCCTGCTTTTGTAGCATTTCATGCCTAATTGCATATTACATCTACGTTATTTTAATGCTTTTGCTGCAACTGATTTAGTTTAATTAGCTAAATTACTTTCTTCTTTTTTTCTATTTTGAGAAGAAATGTATCTTTTAAGGTGGCACTTCTTCTACAGGATTATTTTATGCCATTCATGCCAATGAAGTTTGTTAAACTGAACTGTAAAACTAATGAGGTCGAGAGAAAGGCAAAGCACAGGAGTGGCGAGTGAGAGAGCAACAAAGATGAAGTCTGTGATGATACCGATACCTGTTTCCATATGATCGTCTGCCAGGCTCCACTACGCAGCACTGAGAGACAAGGACAACACAGCCATCAGTCAACCTATAGAGCAGCACTCATACAGTATTCATGGGGACTAAACTTTTTGTCTGGGGCCTGCACTATAGTGAGTGACAGACAACAGCCATTCACTCAGCCATGAAAGGAAAACAAAACCCACACAAATAGACACAAGCACACTCGTGGAAAAGCGCACAGACAGTTGATGCATATTAACAAGCACTGACACGCAGACGGTACCTGTTGTCTTCTTATTGTTTACGGTGTTGTCTGCTTTGTGTCTTTTCTGTTGAGACAAACGAAGAAGTGTTAGGTATATAATGTCCCTCTTTCCTGTCATTTTAAAAGTAGTCACTTCTACCCATACAGCAAGTGGTGCTGTGGTACTCACATAGTCCTCTATGATCTCTTTGATACCGGCCACCGTGAGGATGAAGATGAGTGGGACCAGTGTGGTGTATCGACCGGTCGGTGACACATCAGGGATTTGCTGGTCAGAGAGTTAAGAGAGGCAGCGATCAGAAAGCATTGCTGATGGCGAATGTTGAGTAGCTCAAAGCACTTATAATGCACCACCACATTGATGGTCCAGAAAAACATTAGACAAAGCAGTGGAAAATAATTAGTGGACTGTATAATGAATCTTTGATGGGTGTGAAGAGCCATGTGAGCATGATGGAGGCAGTGTCACTTTAAAAAAAAAAAAAAAAAAAAAAGTACTGGTCTTCTCCTCCCATCAATGAGGAAGAACATATTTTTCACCAATCAGGCAGTGACTACAGAGTGGTATAAGTAATTAGCTTCTCTGATCAAATAAAGTTGTGATCGGACTTCACATGTTGTGAGGGAAATTATTAATGAACATGCAAGATTGAATTCATCAAACGAGTACATTTGTAATATCTAATACATATGTATTGATATATTCATTCGTACAAGCATGTGATGTGATCATGATATATATTCATCTTTTATTCTGTTTTTTCTGGCTTTCTGTGGGAAATATACAAAATCTTAGCTTTTGACATCTAGAAAACCACTCTTGATTATTCATAACTCAGTATTTAAAAAAAAAAAGCTGGGCCTGTGGGAAAACCTGGAATGTTTCAAAACAAACTCCTCAGGATTTGTCATTTAAAGCCTGTGTGGGCCACAAAATCAAACTGAAAGCAAGCAGCACACAGAGCCAACAGCGCAGATCCCGGTTGCTACGGTGGAGTTTACCTGCATAAGTGCGATGAACAGGAAGAAGGCGTTGGCAGCCCGCCTGATCTGCTCATACAAGAACCGAGGCAGGAAGGTGAGAATCCCATACTTGGTCGTGCTGCAGAAGAAGACAAGGATAAAAGAGATGCAACACATTGTTTACATTCAGGCAGATGGAGGCAGAGAGCCAGCTATTGCATTAGCAAAAGCAGGAACGCTAAATTGTGTGCTAATGATTTTTTCACCTGGCAAGGTGAAACAGCATTACCTTGAAGGTTGAATAACCAACTCTAATTGTGTTTAAATATTTCAGCACTTGAAAATCTATTTTTAAAAAAAGCTTAAATTGTGCTCAGAGAGGGCAAACCGAGCCATTATCGGGTGGACACACATCCCACCTATAAATAGACCGATACTTTTAACCAGCAATCTAAATAAAGACCAAGAACTCCATAAAATAGGTGCAAGAAACCTTGCCAACCTCAACTTGTCTGTCAGTCAACTGCATTGATCCGACAACTGTATTGATTAGCTTCCACGAGCTTCCGTAAGAGCTTTTAGAGAAGTTTAAAATTAAAAAGGCAACCTTGAAGTCAAGGCCTGCCTTGTTTTTTTTCTTTTCTCTGTGTGGCCTGAGTGAAAAGTTCGAGCTTCTGAGATGGTATTTGTTTAATGGATAGAGTGTGTTTGTGTGCGTAAGTGTATCGAGTGCATGCACCCCTCCATCACAATTCAGAATCTCCTAGGAGATGAACCTGTGACCGCTTTTTCCGTCTGCCTCCCTCACAGAGAACTACAAAGAGCGCGAACATTACACACAAAACCCAGTTGCAACAGCTGTTAGTCTGTCTCACACACACACACAGTGCTCTGACCCTGATGCTCTGAATACCCCACAGTTACTGATACTACACCTATGATCCAGCAGATAGCTGCCTTAATCTAATCAAAGGCAAGTTTTAACACACACACACACACACACACACACACACACACACACACACACACACACACACACACACACACACACACACACACACACACACACACACACACACACACAGTTAACAGCTGTTAGCTGCAGGGGTGATGCTATTCTGCAGCTGTGTGGCTTTGTCATGTTTTAAAAAAACACTGGGCTGAGTGTTTGTAAAAAAAATTGTCAGTTCAAATTTTTCTGCAACCAGTTTGATTACATTTTTGAAGTATTAATAGAATTACGCAGGTGTGATTCAGTTAAATAGTTTACTTTACATTATTATTTCAAGTCTTTTCCTTAGAATAAGGAGAGCAGGTTACTTTACCGCATTTGTGTGGTGCAGTTGTGCAAAGGAGAGCAGCACTAATGCTTAGTTTGTATCAACACAACTGCATACAATGAAATATGGATGTAGAAGGCCGAGGGAACAGAAAGGGGGGGAGTTGAGTCGACAGATAAAAGCAACACGGCTTTAATCTAAGAAAAATCAATAAGTGCTATTGAACCTTTCAAACATAAACTAAAGAGTTACAGGAATACAGAGACATCAGAGGGCACCTATATAGAGCCAGAGTGCTCCTGATTCTCCAATCAGCATGCAGCGATGGGCAGAACACCACATGTGATCCAATCAGATGAGGCAGGGAGCACTTGCGTTAATCTTATTCGTAGAGCTGAAATAGGCTTTTTTTAAAGGGAAATTAAATCTCCTGACAGTAATGGCAGACCACTGAATGTCAGCAGACTAACGATAAGCTTTCAACTTACAGAACATAAGCCCAGTGCTCCTTATGGCGCCAGGCACAAGGAGTACATACGAATAGAATTAATAAAAAGGTAATGACAAGGTACAAATTACATTTTTTTCTGTCCAATTTAAACTCTAATACAGTTTGCCTGACTGCTAATTTGTATTTATGAGCACAGCTGAACCCTAAAATACGCAGACGATAGTTGGGATGATGCTTATAAAAGAGACATCTCGACTTGAATATACTTGACGTTTGGCCCTGTTCATAACCCCACCTTTTACACATAAGTACATGTAGGTATGTGTCAATATTGCAGCTGGATTTTTTTTTAATAAAAAAAACATGACAAAGCCACACAGTTGCAGAAGAGCATCACCTCTGACATAAAACTACATGTAGTTATATGTATGTATACAAGCCGGGAATTCAGTCAGATGTTCACTGTTAAACCCCAGGGGGGGCACCACGACGCAGCAGCACAATATGTGAAATAATCATACTAATAATCATACTCTGGTCCAAGATTTGTAGTCCACTTCAAAGCACAGAAAGTCACGACTACAAAAATTCCACCTCAGGGTCTGACAAATAAGACAAAGCTATGGTGCTTTCAGAAATGTATTTAAAAACACATTTAAGTGTTATTACCTTACTTTCATTGGCATCCTTAAATATTCATTACACATTAGGAAATATTGATTAAGTAACATGCTAATGTTAAGTTGGTAAACCAAGCACTTTTCATTGAGATACAAGTCAGCCTCACCCGTTGCAGAGTTGCAACTTAATAGGTGAGTTATTAAAGAGTCTTATCAATAGAGTTTCACCTGCAACATTTTAGTAATTGTAAAACAAAACGTTTTGGTTTCTGTGATTTTAGGCTCAACTAAAAGAAAGAGAATTGTTAAGGAGCGAGATAAAAATAATTAAAAAAAGCAAATTCTATTTGGTCCAAAGTCTACTTGTAGCACATGGCATGCTGGGGAAAACATACAAACAGTTCATAACAGGTTGTCCTTCAACCCACATAATGGGTTTAAAGCCCCTCTTAGTAAATATCTACATTGAGTGTCCTTTAGCAAGACACAGAATCCCACAAGCTGACCATGCACTCTGACCCCAGTCAGGCAAACAGCTTGTAGTGAGATGAGCCAATCACTCTCTGAATAAACACAAAATAAACTATCAGATGAGTAACCAGCGGTTAGAGGCTGGTGATATACATACTTTGCCATGGTTTATTAAACTTTTGGGAAACAAAACATTAAAATCAGTTATGAGCTAGCCAACTCTCTGAGTCTATACATCAAGTAAGCCAGTATTTGTCAGTGGGCACTGTAGAAATCAGTGCCCACAAGCTACACAACATGCAGCATAGCAAAAAAGCATGCAGCCGGTAAAGGCTCGGCGACACTTACCTGACATGGTTGTCGCAGAACTTGGTGGTCTGTGGCCGGTTGAGTAGCACCGCCCGCGCGGTGCCGTCTACGGGATCCGCCTGGGAAGTGGTCCCGGACATCTCATCATCTGCCTTGCGGTAACCGCCGGACGAGCAAGCAGGTCCTGCACCGTTGGATTGATGAGAGAGAGGCGAGGCTGAGTGAGTGCGAGGCAGTGAGACAGAGAGAAAGAGAGAGGAGGGGGGGGGGGGGGGGGGGGGGGGGGTGCGCGAGCGAGAGAGAGAGAGAGAGAGAAAGAAAGAGAGACAGAGACATAGACGGGAGACGTGGTTTACGGTTCAAAAGCGAAGGCGACCAATTAGTACTCAAGGCTACCGTATGCTGATGTATGCTGAAGCCGGCGTGGTCGATTGAATGACGTTTCCCGTTATAACGCCCCTGTCTTTCAGTATTATTATGCAGGTACCGGCAATGCACACACGCTCGTTTCGCGACGCCCACGGGACCCCCCGCGTATAATGGATGTGCTGAGGGATGCACAATGGCGAACAAACACACACACACACACACACACACACACAGTTTGTCTGTTTTATCAGCACGTCAACTTGAACACACAGGACACCCGGCGCACATCGTGGTTTGTCATTAAACAACAGGTACAAATAATCTCCCCCCCTCAACAAAAAAAAAGTGACAGAAGAGGATGCAACCCGCTTCTTCCTCTGAAGACTCCCTGCGGTCCCGCCCGCCCGGCTTTGTCATCTCCAACCATTTTAACGCGTCGTGATCTCCGCTCATTCACCCCCCGCGCGAGCTCCCGGAGCGGGACATATTTTCTCCTCGAGTGCGCCCAATAACGGGATAATATGTAGCCTACAAGTTCGGCAGGGACATTGTGGGAGCAAATGCAAACAGGTCTGGACGCCACAGTTTACTCAGCTGGTACAACAACGGCGAACCTGGGCGAGGACAGATGCAGCAGCGAGCCGGCGCCTCCTCTCTCCTTGCTCGGCCTCGTTGAAGAGAAAGCTCCCGGCCCTGGTGAAAGATACTGGCCCGCCAAGCTCCGCAGCCGTGTCATCTGGCCACCTGCCGCTCGTTATCGGACTCGATTTGAACGATTCCCTCCCTCCAATTAGGTTGCTGAGCGGCTCACAAGTGCCAGTGCAGAAGAAGAAGAAGAAGAAGAAGAAGAAGCCATATGGAGCTCCTTCAGTGCTGCGGAGGGGCAACGCCGGGGATCCGCTTTTAAAGGGCCAGAAGCCCGATATCGCCTTAAGGTCTAGTGGTCAGGCAGGTGGGTCAAATGACATCCCTGAGGCGGGAACCATCCATCAGGAGATCACTTCATGTCGCTTCCAGTCCACTGTGCTCACAAGTGCTCACCCACCACAGGTCTCTGCTCTTCATATCTTTCTCATTAGTTTGCATGGACGCAGATATAGCTCACTGCATCTCCAGTAATGAGATAAAGAATGTTATCTGGAGTGCATTTATCTGTCAAGCCAGGTTAAGTGAGTCACTAAATCCTCTCATTATTCTGATAATACTAACTGCTCAATTGTTAATATACGGTGAGCTGTATTATGGGATCATAGTCATTCTTATTTGTGTGGGATAATTCGGTATCATTTCTTGGGATCTGTGCATTGTGTGTGTGTGTGTGTGTGTCGGTGTGTGAGGCTGTAAGTTAAAACAACAACTGACTAATTGCATAAATAAATTAGAAACGAATAAACACTGGCAGGGTTTAGCAGATTGAATTTCCACAGTCCTGAAACCCTATTTCTGCAGCACCACAATCCTGCAACAGATGGGTCAGTTGCTCTACTCATCAATAACCCAAATATCATTATATTCCACTCAAGCTTTTGTTCTAAAGGCGAGGAATTGTAAAACGACCCGGGATGTGCTATTATCACTGCTGACACAGCAGGCTTCCATTTTTCCTTTGAAAGACACATTCATTGTGTTTGCAGGAAACGCCTTACAGGAGTACCACTTTATAGTTATGTATACGTTTCTTCGGTTTTTGCATTTATTAGAAGTAAACTTTCAGTTATTTTTTTTTTTTTAATTGTAGTTGGCATTCAGCCATTGCAAAAGAAACCTGCTTGAGATTTTAAAAGCTCAAACCCTGTTCAAAACTCCAATCTCAGTGTAGTGCCAGACCACAAAGTATCTAAACAAGGCAGAGAGCAATGGTCAAAGTCTGTTCAAGCAAAATGATAATACGCAGCCTATCCCTCATCTCTATATCTCTATATCTCTGACTTACCTCCGGACCTCACAGAGCCATAATTCACAATCACAGAACTCCACACCGCAAATGACACTGGGTTCAATCAAGATAGCGAGTGATTGTAAGGACATGATAAAGGATCGGTTATGAGTGGTGAAGGGCACTGCACACGGTTACTCATTATGTCACAAAGCATTTCTCTTTTTATACCTTTTTTCCCTTCCTTGTGAATTGTCTACTTTTTCTACACCATCTTGCTTATTTATGTTCTTGCTATACTTACTGTACTCCTTAACACAGTCACCCCTCTTACCTCCATCTTTTAACTTCTTGACTCTACCTTTCTGAGCAGATCTATAATGGCCTTCTCAGAAGCCCACTTCAGCGCCAATTCATTTCTGATGAGATCAATGTCTCGGTTATTCATCTCTGATGGAGTAGAGGCGTAGTCACCTCCTTAACTCATTACCGATGCACCACTGATGAGTCAGCAGTAAACTCCAGCAGAGCACAGCCAGGTCAGTTTCACATGAAGCAGGAAGGCTAGCCAGACAGGTACCATAGGTCTGATAACCTGCGGCCATAACAGGTAAGAGTAGACTGATCCGGCCTCAACAAACACCCTGCAAGCAAAACACTTCCAGCTACCCATTTGGTTAGTGTCCTCTTTCTTAAAAACAAGGACATCCAGTTTACCACCTCTCTAACACAAATACCTGCGTCATTAGGAGTAGGGATGGATATCGTTTGGGTTTTTTCCGATACCAATGCTAAAACGATATTTTAAAACGATAACGGTGCCTGAACCAATACTTTAAAAAAAAAAACATTAAAGAAAGGCTTTTTTTATTGCCAAGGCAAAACAAATTCTTCAAATTGAACAATATCTTAACCGTTTTAAATTATACACAAAATATAAATACATACAAAACACTTGACTTCAAACTACAGCTTCAAACTTTTTAACTTCAAATTATGAACAATATATATATATATATATACAAAAAAAAGAACAGACACAAGCGTCAGGTGGCCTAATAGGGTCCGTGTGCAACAGAACTCCACTCAGAAACGGTTGGATTCTACAAACTCTGCTGCTTTACTGGACTACACGTCATCATTAATATCAACTGGGAGAGCTTTTCTGAACCAGACGGAGCTGCTCTTGAAATCGGCAAAACACCAAATGAACCGAGGAACAAACACGTCTCCTAATAATCTGACTTTGTGGCTTGGAGCGTATCTCCTGCAGAGCTCTATATTGGCACCGGTTTTCGGTACCCAACCCTAATTAGGAGTCTATTAAACCAAACACACTTTTCACAATGGGCAGATAAAATCACCTGTTCCAGAGAGCAGAACAAGGCCAATACAGTCTGAAAAAGAGAGACACTTAAATCCATCACGCATGTCATTTGAAGATGTCACAAATCAAAGCTTCATCAATCTTAATATGCAGTAATAACTTTGTTTTTTGGGCTTAGTCCAAGCTGCCCTGGCCCGAGGCCAAGGTTTCACTGTTAAAAAGCAGGCTGGGGTACTGAATTATGGATGGAGACAGCTGCATAATTCATCTACATTTTCCAGTATGGCAGAACATATTTCACCAGACACTTGGTGCTGCGGCCCAGTCTTCACAAAAAAATGGCTCACGTGTCAGCCACTATCACGGTGTCTCCCTCAGTGGCTGTCAATTAGCTTGACGGCCAGAAATGTTTTTAAGTGGAAAAAAATATAGCTTTTGTAGAGGCATGCATGGTTAATTCAATCAAGACTTAACATCTCCCAAACACCCAGCCCAGAGCGAGAATGAGCCAGAGAGGTAATAGATATCATAACAATAATAACAGCAGTTATGCTAGAATAGCTACAATTATACTCAGCTGTCGAAACACTCCAACCCCCACAAGCCGTACACTGAGGACAGATACTCTGGCTGTATACGCATTTTCATCTGAAATACAAACTGTCAAAACATTTTTAAATGCAATTGCACTTGGGCGGCTGAATTATAGCAAATCAGAGAACAGCATATGATGTGCATATTTGATCCCAGCACGTCTTCTTTTCCTCACCTTGCAACATGACTGCAATGCTTTTGGAGGCATTGCGCTGAACTAATCTCTATAAACAGAGATCTGCATATGAACGCAGAATATAGGCAACGGAACAAGATATTGGTATGGGAGCCGATCTGGTATTTGTTTGTAGTCCGAGTATTACTGACCAATCACGTGTGAGCAGGCTTTTGTTGCTTGCAGGTCAAGAGTCCCTGTGGAGGCCAAAAGGCAATCTCAGAACCCACCAGCTACTGTCTGACCATGACTGAGCTTTTTATAAACAAAACAAATGAACTGCTTACTGAGTGTCAAATGGTTAATTGTGAAATAATCCAGCCGTGTACGCCCTTTTTCCAACTCTAACGCCATCCTTGTGTCTCAAGTTGCTAATTGGTCTGTAAAAAATGACCTCTTGACCCAGATGTCTCGTTGTGCACTACCTACACGGGAACACCAGAAATAGTCTGTTGCCCCCAGAGGCTAAATCGTCGTCAGACCGTTAGCCGGTGGGTTCCGCGATTGCCCTGCAACCGCAAGGTCTTTTAATCCTTTCAACAGCCGTATGCCCTGTCAAAGTGTTCTTGAGATAAACACTGAACCATAACCACCTCACCGATTTCAATAACCTCAGTTCAATTTACAAACAATAAATATCTTTCCCCCGCATGCATTTGTCCAGCCCACAATCTTGCTGTGTGGTCAGAAAAGTATTACCAACAGAGTTTCGTCTGCCTTGGCGAACCTTACGTCCCATGGCTGTCCTGGTCTTCGCAGTGACCCGCAGGCCCTATTGGCAGGTCCCGGGTGATTTAGCCCCAAGCACTCCCTGCGGGTCCATTTGCCACCATAACAGAGTGGAAGGTAAGGCAAGAAAGCCTCTTAGGAGCCAACTGAACAAGCATGATAATCCCCTTTGTGACTGCTCTGCAACTTCACCTGCTGCTAATCCAAAACCCAATAATCCTCCAGGTGAGCCTGCAGCACGCACACAAATTACACTAAAGTATGCATATGCACATATATACACACACACAGACACTGTTTTATGGGCACACTCTGTCACACAGATGAACATACATACATACATCTTTAATGCCAGAAATCATGCAAGGCCCCCCCAACATGCAGCTACTCCTCTTACCCCTCTCGAAATCCAGCTCAGTCACTTATGTTATGTGCCATACACACATGCAGCAGTGTTCATGTACATGCTCTATTCAGGCATGTCACGTCCACACATGCATGTGCTGTGTTCTAAAGCATGCATATGTGTTCATATTAAAAGGTTTTGCTCAAGGATCCCAGTGCATATCAATCTGTCTTCATCAGCATGGTCTGACATATGTGGCCACCCTACTATCTACAAGCACATGCAGTGAAGGGGTTCATTCCTGTCCAGCATTCATCACTCCAGGCCCCGAGGAGCTACAGATTATTCAGAGTCCACAACAGCAATATCGTGTCTTAACCTTTTAAGACAAGAACCAGAGACACTCCAGTGAGTAACGAGACATTGTAGCTCTTGAGGGCCGGGGGTTAGGAGACGCCTGCTCCTAGCCTTTGTGCATGGCCACATGCACCATGGGACTCCGGACACAAATGGGGCGTCATCCAGTCTAATTCGAGCAAACTCACTTTTGTCAAACCTGTCTGTGAGGCGGGAACGCATGGAAGTGTCGGCGCCCTCGCCTGGGTCCTGCAGTTCAGAAGCCTCCTGCCTAATGGTGGTCAACACTAACTGCTCTGTGGGCACCAGACAGGCCGCGGCAGGAGAAAACAACACACACAAGACAATAAGTCAATATACACATACCCCACACAACACACCTGTGTGTCAACAGCTGAACTGTTAAGGTGTTTGTATGTGCCCGTTGCTGGAAGCATTAATAGTGAGATGAGATTCATACCTGCGTATGAAAGATGTAGTGCTGAAGAGTTTCACACAGAAATGGACTTGACCAACCCTTGTAGCTTGTGCAGGAGTGCCCCCCAGTGTCCAAGTTATGCAAGTACATCATTGCTACAATTTATTAGGCCTCTTTATCTCCCAAATGGCATTTTCTGTAGCTCGGCAGCCATGACCACCAGGCATTATCTTTCCAAAACAGATGTCTTGTTGACAGTTGGATGAGCTGCATGACTCACATAAACTAGACACATCAACCCAGGGACAAGATATGCCCTTACAAATAAAGTGGGTTTTCAAAGACAATCTGCAAAAACTGTAAGACATCTTCATTACAGTTCATTTAGCTTCATGTGTGCTTCATGTGTTTGTGAGTAATCATGATTCAAATGTGCTATTAGAAACATAGAAAATACTGTTGAACAGAATTGGAAACACCCATTATTGAATACAAACAAATTCAATAATTGCTCGGTCTGTAAATGTGTTTGACAGTGTGTAACAGCTGCAGGCGTTGTCACCAGGGATACGGCTCGCTAATCAGAGCGAAGAATCAAGAGGTCAGGCTCCAAGAGATTACAGTAAAGGGAGCAATGTGAATCCAGGAGGGAACACATGTACATACCGGCTGCTACTTATACTGGAGTTCTCCTCCACAATCATCCAATGCTTTAAATATGGCAAACAGTGAATGCTCTGACACAACTTTTAGAACACAGAAACAAAACAACTGCTCTACTAGAGTTACTGAAAATCCGACATTAACTGATCCGATACAAGCTCTATGGCTAGGTCAAAATAGCATAATAGACCATTTACAGCCAAGTGACTCATTTGTGTGACCAACAAATGTTATATTTGAACAAAAATCACAAATATGATGGCTAAAAGCGAGAGTTATATACTTTTTTTGTCACTACACTGTCAAAAATGCATGCTTTTACCTGTTGAACACTTAACCTTTACCTGTCTTCTGGTAAACGCTTGCTGCTTCAGTCAGTGTCAAAAATCCAGTGGTGTGTTCTTTTAATAACAAATAAATATCTGGAAAACTGAAAATAGTGTGGCCCAGTTGGTGCTAATTTCTGCTCACAATTTTCCCTACTTTCTATTTCTGGAAGCTGCATGAAGCATGCAGCCACACAGTATACACACACAGACACACAAACACAACAGCAAATCAGCTCGACAACATACCAGTCACTACTACAATTTAAATTAAATATATTTAAATGAATAGCTTGGTTTACAGTATCAAGCAGATATAGGCCCTCTGTACAACATCCTGAACCATGTCTTTCCAACACATGAGTGTGAAACGCTGAGATGTAAATACAGACTCTGGATGTGGATGGCCTTCAGATCCGGTGAGATTCATTTCCGGATGGGTCCAGAATAAGCAGCGCTCATTAGACGGTCACGTGGATCTTAAATCGGTGAGGTAATAGGCTGTTCTTGCACTGATCTATATGAGCTTGGGCTTATATTCGTTCTATATATGGAATGATTAAGACAAGTCAAGACGACAACATTCCATATGATGCGATGCATGGGGTCTAGATAGAGGCTGTGGCAACAACATTATATAATACCATAATCATGCCATGGGGAACTAAGGTCACACAAGAGACTCACATTCATCCTCTAAAGAATAGAAATGTGGTTATCTTTTCGTGATGTTGAGGCACAGCACGATCCTCCACCTATCTCTATAAATATACGGATTTCAAAAAGAGCAGACAGTGATTACTGATGCAGGAGCCTGCAGTCAGTTTGCCCTTGCATCCCCAACCGGTGCCAAAAAAAAAAAAAAAAGAGTGATACTTAAAGATAAATACCGATACGCTACAGCAAGTCACCCCACATGCATGCCGCAGTCCCAGACACCCCGTTATTATGCCAAGCACATATCAAATACGCACGATTATATACAGGCCGCCATATCCGATATGATTACAGGCATGTTATCAACACTGAGATATCCCGATTTCAGTGACAGATCACGAATTAGGCGGCAGGCGGAACCTCGATGGATCAAATATTAAATAAGTTTTTTTTTAGTTGTTTTTTTTAGCTTACCTCCCTCACTGTGTATCTTCTTGGGTCTCCGGTTGAAATACATATTGATGGTGGGGAACGAGTATCAGTGAGGCTTGGACGAGGAGGCCGGGGCGGTGGCATGCTCATGGCTCACCGACAGAGCAGGAGAGTGCTGCTCCGGGACCAGGCGGCGGCCGCTGCTGCTGCTGCTCGGGAATCATTGTTTTTTCGTCTGTACCGCGGAGGTAATGTGATGTAGACGGCAGCTTCAGCCAGTTTCCAGTCAGAGGCACCAAATAACGCGCTACTTCCGGTCACTGCTTTCAACATAAAGTGCGTTAGCGTAATGTCTCATGGAACTCTTCAGTGCAATGAATTAATGTGAAGATCCGTTTCTCTCAATTGTGTAACGATACAATTGCCGATAGGATTAGGTTGAGCCACATTAGCAAATTAGATTAAAGTCACCGGCTACTTAATGAAAACAAATCCGGCAGAACATGGGGATAGTTTACTTATTTGAACATGTAATAGTTTAACACATCTGTATTGCACAACTCATACTAAATTACATCTCTGAATTCCTGATTATAACATGGGTTGAAATTGTAAAATATGTTAGTTTAAGCCCTGCATTGAACAAGTGAGTTTAACAGTATCATTTAAATACTTAAAATAAATGATCTATACGCCTTTATTCTGAAGGACAACTGTCAAACGTCCGCTCTGTAGCATGGCTTTATCACAGGTGCCCGATTGAGCCATCGTATGATGAGACGTGCCTGCCACCGGCCTCTGGGCGCTAATAAACCTATAACTAATATATTTTTTAACAAATAACTCGTGAAACATCGTTGTACCGTGAAATATAAAGCAGTAATATTAATGTTCGGAAATGGAATTTATTTGAGAGGAATGACGGGCTCCATCTTCTCTCAGCCCCTGGCGTGAACGTTACATAAAGCGTTAGTTAGTTAGTTAAACCTTGAAGTCAACTTAAACTCTGTGGGAACTAGAGAGCGTTCAAATGAATGTTTAAATTCGGAATAATACTCACGTGTTTAGCGAAAACTCACCCAAACGGCGACAGTTTTACTGCGCCAATAAGCCACCTAAACGTGAATAGAAACTTTTAAACCCCGAATGAAGCAAAAACCGTCACAAAACCGTTGGGCAGCCGTTGACGTCTGTCACTCACGCGGGCACAGCGCTCAGTGGCGCGCGCGTACAGACACACAAACCGTGCATTCCGCAAATCCAAGCATAGCAAAGCTGCATTTTATTCCATTGTTAAAGGAGCAGAGAAAAAAACCCATGTCTTCAATTTATTACATAGTAACATATTTATCTTAACTGTTTACTCTCATCACATTGTAACATATTACATATTCATATTTCAAAAGTTGATTTCCATCTTATTAAATAGGAACAGAATAAATATTCACTTCTGAGATCAGTTGCCACAACCATCTCAAAGTCTCCAAGGTGGACATAAGTCTTCAGAGGACCAGGTTTACTGGGACACTGGACCTTTTCCTTCAGCACCCACACAAACGTACATGCACACACAATTAAGCCAGACAAACTCACTCACTCACACACACACACACACACACACACACACACACACACACACACACACACACACACACACACACACACACACACACACACACACACACACACACACACAGCTGCAGTGTTATTAGTGACATGTTAACTGCAGAGAAGTAGCAGCTCCTGTGGACTGTTGATGGTTTTCAAAGTGACCCTGGTGGCAACACAGACTAGGGGGTTAAATGTAATAATTCATCTGCCCTACACTAAAAAAAAGCGCCAACATCTGAGCATGTAATGTAAAGAAAAACCATAAAGTGCATACAGGAATATAACTAATACTGTCTCATTCAAGTGTTACACTGGAACTGAAATAAACTGTAACCATTGCACAGTGACAGACAATAATTAAATTGAGATGAGTTGTTAACGGATTTTCAAAATTGAAGTTTTGGAGCCACAGCTGCAGCAGATGTTCCAAACAGAGACATTTGCAGCACATATATCTCATAAAGATGACTTTGGAGTTGGGGTTTTTACACCAGAAAATCTATTTTGATTCTTTAGATCTATGCTCCAGATTTTTGCTCAACAGATGTACCAGGCTTAGTACTCAATGAAACTTTGTGATACAGGTTCCAGGGTGTGTCTGTCAGGAATGGATCCGCAATAGCAACAGGAACCAAGAGGAAACTTTGATTTCAGGGTAAACAAGACTGTTTTTAAGTGGAGATGATAATCAGGCATTACAATGTAAACAACAATGAACAACTCCGTATTGCACAACTCATACTAAATTACATCTCTGAATTCCTGATTATCACATGCCTTCTGCAGTTTCAATCAAAGTGTGCTGCTGATATGGGTAATGTTTATGATTTCAAAGTGGCTGAGTTTAGTGGGTGACTTTTATGGAGGAATTATGTATTGCAATTATACAGAAATGTATGTATGAAAAGACAAATACTACTGGACATACAGAATAAAACTTATTTCAAAATTAAATACATATATCATACACATCCCGATAAACCATATTTCTTAACCAATTGCAGAGGGATATATTAAAATGGATGTCAAAGATTTAAAATGGTGAATGTTAAATCCCCCCCAAAAAGTGTCCTGTTTCCATTCTAAACGCATGGCTTGTGAAGAACTGCTTGTGTCAAAACAATAAAAATACAAGCAGTGGTGAGTTATTTACAGCTTATACTGAATAAAGCAAGTCTAGAAGTGATGCGTGGACCAGTTGTGACCTGGAGATGTCACATGTATCAGACAAAGAGTTAAAGTGAGACTAGTCAGCAGCGACTTCAGGAGCTCCTTAAGCATTTATGCCATCCATTGACATGGGCTTCTTAAGCTTTGTGACAGAGACCAGTGAAAGGGGTCATAGGAAGAAGAAAATAATAAGTTGCTGAAAACAAAGATTCTAAAAAAATAAAGTTTAGTAAATTCTCTGCATTTATAGTTTCTTTTTCCCCGCACTTTTGGTTCAACCTTCTTCAACACAATGGATATATTAAAAAAAACAACTTAAACCATGAAAGCGCTATGTACATGCAAAGCCCACTTGGATCTGCTCAGTTCAGCCAGCCAGGAACTTGATAGTTGTGTTTGTGAGCAAATAGGTCAGTCGTGATGCACTGCAAGAATGGGCTGCCTGCAGATGGGGCAGGTGTTGTTTTCAGAGAGCCAGCGGTCGATGCAGTGGATGTGAAATTCATGAGAGCAGGGCAGGCGACGCAGCTTGTTGCCCTGGGCATACTCATTGATGCAAACACTGCATGCACGACCTATCTCCCCCTCCAGGCTGGCTTGACCATAGGTACGCGTGGATAGATTGTCAATCTGCTCTTTGGTCAGGCCCCTAGGGTGTTCGTCATCCTCCTCATCGTTGAGCAAGAAGAAGTGTGCCAGCCGGAGGATGGGTAGAGTACCATTTTCTACCAGGTTGTTGGTGTCTCTGCTGGTGGCTCGGCCCTCTGTTGTGTTCACCACCCCTGCTCCCAGTCTGGCCTGCCCACCCTGGTCCTCCTCACTTCCTGGCAGCCCCACCCTCTCCTGATCTACCCTACCTGTACCAACTTGGCCAGCTTCGGTCTCATTTGTATGCAGACGACTGGCTGGGCTGGTGCTACTATTTGTATCATTAGCATCTGTCTGGCTAGGTGCAACAGTTTCAGAATCAGCCTCTGTCTCCATTAGGGAGCTCAGCTCCCCAAATCCGGTCATGATCTGACGCAAAATGGAACGCAGGGCGGTTGAGTTGGGCTCCCCCAGGCCTGTCTCACTAATGCGTCTCAGTGGAATCCGAATAGTGCTCACATAGGTGCGGATCCCAGCTCGCTCAGAGCGGGAGATGGTACGTCTAAATCCACCACTGTCACTTTCAAAGGTGACTGTATTCTCAGCAACCCGGGCACGAGAACGCGTTCTGCTGGCGATGCTGTCCCGATCGCGGTTTTCACCAGGTCGGATCCTTCTCACCTGCAGGTCCAACATGATGGTTGGGTGCCGTCGCACCGCTGAGCTTCCTGCTCCTACTACATGCGATTCACTATCGCGTTCTCCTGTCTCTACAGCTGGCTCTGTCAGAGCTGCAGGTTCTGCCACAGCCTCCACCGTCTCCATGGAAACAGAGCTTGTGCCACTGCCTGGCTCAATAGTGTGGCTGCTAGAGCCACCGACACCACTACTTGATGGTGGAGTAGTACTGGCAACAGGTATTCTGTGCAAGGGGGAACGGCTGCGCCTTGATAAGCGGGATGAAACCCCACCCCCTGCAGTAGCCCTGCGTGCACGACCACGTGATCGAGTCCTCCTGCCACGCGATTCATGTCCCACTGTTGGGGCCTGAGACCCAGACTGCAGTGACACACAGGGACAGTCTAAAGAAGCAGACATATTATCACTGCCCTGCTCTACTTCTGCATTCAGGGCTTGATGTTGCGTCGGTGTTACTTGATCAATAGGAGGGTTGGGAACAGTAGGAGGAGGTGCCAAAGAGTGCAAAGTGGCACTTCTCCTCTGAGCAGCAGGTGGGGAGGCCACGGGTGCAGGAAGTGCAGGGGGGCTCATAGAAGGAGTGGTAGTGCTGCTGCGTGTACGCCGTGTCTGCATCCTCCTACTGAGGGCTGGGCGAGGGGTGGGGTACGGGACTGGCCTTGGCGTGGTTGAAGGGCGAGGGTTGGAGAATGTGGAAGCAGTGCGTATAGAGGGTGACGTTATATTCGGGGCAGCCACTGGCATCTCTGCAGTGTCCACAGTGTCATTATGCTCCCCCGGCTCTGGCTGATCATGGTTAATGTTGATCTCCAGGCTAAAGCGGAACTCTCCACTGTTAGGGTTGGTCCGGCTGACAGCACGCCATGTTTGGTTGCCACTTTGCCCACTGCGAGTAGCATTGCCAGTGCGTCTAAAAGTGTTCAGCCACTCCAGTAATGAGTCACCATTAGATGGTTCGGCTCCAGGCTCTGCGGCCCCTGAAAAAAACAAATATGGGTAAGCCTCTAAACTAACATGTATTCTTCCTAAAAATCTAATTTCTTGTACAGGAAACCCCTAATAAAATGATTGGAATGTCGTGGTGTCCATACACAACACAGTTTTAGCCAATCTGTTTCATATTTTACTCAAAGCACACAATTCCACTGTATTTATTCCCGGGCTAAGCTAGACTCAAAGTTGATCAAACCCTCTTTGAACCTTTCCAAAAGTGATATCACACTAAATAAAAGATTAATCAATATTTGTCCCAAAAAAATAGGAAAAACATTTCAAAAGCACTCATCTTAACAAGTAAGAGCATTATAATGATCCAATGTATATCTTATACAGTATATGTTTTTTGTTTGCTAATCAATAGTAGCTTAACCCAAGTCATATTGTATCAAGACTAGTAAAAGACAAATTTGGAAAGACAACTCCCACTTCTCCCTACCTGCTCCTCGTCTCCCTCCAGCACCTCTCTCCTCTCCCTCACCGCTACTGCCCTGCTGTTCTCCAGAATCAGCGGTTTGCGGGCGCTGCTCAGTACGGGGCTGAGAAGTCATGCGCTCTTTTGCTCCATCAAGACGCTGCCGAAGCTCCTCAGCAGTCACCTCCCCTGTGAAACACATGAACATGCAGGCCGTTATGGGTCACTAATAGTAGTGGGTCAAGAAGAATTATCCCTGCTCCTATTGCGAGAGCAGATTATCGGTAACATACATTGTGACAAAAGGCATACTATTAACGTCATATGTTTGGAATACATGTGAAGTAAGGCTGCATTAACAATCAGTATGTCAACATGAAATGTGTCCCTCCTCACCAGGGGTGCCAAGCAGGTTGCTGTCTCTCATTAGGCGATACTCCTCTTCATTCAATTCATTAATGAAGTGATAGTAAGCCTCCTCCCGGCGAAGACGTTCTGCCTGCCTCCGTCGTTCGTCTCCCCCACCAGGAGGGTCCATCACCTTGAAAAGTGCTGGCAGACAGATGATTGAGGGCATCAGTCAGGGGTGGAATGTCATCTGAAGCTACCCACTTTTAGCTTCACATTCAGCATTTATAAAATGAGGCTAAAGTCGCAGGTTGAGCCTCTGCATGCTCATTGTCTGATTACAATATGTTGCTCAAGCTAATGGCTATTCAATTATATTTTGCAAAGAAAAAGAACGAACGCGTTTCCTAAGTCTATATCTCTTGCTGGGGTGTTTTAGATACTAGCGCGAAAATGAATTGCAAATTAGAGTTGTTCAGGTACCTTAGCCTTTAAATTACTAATCTTTAGTCAAGGACGACACTTAAGACAACGCCATCCATTTTCTATCGAAAGACTCCACCAGCAAGAGAAAGCTACAGTAATCTTGCTACCGTGTAGCCCGAAGACTAGCGCCGTAGATTCAATTAATTTAGCTTTGTTCGATTTAGTCACTGTAAGGCAGCGCCATTACATATCCAAACAACGTTGTCTTCATGTGAGCTAATGTTAGCCAAGTTACAACAGTAGCCACGGAAGGCCATGTTGAAGGCAGGGGAATAAAGCAACAAAACTGGCGTTGTCATCCTGGTTAGCCACCAATGACCGGCCTAGCGTTATTGACGGACAGGCCGACCGTCCAATCAGCGCTCTACAAAGGCGGGCCGACGATAAACTAAACGGAGGTCTCCTCCATGTAAACGCAGGGCAAAGAAGGAAAGACAAAGAATCCTGTCAGTGTTATCACATAATTACATATTCGAGATGTTAATGCCTGGCAATGATCAACTGCGTTTCCCCCAAACACAATAGCCCGCTTTGAGGACCTTTCGAAAATGCGAAGTGTCATTTGGAATGCGCAATGCTTTAGTTGCTAACCAAGCACTAGCAAATTAGCACATCTAACGTAAGCGAATAGCAGTCCGTCGACACCAGACACAGCTGTGAGGCTGAATAACTCTTCAGATATAAATGTGACAAACGGTTTTACGGAGCGGTTAATGTATACCGAACATATACGTAACTCTAACATAGTTTTATAAGAGATGACAATGACATTAAAAGGAATTTACTACCTGACAAAGCAGCGGTAATATGGACGGTTTGCTTTGCACTCCCTTCTCTCTCAAGATGGGACCAGCGGTGCTACATTACAGTGTCCGTCAGAAACAAATACCCTGGCGACATTTGTTCCTAGGTAACACAGATCTGCAAAACATAGCTCTGTATTTGTTGTAACAAAATGGGTCGAAAGCAAATGGTGCCGTTTTAAAGATATGATGCAACTAGATTATACATTGATCTCGATGTAAAGTCTTAAATATACGAGACACTCTTCAAACAGTTTACTAAAAAGCCATATTATGTTATTTTAACTCTTATTTTATTTAACATTTAACATCTTGAATGCACGGTATATCATTTTAATGTAGTATTTTACATTATGGCATTAACACTCTTACATAAATAAATCATTTTAATTAATTTTACACCCAAACTGAGGAGCTCATGTCCTAAAACAGCCTTGCCAGTGACCTTAAATGAAAAGATAAGAAGTTGCCATAGATAATATCTGGTGACATTGCAAAATATGACTTTATCTTTATGACTGAGTAGCATTAGAATGTATTACAGAGTATATATCAGTAAAGGTTTTTGCTTTAGTGACATGATAACATGGACATTCTATAAATATATATTTTGTAAAAAATCACTGTTCATCGTTTCTTGCATATCAGCATAAGTGTTGCATAAAATGCCTTAAATTAGTCATATAGTGTGATCATTTGTAATCTCCAGATGATTGTATACATGTGCCACTTTCAAATCAAATGTTCTGCTGTTTTATTGTACCTTTGTAAATGAATCTCTCTCCTTCACTTTTATTTTCTTCATTACATTTGGCTACTCTATATAAATAGATTTATGTTTGTATATATATTTGGTTTTAATTGTAGTTCCAGTGCATTTGTTTGCTCTATGAAGCACTTTGAATTGCCTCAATGCTTGAAGGGTGAAGATAAAATTGCTTATTCTAGTATGAAGCTTTATTAATTATTATCATACTTTAAAAATGAATATACCTAATATGTTATTCTCTTCATTAAAACAAATGAATAGATTAATATATTCTGTTATACTGAGATAATAGACAAAAATGCTGATATTTCTTTTATGCGCCTGTATTATAGTTCTGAAATATGTTACACTATGACGAACTGTATTATAGTATAATATACTTTTTTCAACATACGGTTGGTATAATTATATACACTTATCCATCATCTCTGATAATAACGAGTATGAATTTCCACGTGGTGTGTTGTCTGTCTACCCATTTTCTTTTAGCCCTTTCTCTGCTGCAGGGCTGTCTTCACGACGTTTTGCGACAGTGCCGTGCTCGAATACGGCGTCGTTACCGAGTGAAGTGCGTCTCTTTGGAGCAGACACCGGCTGAGTGAAACGCAGCAACAAGAGAAAGGAATACACCTCGGGCTCGTTTTCTACCCGGACTTTCTCGGAGCACCGGGCATCCCCTCCGGTACAAACAATTTAACCCGAAAACTCGATGTGGAATCTGGGCTGAAGGCAGAAAGGGCCACGCTGGGGACGGCAACTAACCTAGCGATAGCTGAATTATCAAACCGAGCTCGTCTAGTAGCCTAGTTGCCTCCCAAGCGGCGCTTTAATAGGAAGGAGCGGAGTCATTTAGCACCGGTGGTGAACATGGACTATGATTTTAAAGTGAAGCTGACCGGCGAAAGAGAGCGTGTCGAGGACCTGTTTGAGTACGAAGGATGCAAAGTGGGAAGAGGCACCTATGGCCATGTTTACAAGGCGAAGAGAAAAGATGGGTGAGTTGATGCCCGACGAGGCCTCTACCCTGTGAACCCTTAGCCAGCCCTTCCTCCCCTCTTCCAAATACGTTTTAATTACTTTTCTCATATGTTGTTCCTCTTCAAGGCTGGTGTGCCACCGGCAGATGAGACGAGACATGTTGTGTTGTGAAATAAGGGGACAATGTAATGCTAGTCCTGCGCTGTCAGGATGCTGTTGGGCTTTCTGACGTGTATCACAACACTGACATATGGTTCACCATTTGTGACTGTAGCCTCCCTTTCTGCGATGTTTTTGTTATTTCTTTGTTTCTGACGGATTTTTTGTTGTCATGCGCTGTTGCTCAACTGTAAGCATTATTTATTTCCGTAAAAGTAAGAGCCTTCACAGGTGAGTTTGGTGAATGTAGGATACAGCAGGTGCACATGCAGCCCCTTGTTAATGGTGCTGGTGTGACTTATTTAAGGGAGGGTGGTTGCTTTTTTCATACACAAGGTAAATGTATCTCTTCAACTACTTAAAGTAATGTTGTCATCATACAGAAAGCGTCTAACACAAGAGCTAGTAGTGTTTAGTTGTGTATGAAATCTGTTCTCTAACATGCCTGCTTTATCGGTCATGTTCATTGCAAGCACTTCTTTTATCCTTATTACTCTTAACTCCTTAAACTTCATTCCCTGGTTTATGTATTTTGCGAGCATTTGCCTTCTGGTCAAATGTGGAGCGCGATCATGAAATAAGTGGAAGGAGAGATGGGAATGAAATGAAACGAAGCTCCCTTGAGCTGGACCCAAACTCTTATACTTCGTGGTTCATGGTCAGATCCTTAAACCCGAACACCACCAAGGCGCCGCCTACCTTAATTTCTAAACCCTTTATTTTTTTCACCACTGTTTCTAATTCAACCCATGAAACTATCTTAAGTGTATCAGGACCAGAGCTGGGAAGAGCTGAAGGCCGTGTGAACTACCAGGCCCATACTAGGCCTATCTTCACAGCCCGGGGCATACTGGCAGCCAGAACCACACAAAAGATCCCTAAAGTGTTTTAAGATGTTGGTATTCACTTTAGGAGACTCCTGTTTATGAGATTTTGTGAGCTAATTTGTGCTGCAGCAGTTGGACAAGGCCTGAGGAAGCACGATGCATGGGTTTATGAGATGATTTAGGCCATGGGGAGGGAGAGTTCTAACCAATTCATTCAAGTGAGAGCGAGCCCAGTGCTCTGCTTGTCCCTCGCCAGCTGCCAGACAGGGCCGGTTTCCTCTCCCCATGTATTGTTTTGAGCCTCAGAGGTGAGCTTGATTACACAAATCTAGAGGTAATGCAACTCGGCCTCTTCTCAGAGTCCCTGTGCCAGCTGCCAAGTGCCCCCCTTTATGTTTCTGTGCAGACAGCTCTCAGGGGACCCGAGTCTGGTCTGGTGTTGATGTTGCTTTGCCTCTCTCCGTTTGTAGGAAGGATGATAAGGACTACGCCCTCAAGCAGATTGAAGGCACTGGCATCTCCATGTCAGCCTGCAGAGAGATTGCAGTAAGAATTGCCTGGCTTACTTTGCCCCTTTGCTTGGTCTCTGTTCAACACCCTCATGCCATGGTGGCTTATGTAATAACTGACTCGCCTTCACAGAGTAGCTTCAATAAACTAACAAGTTAGAAAGACTCACAGAAGAAGAAAATAGACATTAATGTAATGCATACAAAGGGTATATACAATATCATTAATAAGAATGATGCCCTTAAAATCAATATCTTAAACGTATTATGCTTCAACATGTTTTTATTCATTTTTAATGCATTGCATTCAGTTGTACAGGTGATATTGTGTCCATCCTCTTCTTCCTATTATTTATGGTTATCGGGACAGTAATTCCCCCACTTTAAGTAGTTCATAGCAGCATTAACTAGTTTGTGCTTCATGATTTCTGCCATGAGAGTGTTCGGTCTTCTGATTTTGGTTTGTATTTTGTAGCTGCTGCGGGAGCTGAAGCACCCCAATGTCATTTCACTGCAGAAGGTTTTCCTGTCACACGCAGACCGTAAAGTTTGGCTGCTGTTTGACTACGCCGAACATGATCTCTGGGTAAAAATGCACGCATACACAACACACACTGGAGCTTATTGCATATTGCCTGTTGAATATGCCAATATGCTGCATGCATGTAAAAAAAAGTTTCCGTATACTTTCTTTTACATTTTTTCTTTATTAGTTTAGACTCATGCACATACCGCAGATTCCCACCCGTTTATGTGGGCTGTATATTTCCATGCCTTATGCTGTTTGTTTTTTAAAGGACAAGAGCACAGACATTCACAAATGTAGAATTACTCAGTGCTGATCGGTATCTACTCTCATTCACCTTCAACCAGTTGGAAGCAAGGAAACTCAAAGGGTGCTTTTTATGCATTGCTATGTCATTAAAACTAAAACACCAAAAAGTATTCAACATTTGGTTGTCAAACCGCTGCTGCATTACACTTGGCAGGGTATCAGAATGGAGTAAAAATGCCATTTTCTGCCACAAAGCTACAACACTCACATTCCCCTCCAAAGGAAGTGGAAACACATGCTACAAACACCAAACTTGCTTATCTTGCCTGTTGCATAAACTTATGTTTGTGACCATACAAATGGGAAAGTACACACATCTATGGATTTTAGTCATCATGTACGCACACAAACCATAATTACTATTATCTTGTCTTCTGTAGCACATTATTAAGTTCCACAGAGCGTCCAAGGCCAACAAGAAGCCACTTCAGCTGCCCAGAGGAATGGTCAAGTCTCTGCTCTACCAGATCCTGGATGGCATCCATTACCTCCACGCCAACTGGGTCCTCCACAGAGACCTTGTAAGAGGATTGGGGAGGGAATGGGAGGAGAAGGAGGAGAAGAGGAGGGAGAGAAAATCTGTTTTCTCTCTGAAGGGAAAACAAGGCAGTTGATGAGAAATTGGAAGATTATGATGGGGCAGAGAATCTGTTGTCAGTTAAGCTGTGTCAATATATGTGTTGAGTAATGACTCACAACTGTTTTGCATTCAGATGAATGGTAATTATTAACAGATGTAATTCTATGTTATATTTATTTGATTGTAAGATTATTCCATACATGTGTAATTTAAATGTTCAAATATTTGCAGTTATTGTTTTCTGAAGGAAACATGCAAGCATTGCTTCTCGTGTTGCATTTGGTTTTGTAAAATAATAATTTACTAATGCGCTCAATTTGGTCTTGGGTATTATATATCATATTTGACTGTTTGATTGGAAAGACAAATTATCTTCCACTTACATTCATAGTGAGACGGGAACGTAATACTTGCACTCATGTGGGATTCAGTACATATATTCTGTCCACTAGAGGGCAGCAACATAGAGTTTTGATTAGACACCCCATGTACTTCAGAGTATCTGTGGGTCTTGATAAGCATCATACTTTGTTCAGATTTTTTTAACTCGTAACAAATTTAAGAAATCTTATTTTTAATGTGGTGAACACAACATAAATCATGAGCTCCACAATTGGGCCAAATGATGCTGATTTAGTGGTTTGGTGCATATAATCAATTTGCATTGTGGAAGCATGTTCAAAATTGTGTATCTGTCTCTTTTCCTCAGAAACCAGCAAACATTTTAGTGATGGGGGAAGGGCCAGAGAGGGGTAGAGTAAAGATTGGTATGTATAATTTCTGTTTTAAAATTGTTTAAAATTCACTTATTATCAAGTTTTCTATTACTTAGCTATTAAATGTCTGTTCTGTAGCGGACATGGGGTTTGCCCGTCTCTTCAATTCACCGCTGAAGCCTTTAGCCGATCTCGACCCTGTGGTGGTCACCTTCTGGTACAGAGCACCTGAGCTACTGCTGGGGGCTCGGCACTACACCAAAGCCATCGGTGAGAACCGTGCAACACCATCTGACTTCCCATGTGTGACCAAGATCCACCAGATCCACTGACTGTAGTGACAGTTTAATAAGTGAAGTGCGTGCTCTGCTTTTCCTTCAGACATCTGGGCGATTGGCTGCATCTTTGCGGAGCTGCTGACATCTGAGCCCATATTCCACTGTCGCCAGGAGGACATCAAGACCAGTAACCCTTACCACCACGACCAATTGGACCGCATCTTTAACGTCATGGGCTTCCCTGCTGGTGAGAGTCCAGTGCTGCCAGTCTTTGAGAGGGGAATACTCAGAAAACAAAATGCCTCATTTTAAATCTTTACATATGTACAGTTTTTTTTTTAAATATACATGAATTACTTTAAAATGTAATCTGTTACTTGTGATGTTAATAGAAATATGTGCTGTTGTCAGTTGCTATTATACCAATGTGTCGCAGCTGCTGTGTTTCCTTTTCAATGGAAAATGCTGTGGAAGGATTTTCTCTTCTTAGCAAAGGCAGATCTCTTTTTCTTTAGGCAGAACCGTGGTCTGTTGCCTCTGAACACCAATCCACTGACACGATAGATGAAGCCAAATCACAAACACACTTTTACTTGCAGGGCTACATTTGGGTCTATATTTTCCACTTCACTTAAACTGATTCTGATCTTTTTTCTTCTTCTTTCTACCGTCTGCTGCTCCAGTTGTGTAATTCACCAGTCTGTCTGATGGATCTTGTTTTGATACAATCAAGCCGTACAAATTTAGCATCGGGCCAAATTGAAATTGTACAAAAACTTCAACGTCATTTCAGTTTCTATATATATAAATATATAATGTGAGGCAAAAGTAAAGCTAGATATGCCCTTGATGTAACAAGGGGTTGTTGTGGGGGAATCATGAGCAATTGTACTTAAAAGATTGCAATCCAGACCCTACATCCTAAATAATCTGTTCTTGATGGGAGGGAGGGTGTGACAGGGTGTAATCCTGTCTTTCCCTCATTTGTCAGATAAAGACTGGGAGGACATCAAAAAGATGCCAGAACACTCCACGCTGATGAAAGACTTTAGAAGGAACACGTGAGTACTGCTGTCCTAGTTTTCTGAGAGATCAGAAACAAAGTTAGAGCAAAGCAAAGTGCTATGTCTGCTGGCAAAAATAAATGTTTAAGTGTTGTACTCAAATCTTACTTAACCATGCTATAACTCTGCATGTTGCTGTACGTGGTCATTGCATTGAAAGCATGACAAATAATATAATTTGCTCCTTCTCTATCACAGATACACAAACTGCAGCCTTATAAAATACATGGAAAAACACAAAGTCAAACCAGACAGCAAAGCATTCCACTTGGTGAGTTAAAATGCCTCGACAATAGCAAAACTGCATGTAATTTGCATAACTTATCGACTTCAGAGTATAACTATAATAGAATATATAGTTTGTTATATGAAGCATGCTTTGTCATTATGCCACTTCTATTAATGGTTTCCTGTTTGAGGCTAACATTGTGTGCATTCAATAAAGCTGCAGAAGCTGTTGACCATGGACCCCATCCGTAGAATCACATCTGAGCAGGCCATGCAGGACCCCTACTTTTTGGAGGAGCCCTTGCCCACCTCTGAGTAAGTCACTGCACGCACAAACACACACACACACACACACACACACACACACACACACACACACACACACACACACCTACATTCTGCATCCAGTTTATCCATCTTGTGCTAAACCTTGGCTTGAGTCACGGGATCCTCGGGTTCCTATGACATTGGAGCAGGTCCCTTCGCTAATAAGCTTCGAGTCATCAGTATAAATGTTTGATGTTGACGAGCCTCTTTGCCTTTTTTCTCCAGTGTGTTTGCAGGCTGTCAGATTCCCTACCCGAAGAGGGAGTTCCTGACTGAGGAGGAGCCGGAGGACAAGGCAGACAAAGTAAGAAATGTGCGAACTGCTTTCTCACTTCAGTCCTTCAGCATGATTATTTTATGAATATATATATATATCCAGAAAGGTAGTGTACAATGTACACTTTTCTTTTACTCTTAGAAAAACCAGCAGCAGCAACAGGGAAACAACCACACAAATGGGGCGGGACACACTGGCAACCCTGACAACAGCCATGCCCAGGGTCCGCCTCTGAAGAAAGTGCGAGTTGTCCCGCCGACCACAACCTCAGGTGGCCTCATTATGACCTCAGACTACCAGGTGGGTTTCTCCTCCATCAACATTTTACTTGCGGATGAAAATATAGCTCTCTCTCTCATGTTAGCGTGGCATGTTTGTGCCGAATGTCATGAACCTGAAAATGAGCCTTTTAAATCTCTGAGAGTGAATGTGAGGCTAAATTTTAAAGGCCAAACCAAAGAGTGTGGTGAATAGGATTTAATGAGTTTCTTCTTGGGTTCATCCTCCCTACAGCGCTCCAATCAACATGCTGCCTACCAGAACCCTGGACCAAGCACGGCACTGCCCCAAAGCAGCATGGGATACTCCTCTACCTCCCAGCAGCCGCCCCAGTACTCCCACCAAACCCACCGTTATTGAGACGCCCCTCTTACTCACACACACACATACACGTACATACACTTATAAACATGGACATATATATATATATGCATACGCATACTCGGCCCTCAACATGCCCACCTGAACGAATGTACTGAGGGTTGTGGGGATGTCCAAGGCAACAAAGCACCCTGCCCCCCCACCCCACAGAGGGCACTTTCTCCCCAGCAGTCTGTTCGGTCTGAATGGCAGCGAGCTACACTGCTTCAGGACAACAAGGCGGGAGGATGAGACACAAGGCGGGAGGATTAGAAGAATGGATACGATGATAGATCCCAACCTTGTCCTGTGACTCAGAATAAATCAAACTAGCCAAGAGAATATGGCTTGTTATTGGGGGGGATGGACATGTGTTAATCTGCTGTGTCATCTCCTCCCCTCTTCTCCACCTGTCTCAATACCCCACCTACGCCTGACCCCAGCCAGTTACCCTCTACTCATAGAAGCTTGGATGAGACTGAAAGCTGCTATGTGACTGCCAGCGGTGATGGATTCCTGTCCGACTATCTGTCTGTCCGTTTATTTTGTGTGCGAGGCCCTGTGAGGGCCTCAGCTGGGGACTGAACAGAGCTGCCATGGAGCAGGCTGGGAGGATAGGGAGCCCTCGCAGCTGTGGTGTTGAGGGTTTTTTGTTGAGAAAGGACAAAAAAAGATGACATAAAATGATTTTAGTAGTTTATAATTTAATCTGTTTTCATGGTTTTTTTTTTTTTCATGGTAAGCGTGGCAAAACAGCCTCAGCTGCTGTATGCTGTGGGCAAGCCTTACAACATGATGACAAAACCAAACAATCGCATGGAGGATGACAGATGGAACATGCATTGTACTGTATTGTATTGAAATATTTTACATGAAGCAAGTATCCTGACAATAAAAGTGAAAACATTGATATTGTGTGTCTGTGCATGCAGCTGAGTGATGCAAACTTAAGCAAGTATTACCGTTTGAACCATTAATTACATCTTCTTTCTTTCTTTCTTTTGCAATTTCTACTTCACAATAAGCTGTTAACTATTTCTCAAGAATTCAGATAAATCCCATTAGCTGGCAGGAATTGTGTTTATCCTTGATGGATTCATTCTTAATGGTGACATCAATCTTTGCACTTCTAACAACACCCAGTGTCCCAGAAAGCTCACTATATATTTAATCATATTTTAGACACCTAAAGGCAGCTGTGAGAAATTATTATTTTTAGTTTGGATTAATCTAAAACAAAAACATTGTTCACCCAGAATCCGACTTCGCTGAGGTGCTTGGGCTTTTTGTGAAAGAAATGTGAAAAAAAACATGATATTCCTATTATATAATTATGATATGTTATAAACATTGTTAATTAATTTCATGTTGATTAATAGTTTCACCATGAATATTTGTGAAATCTGCAGTACTTCTGTCACAGATTCTCCTGTTTGGGACCACAGTCATACATTGGTAAAATCGTAAAGTCCAAGTGTGTCAGTCTCGTCGGTCTAAACTGCCCTACTTTATTACATATTCACAATGTGTACATGTGTGCTTTGGTATTCCTGTTTAAATCAATTATATATGTTCAAATGACAGCTGTATAACGAATGCAGGCTGTGGCTTTCCCCTTGTCCAGCAATAGAAGTGCATTTTCAATAATGAAACTCCCTTTCCCTTTCCAATGGACTATTCTAAAGACTATTCTCTGCTCCCTTTCCCTGCTTTGATGACGCCATCTCCCTCAGACTGTTTTTGTCTACACACACACCTGGGAGAGTAAAGGACATATCTAAGTATAGCAAGTCCTCTTATTGAACCTCTGCTTGCAGGATGCTGGCCCAGCTATTTCAGTCTGGTACACAATACTACCCGAGCTCATTCTCAGCATCACTGCCTAAAGCATGTTTCTAACCCGCTGCAAACCTCTCTAGTTCACCATTGTCGGCTATAACACGTTATATAAATAGGTCATCATGTCTATAAAATCCCCACAGGCCCCAAGATGAATTTAAAGTCCTAATAATTTTGACAAGGAATGGGACCCAGTTGCGTAAAAAAAAATCTCCGTTTGCTCTTCAGCAACGCCCAACTGTAGCCCCGCCTCCTCCATTCGCAACACCGCTATCGAGCTCGGGAGTCTCCTTGTCATCCATTTCTTTCAAGAGATACCATTGGTTAATCGGAACGTCCATCATGTGTTAAAGCCCCTTTGTATAGATTTTATTGGTGTATGTGACCGGTGGGCGTGTCCTCGTCCTCAAAGGATTGTTCCCCGGAGTGGCCAGACTTGCTGGGGGACACAGGATGTGAGAGCTAATAGGAGTATCTAACGGGACATGCGGACGGGCCGATTTCTTCTAATATTTCAAGTGTTGGTGAGGGTTTTACGGTTCTTTTTACAACGACGAATGGCAGCTTTTATATAAAGGGTGAAATGTGTGTGTCTATTTATGTGGACTGTGGTCTAATTTGTCCAAATGAAGAGCTCGACCACTGGACCCCAGCTAGCTAACCCAGTGGTCAGTCCCAGTGCATGATAACAAACGGACCCTCCATAGCCCAGACCTGCCTTAACAATTGGAAATTGTTTCCCAATTGCCGGGTAATTTAAAAGCGTTTTTGACCAGATAATTGATATTGGTTGTGCACCGGCGTTTTATTCAGTTTATAAGGCGCCGAGACGTAAAACGGCGCGTTTCATTTGAGATTAAAACCGGCAGAAATTCACGGGAGAGCAGATGTGGGTCAGTCCGCCAGTAACGGGAAGCGACGGTGCGGAACAGTGATTGATCGCGGTTGCCATTAGTTCGTGTGTGTGTGTGTGTGTTTGTGTGTGTGTGTGTGTGTGTGTGTGTGTGTGTGTGTGTGTGTGTGTGTGTGTGTGTGTGTGTGTGTGTGTGTGTGTGAGAGAGAGACAGCCTGTGGGAAGGAGAGAAAGGGAGTGCGTGTGCGTGTGTGTGGATAAATGTGAGAATTTTAAGGCATTAAAGTAAGACATCCAAATAGATTGTAATAACGTAATCATGCCATTTAAATATGAATTACATATAAGTGATGGCAACTTCGTTAGAGATAGTAATGTTATAAAACATCTTACCTTATATTCCTAGTGAATACACTAAACTATTCACTGTCAATAAATAAATTGACCACATTTTAGATTCACTATTTATTAAGTAATCTAATATACACAATGGTAACAATTAACACAAGACAAATGTAAAACTAGGAACTCAGTGATACATGCTCATATTGAATGTCTTACTTGGAACTAAAAGCAGCTAAAAATAACTTAAAAAAAAATATATATATATATATTGTAATTAACTGTCAAGCTGAAAACCACCACATGGTTGATTTGTTATTTCATTTGTAATCATTGAATTGCTAATTTACCAAATGAATCAGCTGTTTAGCCCATTGTACATTAGGATTATCACAACTTGGGGTCATGCTTGTATTAAAAAGTCATGTCGCCTATTTGAGGGAACTTAATCTTCCAACCAAACCAACAGATTGAGTTCATTTCTCATTCCAGGTTGCGCTATTGTGTGTTCTAATATATTTGCATAATGATAGGATGATTTTATTATCATGTTACCATTTTACTAAAAATATAATTGAATTATTGCCCAGCCCAAACAGATATTCTGTCTTTTTGGCTGCACACTAGAAGGTTAAAGTTATGGCCACGCTCCCATGGCCTACTACTTTGTACAGAGTGAGGATTCACCATGCAGAAGCTATACCCAGAGTGCCTGAGTGTTTCACCATGGATGCCCCTGAGTAGTACTGGGACGCGGAAACGTAGGCGCAGTGTCACTGCAGAATGTTTTTTACGTCATATTTAGGGCAGTGTGACCTGACGTAATCCAAGCTGCATTATTTATAACATCAGAGCCAGCAAAAAAAAAAAAGCCTGCAACACAAGAAGCTGTACTCGGCTCATAAATTGGTAATGGCTTCCCTTTCAGATCTTAATGGAGTTCTCACATCTGTAGTAAATGTCTCGTCTAACTCTGTGTTGGCGTCCGGATGTGGGCATCTTGCAGGAGTCACAGGGGAAGTGTGTCTTGCCCTTAACGTAGCCTGAATGTCACCCCTCTGAGGATCAAAGACATTTTCTGCTGCGGATGGGACCGTTAACATGCTGCTAATGCGACATTTTAGAGGCTACCTGGTGTGTTTGTGTGTGTGCATTTGTAGAATGCCTATAGTATGCATGTTGGCTTCTAATGAATTAAGCATCAAAATACATGACAAGATGAGGGGGAGGAATAGCATAAGCTCTTACATTCCTAATGTTTAGGCTTTACTCTCTTTACTTGCTCCTGTATTTCTCCCAAATGAGTGGAGGAGCACTTGCTTGCTAAGCTTTCATTGCAAGAGTATAGGGGGCCTTAAAGGAGGTTGAGGAGGTTGAGGAGGAGGAGGAGAAGGAGGAGGAGGAGGATGCATGGGAAAGCTAGTGCTGTTGCCGTGTGAACGGAGCTCTATTGTCCCAGGAACCTTTCAGTGGCTTCCCCGAGGTGCCTGTTCATACCCCTCCCCCACCCAATACACCCTTTCTCCCTCAGACAAAAACATTAACACAAACGTATACTTTTTCCACCTCTTAATGTTACACACAACCGTCTCACACGCCGTCTCACACACACTCTCATTCACTGTCTCTTTCCTGTCACACACTCTTATCCCACATGTCTCTCTCATGCACCCTTCTCGCCTCTACTTTCCTCTAATTTCTCACAAGCAGACAAGGCCTGTCCCTTCCTCCCTCCTCCTGCTTGCCCCCCCAGTTGCTCATTATTTCGCCTCATTGATGTGATTGTCAGGCCAGCCAGACAGTAAAAGCAAAAACATGCAATCTTCTTATTTGCATCACCTCCCTCCCGCATGCTACAAGAAGCACAGTGTTTCTAAAATGTTTATAAACGGACTGCAAAATCCAGGGAGCTCTTTTGCTCCAAACCAGACAGCATTAACTGTGTTCAGTGTCCTTTGTGGCAGCACATGATGTAATTTTACCCTTTGTTTTCTGTTATTGGCGTGAGGCCGTCGGGGTATGCAGGGGGTCGCTGGCTCAGAAAACGGGGCCAGATGAGGACTCGGCTGGTGGGAATTGGCTTCAGTGAACGGAGGTGTCTCTTTTCTGTCTTGGACATGATCTGTAATAACAGTAGTTCCCTGCTGAGACACGGATAGCACAGCACTGCTGCTTGCTTTGTTGGTGATTTTTTGTGCTGATGATGTAACCTCACCGTTGTATTTGGTGTCTTATGAGATCAGGATTCACAAAGAAGAAAAGATAAACATTTTAAACCACTTTAAATCCTTCTCAACCTTACTTCCCATCAAATCTAATTTCTTGTGATCACAAATGGATATCTGCAAGGCCCAACAAACATGAGTAGTATTTCTAGTATCTGTCAGTTATTATTAGCCTTATGTCACGCTGCCAGGGCTCCTGTGTTTCTCCAACCTGCTTTTCACTGAAGTGATTGTTGTTTTTGTTGGCGTAGCTGCACAGGAAAAAGTCTGGAACTGTAGCTATGAGTGAATCATTTGATCAGGGAATCTAAAAATTGTGCAAGCAGGTTTCCATCTGCCTCCCTGTCCGTCCTCTAGGTTGCTTCTTAAGCCATAGCTGTATTGTGTTTGCACAGGAAGCAGAGATGTGACACAGGGAGGACCAGGAAACAGGAGCCAGTTTGAGACGGCAAAAACAGGATGCAGGAAGAAGCTCAGATAAGATGGCTGCTCTGATGCACCGTGGGACTTCTCCGGCTTTGAGTAATTGTTTGTAGTCCTTTGAACTACAGATAATTTAGTGTCTGACTAAAGAACCAGTGGGGGTTTAATTAGGAGAGTGAAGTTGCAATGAAAGTGTGTGAGTCAAATGTGTGTGAGTTTTCTGAGGGAAACTTCAGGTTTTTGTCTTTATTCTTGTTCAGCAACAATGCATTCATTTATACAAATTCCCATTTGACTTTTCTGCCTTTTTGGTGTTTGCCGGACCACATCCGTGAATCTCTGTCTGTGTCAGGATTCCAGCTGGGCCACTGACAAGCCGGCCTGGGATTAGCTGGCATGCTGTATCTTCCTATCCCTAATGCTTTAATCTCTCTGCTGGTCGCCAAAGTCTTGTGGCTTTGGGACACTGTTGGTTCCCTGGCCACCGACTCACCGCATGTTTTCTTCATTTTTACATACAACAAAGAAACTAAATACACTTCATAATCACATGCAGCCCTATACTGCAACAGCAGCCAAAATGCAAGCTACAAGCACAAATACATTTTTTTATTTATAGAGGGGATGTGATCTCATGACAAAAAAAACCTCTCTGTGTCCGGTTCTCTAATTTGAATATTTGCTGCTTTAAAAAGAAAAATAGAAAATATTGGAGTTTTAGTCAGATTAAACTAGCAATTTCAATATATCCAATTGGAGATTTTTACATTTTTAAAGAACAAATGATTAATAAGTTTATTAAGAAAATGATCAGGAAATTGATTGATAATGAAAACAAATGTATTGCAGCCTTAATTTGATAATCACCACCTGTGTTAAATATTGCATATATGTTCTACCTCTGTCTTTCCTCTCGCTCTATGGCAGATGTGGTGTGTGTCCTCACCAGTGGGGGGTGGCTTGCTCATGTACAGCAGACCAGATGCAGTTGGACAGCATCTGCATGCTGATCTCTCCATTCATTCTCTCTCAGCGTACTGGCGTCTAAAAGAGTGTGTGCTTGTTCCCCATGTCTTCTCGCAGTTAGTGACGGAGTGAAGCCTCGCCATGCCGCTGGTGAAGAGGAACATCGAGCCACGGCACCTCTGCCGAGGGGAGCTCCCCGAGGGCATCGACAGCGAGCTGGAGTGTGTGATGAACAACACGCTCTCCTCCATCATCCGTCAGCTCAGCAGCCTCAGTAAGACACACTCTCACACTAACACTCACACACTCACACACACACACCTGCAAAGTTTTCGCCATCGCCAGAAGAAAATAGCTTATAAAAGTATCATTGATAGCATCCCCTGGCTGTGACCGCACTAACTTTAGTTTGATGACTGTCGACATGGTCACATGGTTTCATCAGTAATCCTGAAGCTGCGATTGATTTGGGTGTTGTCATGGTTACGGTGCCTGGGGTCACTGGGCTAGCGGCAGACTTAGTGCGGCCTCGCGCCGGAGAACGGAGGGTTGAAATGTAATCCTTGTAGATAGCTGTGCAAAAGGGAACTTATCTGGACAGCTGTGTGGTGTGTGTGTGTGTGCGTGTGTGTGTGTGTGTGTGTGTGTGTGTGTGTGTGTGTGTGTGTGTGTGTGTGTGTGTGTGTGTGTGTGTGTGTGTGTGTGTGTGTGTGTGCTTTTTGTATGTATGACGTTGTGTACAGGACCGTTTCATATTGATTGTTATGCTCGCTGTAAATGCATTAGAAAGATGTATTTACTTCTCCAAGGGGATGTATCTACCCATCCATTTTCCATTTTCCGTGTCCTTGCTTAATAAACCATCAACAATGTGTGTGTTGTATTCTGACATTCACCCTTCACCCATTCATTCTTACTTTGTCCGTTTTTGCTGTTGACTACACTTTGGCCCAGTCATATCCATTCTCTGTCTGTCTCTTATTGTGTCAAGTTCCTGCATTGGGAGTGGGCCTTTCAACAGCAGCTGTGGGAGCTATATATAAATTCCCATGTGGGCTTGATGGGGTATGTCCGAAGACTACATGCATGTTTGTGTGCACATGGAGAGGTCAGAGTTGACCCGGCTCAGCATGCCGGATCTGTGATCCTTCCTTCCTTCTTTTTCCTGCAGCGCATCCTGTCAGCAGGAGGGAGAGAAAAAGCCCTTAGTGTGTGTTTGCCATACTACTATAATAAAACTGCTCTGGCTGGGTTTTAAACTGTTGACATCCAGAGGATGCATTTTTTCCTGCAAAGTCTATCATTTCAGTACTGCCCAGCCGAGCCATTTATTTGGTCAAAAGGCTTTTACACTCATTAGCTCTGGGCTAGGACCCCCCGTGTCAAAAGTTTATAGTTCCATAAACCCTGGACTCACCGTCGTTTCACACTGACAGCTTTTAATGTGGTTTACTTCCGCCCTTGGCCCTTTTTAAAACCCATTCCAGAGCAGAGTCATCCCTCCTGTTACAAGGTTGATCCCCAGAACACAGGGTTAAAAGAACACAAAAAGTGTGGAAAAAAAAGTGAATTGGGATTAGAACCGAAGCAAGAAAAAGTTAAATCAAATCAAATGTCCATCACAGTGATTCATTCTGAAGATGTTACGTGGGTTCTGCTTTACAAACTGTGAATCTTCAGCTGAGGGCTAAACCCACACATTGTAAGGTCGGCAACCAATACTGCTCGTTCCGAGTGACCAGGACCGGCACTTGAGCACATGTACAGGACCAAGCAAACATTTACACAGATTGTTTAGGGATTTTAACTGACGACCTTGAGGTAATGCATCTCTAGCAATAAAAGGCCAGTGATGAATATCTTCAACAAACAAACTGGGACGTCTACATGTGTGTAAATGTGGCTATATGTGGCTGTATGAGATGCCATTTCCTGCAAAGACTTTTTCTAGCCTCACATTGGGTCACATTACCATTGTATTGATTAAATGTCAACCTCTGTGGGGATTTGCTTGGCTCCAGATATATTTATAAGTCTCCTACTATCTCTCAAATTTCCTGTTTATTTGTCTTTCTGCTGTTCCTTTTTTAGGTAGACATGCAGAGGATATATTCGGCGAGCTGTTTAAGGAGGCCAACACCTTCTATCTGCGCGCCAACTCTCTCCAGGACCGCATTGACCGGCTGGCCGTCAAGGTCACACAGCTGGACTCCACTGTAGAAGAAGGTGGGTCAGAGGTTAGAGGTCTGAGGAGGAGAAAGACAGGAAGTCATCACTCATTGTCCAGGTGTTATCAGTGTCTTGTTTTGACTTTTTTACTGACTTTTTACCTCTTTTCATGTTCTCAGTTTCCCTTCAAGACATTAACATGAGGAAAGCCTTCAAGAGCTCTACCATTCAGGACCAGCAGGTGGTGTCCAAGAGCAGTGTGCCCAATCCTGTCACGGAGATATACAACATGAGTGATAAGCCTCCGCCACTCAACATCCTCTCCTCTTACAGGTTGGTGTTATTGATGCACACTCACTCAGTAAACACTCTTTGATGCTCTTGCAGCACAATCACAGCCATATTTGTTTTACATGGCTTTAAATCAAAAGTTTTTTGCTGCTACCCCCCCCCCTAAAAATAGATAGGTAGTCAGAATTCTAACATTTCTCGACTCTCATATAATTTTGGGTTTCAGTATTCCCCCCAATGTTTGAGCTTTAAAGAAGCTAATATGTATTCTTCTTAATTTTAAAAGCATGAAACAAACATCATATGAGCAATTTCACGATATGAAAGACAAAATAAACATTCACAAGGTGAATCAGATATAACATTTCCATTTTAAACGATGTGTTCTACTTTATAACTTTGACAGGAATACTCAAAGTCATCCTTTGTTCTTTATTTCATTTTGGCTCCTTGTTTCTACATTCACAGTGAAACAGCAGACTTGGTATTATTTCCTACTGCTACTTTTATCCAGTGTGCTTTCCAGTACTTTGGGTACATTACATATTTAGCATGGCTTGCTCCAGTGGGAATACAACTCCTAACCCTGACTACATATTACACTTTTCTCCCTCTTATCCATTGCTCCTGTCTCTCTGCCTTTTCACTCTTTCATCCCGGATCCACATTCATAATGTCACCCATGTTCTCCCATCAGCCTCTTCCACTTTTGCAATATTCATAGTTTTATACTCAACTTAGTCTTCCCACAGAGATACACTGAGCCCAAAAAAAAGTAGTCTATCTTGCCATACTGCATAAACTAAGACGGTGTATCCATACATGTTTCTCTACAAAGACGTTTGTGCAACTATATAATTCTTGGTGTCTGTTTCTGAAGGGATGACCACAAGGAAGCGCTTAAGTTCTACACCGACCCCTCCTACTTCTTCAACTTGTGGAAGGAAAATATGCTGCAGGACACAGAGGATAAAAGGAAAGAGAAGAGGAAGCAGAAGGTACAATTATGTTCACGAGATCACGCTATAGTTTTTATACACCATTACAGAGATTTTACTCTCTGGTGCTATTCTGTCCAATGTAGTTCATGTTTTCAGTAACCAAATATTGTTATCAGGTTAGTTTCTTCCATTGTATTACCATACTTACTACACAAAATGTTGCTTCTTGGTGTAACTAAATATATTATCGTCCATAGAAGAACACATAACACAGGACCACAAACAGCCTTTCACCTTTCCATTGATCGCTTTAACGAAACAAAATAGCCTAAATGCTTTCCTTCTCTCTCCGTCTCGAAGGAGCAGAAGCGTTGTGTGGATGGAACGTTACAGAGGGAGGTGAAGAAGGTCCGAAAGGCGAGGAACCGTCGGCAGGAGTGGAACATGTTGGCTCTGGATAAAGAGCTGAGGCCGGACCATCGGCACACTATACACCGCGACAGAGGGGCTTCTTCTGAGGGCTCGATGTCACCAGAGAACAGGTAGCTCACTTCAGTTTCCTGATTATTCTCAGAGGCATTGCCTATTTGCATAATTTCATCCTAGTAAAAAAAACTCACGAGTTGAGGAAATGTACCGTGTTGTTTCCACGTTCTTACTTCACCTTCCATATTCTCATCCTCCTCCCTGCTGTCTCTATCAGGGGTCACGGTCCTGATCAGCACCACTACCCCAACATGATGAACAATGCTGGCCACGCCCACACCTACTCCGGCCCCCCGCCCAGCGTACTAGCGGCCCAGATGGCTGCGGCAGGCCACGCCGCACGCGGAGGAGGTGAACATGATATGAGAGGCAGGGCCATGATGGCCTATCAGGGTGGGACACTGGGGCGTTCTCACCACCACCAAGTCCCGCTACCTCCTGCACCCTCTGAGGCCATGAACGGGGGCTCTATGTCCCTTCCACCAATGGACTACAGGTAAACACATAAGCCAGAGCCTATTGAAGACACTTCTCTTCAGGTTTAGGTGTCTTTTTCATTTTTATTTAACAACACTTTATCTAAACCATTTAGGGGTTTAGGTAATGAGCACAATGTCATTCAAACTCTTCCTAAATCAAATCATATGTTCTATATGTCCCTTACTGTTGCTCTTGCTCATTGTTATGTGTTATGTGTGCACACGTTTATATTATGTATGAATTCTGAGCCAATGCTGCCACCTAGTGGTTCAGTGTCCTTTTGCTTCACTCTCAAACCCTGATGCAAGTCATCAGGGTTTGAGAGTGGTGAATGAAAAGGAGTTATAATTTGTATTAACCTCTACTAATTCTCTTCCATTTGCTCTCTCTTGCAGTATGGATGGCTATGCCAACACTGGCCCTCCTCCTCCCCCCCCTGCCCCTCTCATCCCTTCTGCCCAAACTGCATTTGCCTCACCTCCCGGAGGTCCAATGCCTCTCGGGCAAATGGTGGCTGGTGGCTTCGCTCTGCCTCCACCGCCTCTATGTGTAGGCCAGGCCGCTCCACCTCCCCCTGGTCCTCCACCCCCTCCCCTCCCAGCCGGTGCCTCCCACTCTACAACCCGCAAGATGTCTTCCTCTGCACCTGCTGAGAACTCAGAGGTCAATGATGCCCGCAGTGATCTGCTGGCTGCCATACGTATGGGTAAGAACCGTAAGTGTGCCTATGCGTATTCCCAGAAAGATGTGTTATTTTAATGTATGTTTATCTCTTTTAGAACAGTATGCATTTGTATGCACTTTCTTGGTTGATTGTGTTTTTGACCCTGGTTAACAGAAGAAGAGCCTTTAAATGCAGAATGAGTAGGATTTGTTGGCGTTTCGCCACGTTATATTTTTATTTCCGTTAGTGCTGTGTCATATACATTGCTGTGTCATAAATATTGTTTAGTTTTTTCACAAAATGTTACTCATTGGGCATTTTGTCAAAGTAAAAACAAATCGCTACAAAGGGATCTAAATTAAGGGGGTGAATTGTATTGCTTGAGATACAAACAATTGTTAAATCTCAAGCAATATAATGTAAATTAATTGTAAATCATTTGAATAAAAATAGCTGCAGCAAATATTTGTGACCTACATTTTATTAGGACTTGCCTTGATATGACAGGAAATGGCCTCGATCTAGAGCACTATAATTAAGTGGCTCAAGGGAACATTTGAAGATGTGTCTTGAAGTGTTTCACCAAAGAACAAAATCTTTATAAGAAGGAACATTTTGGTTATTTACAACCGCAGGGATGTAGCACCATCACTGCAGTCCTTCATGCAGTCATATATGGATCAGACAGATTTTGAACAAGTCCAGTTTAGATCTTTTATGTAACTCATGAATAAAAACTAACCGAGCTGTCCAGTGTAATCTCATAAATTTGGTCCGACAAAGTAGACTGATGGAGCAGCTTTTCAACGCAACGTTTATGTGGAAAGTCATAGACCATCTTCATTTTATTTTTATAGCTAACTTATTTACAACTAATGTGTAATAGCCATACTTGATATTTAAATCAAAATGCTCCAATAGCCAGGGTTCTGGGGGTTCCAGTGTCCTGGAAAGTTATTTCAACATTCTCCTGTTTTTCTTTAGCTGAGAATGAACCAGTTAATGAACTAGTTAGTTAGAGTTCCCCAAAACGACATCACGATCTGTCATACCAGCTCGATCATCACTGAAAATGTCTGTAGAAAAGATTGGGAACCCTGATAGTGTTCTTTTTATACTGAGCTTTATCAAGAATTACTGTTTTTTTTTCTTATTCTGTGATGCAGAAAATAACCAATTGAAGCTACTTCAGGTCCTCATTTGTTCTATATACTGCATTTCAAACAAATTTCCTTCTGGGGAAGAATAAAGTATCTATCTATTTTAAGAGCCACCGTGTCAGTAAAAAACACACCCAATATTTCCCTGTAGGCATCCAGTTAAAGAAGGTGCAGGAGCAGCAGGAGCAGCAGGCGAAGAGGGAACCCGTTGGAAACGACGTGGCCACCATCCTCTCACGACGCATCGCTGTGGAGTACTCCGACTCCGAGGACGACTCCGATTTGGAAGAGAACGATTGGTCAGATTAACCGACACGCAAAAAAAAAATTAAAAAGGGATAACTACTGAAAAATACACACACACACACACACACACACACACACATTCAGTCAATCTCACACTCACTTGAAAGAATGCCTACTGTACCACACTCACGGGTTGCCACATACTTTGTTGCTGAAACACACACACACACACACACACACACACACACACACACACACACACACACACACACACACACACACACACACACACACACAATTACATGCTGTAGGTTGATGTAAGCTTAATGGTCCAAAACTGGAAATGTGGGGGTGTATTCAAGATGCATAAACACTGTAAAGACACTCGTAACATACTATAATACTTACCACTCTTTGAAACATTAACATGTAGCTCGACATATATATATATATATATATATATATATATATATATATATATATATATATATATATATATATATATATATATATATATGTATATATATATATACATATATATATATATACATATATATATATATATATATATATATATATATATATATATATATATATATATATATATCTCAAAGCATTGTGAATACACCCCTGTGGATGTTTCTCTACCTGTTATAACACTATAGACACCCTGTGACGGTGCTAACTTCCTGTATAGTCAAAGCTTGAGAGTGTTAGAAGAATTAGAAACTTTCCTCTTCAGCTAACCAATGTACTTGTCTTTTTTGTAAATGTTTTTACTGAAACACTTGCGTATGCTGTAGATCATGAGGCATGTTTTGAAACATGTCAATAACTGGAAGTGAAGAAATCACGGAGTCATTGTCAACGGGTTCATGCCTCTGAGGGAGTGAATGGGGAGAGCATTTGAAATACTGTTATGGATTTGTGAGCGGGTGATATGTAATAAGTCTTATTGATTATTGATTGAGCCATCGGCAATCGATCACTGCTGTGCGGGAGGGGGGGTGTCATTATGCTAGTGTGAGCTCTGTAACCTTTGACCCAGAGAAAAAATAAAATGATGAATCAAGGATCATGGCTGCCGTGTCTCTTTGCTGTTCCACTGTCGTCATAGAGACAACACATACCTGCCTCTAAGACTTCAGTTTCCATGGTGACAGTATAGCTAAGAAGGGAGTTGCCAGGGAAACAAGAGTGTGAAGGGGGGGTGGCAACGAGCCGGGATGAGGATGAACAAATTAGTCAAGGCAGGAGTTTTATGCACAGCACTTGTTTGGTTTTTAATACAAAATTAACAAGATCTCTCAATTGAGTGAACTAACCAAAGCAATAAAAAGTACGACTAACACCTTGGAAAAATAGACACCACGTTCACACAAACGTTTACACAATACCTCAGTTAAGTTAGTGCATGTTGATTATCGTTTATATGTTTCATTTTGCAGATATTTAGTTTGTTGTGCCATTTTCATCCAAAAAATAAAGTGCATTTCACATTGAAAACTACGCATACGTCTACACAAGATGCTGTTACTGTGACGTCCTCCCGTCTCCAACCCCAAAAACACACACACACACACATTCACAGGCCCTTGTGTGTTTTGATATTTAGCTCTATATTAGTAACCATCTGAAAGAAACTTCCCGCTGAACTAACAGCCAGTTGCTTTGCACACAACTTTATGTTCTACACCGCAAAACAATTCAGTAGATGAACAGGTGTGTGTATACAGAGAAGTATTACATCCAACTTCAGTCTTTTGCTTTTCTTGGATACAAAGCCCTTGTTCACACCTGTTCAGTCATGAAAATCTCCACAACACTGCACAAGAGAACAACATTCACCAACCAGAGAATGTTATGTCCCATTTTTGTCCCCTCAAACATCACTGTGGAACCAATCAATATTCCGTTAACCAGCCTTAATAAACTGGTGCATATTGAAAAAAACGGTGCGACCCAACTCATCCCATAGTTTGACGAGGCTTAACATTTGGTAGCACCATGCAAGGTTGTTTTAAGTCCCTCCTCTTCAGCATGCCGTATTTACAGAAATAAATGAGTCGAGAGGAAGGGTTGTCAGTTCAACAATTTGATTATTACTACATTCCCAAAAAAAAGCTTTACAGCGCCGTTTTATCACACAACATTAGAATGTGAAAGAATTCAGGCCAGACTATAGTGGCAAAAAAATAGACCTTTTCAATAAATATAACAAAATAGACTTTTCTCAAAAGGTAAAGAAATAAGAGTTTGTGATGTTTGTGACGTGCCAGCCTGACCCGTTGGTGCTCATTAATAACAACAGGATTCAGTCTGACACTGTGCACAAGTTCACGTTCCAATGCTCAGAAATGCTATTCCTCAGCTTTTCTTACTTATCCCCCCCACCCTCCTTTTTTTTAATGCTTTGCACCTGATCTGAGGCCAGAAATATGAGGATTGGGAGCTCTTCAAAGGCCTCAGGTTTTCTTAGAGGGGAGGGAGCAAGGAAGGAAAGAAAAGGCATGACTTTCTTATTTGGAAGTGACCACATTTAGCTCATAGAATCATTCAGAGGTCACTTAGCGGACGCCTGCCTCGATCAGACTAGATTGATTTAAAAACATTTGGAATAAAGAGCAGACGGCAAACACGCAACAGGACGTGGATCCCAGTGAGTCCCTTTCACTTTGGCTTGACGTGCTGGAGCTTTCACGTCTGAGTCCTACCTCTAGCTCTACAAACACGTAACGAGGCCACTTCTCTCAGAATTGACAGGAAGACTGGCAGCATTATCCTCTAAGGTCAGGGGGTCAACAGGGAGTCATATCCCTCAGACCCATTTTACCCCTTTACAAGGAGACAGATTAAGGTCTGCCGAGCTGCTGGATCACAAACACACACGGACACACACACACATGCACACACCCAGAGGCCATGCAACTCATACCGTATGCACAAAAACACAGCCCCAAATCACACACTGAGACTTGAGGTTACGACACTCAGGACAGTTCATATGCTCACAAAAGGCAGAGGCAACAAAGAAATACAAACATTTCACCATTTTTGGTGTGGCAAATGGTCAAAGCCCAATTTTAGTTCAGAGAAGAAGAAGAAATCATTGCGGCGGAATGAGGCGGTGGTGTCACTGTGACAAATGAGTCGTTTGATCTCGTCCACTTTTACCAGCCCAGGAGTGATTATCCTACGACCTATTTGAAGATCACTTGTAGCTCACTGAGCACATTCACTACAACACATCCCCACCTGAGCGGTACTTCACACTGCAGGAAGAAGAAATGGTGGGAGGTGGATGTTATTGCTGTCTGAGTATTGCTAAATAACTACCATTCATAGTTATTGCTGACAAGATATGAAGGAATGAGTCATTAGCGTGCATGTTTGTCGGGTTTGCAAACTAATTATGAGACCAAAAACTAGTAGAGGATTAACTCAGAGCAGCTGGTATAGTGTTGTGATTTGGACTTCCATTGAACCACTCAAGTCACGATCAAAGCAGATCCTCTAAACTTCAAACTTATCCGCACTTTACAGCAAAATATATTTCTTCAAATCCACATTTTTCAAAAAGGGTGCAACTATTGTGACCATCAAGTGATGATTAGCTCATTCAATGTGATACATGTGAGGTACACTGTAGAAAAACAAAAACATCAGGGTCATGACGACATCAGGGTCACATGGCTTGGAGTTGCCAGTGTGACCTCAAGAGGGAAAGAGGGCATCTGTGCTTGTTGCATGCCGGTTACACTGAAGTCAAGCATGCAGATCAGATATGTGGTGGTTGGTGTTCAAATAAATGGAAATACATTCAGATTTAGAAGATTTCCATCCCAAAATATTTTTTTTCTATTTAAGCTTTTGTCTACAGGTTTGTAGTGATCTGATAATAGACACATTCATGTTATATCCCACATGATTTATTTAGGGATAATTCATTTGATTTTGTGTGTGTTTTAAAAAGTAGGCCTACTTTATAATTCCAATAATTGTTCAGGTTGGTAGGGAATTCTCAATGAAATTATGATTGCACATTATATAACAATTTCCAGACATTCAAAAAGTCTTAAGCAATCTCCATTCAAAAGGTGAAAGAGGAGGGGTATCGGTGGTTACATAATCCGATAGGCTTCTATTCGGGTTGGTGCCTCCTTTATTGATAAAAAAAAAAAATGGAGGCGGGGTTAATGGTGGGATCTCCTGGGGCTTTGTCGCGAGATGAACTAAAACACATTCACACACAAATCCAGAGAGAAAAGAAGACTCATTTGGAGAGGCGCAGGGAAGACGAAACGGCTTGATTTCTTTCTCGACGTCTGTGGAGGACGCGGATCAGAGAGCGCCGGGTCTATTTTTGGCTCTCCGTGGCTGTTTAGCTTTCGACGCACGTTCAGAGTGCAGCAGCAGAGCGTCGGGATGCTGCTCCAGACGAGCTTTATGTGGAAATGCCGGCGTAATCAGCCGTTCCCTTCTCTCCGCCCCGCACACACTCTTTAGTTAATCTGTGCGCTTTTACGCACGCGCGCACAGGGGCGCACACTAATAATCCCTTCCCTATTGGAAGAAAGACAAGCAAGTGTCAACCAAAGTTCCAGTTGCTGTTAACTATATGCACAGTGTATATGCAGCTGCTGCCTCTAACATGTGAAGCACTCAGCGCGCTCTGCAGGACAGAGGAAGGGCGTGGCACGGGCGGGATGCTGCCCGCGCAGTGGCCGCCTTAAGACAGTGAGACACATTGCCCTATGATGAATGTAACAAAGAAAGAAGAAACGCCATCCATCCAGGTGGGCTGTGTAGAACGAAAAAAACTGCCTCTGCCAGTGACACCTCCAGCCAGAACTGAAGCCACAGCCCTCTGCCACTTCCCCTGACCTTCTGGCTGCTGCTCTCTTTGACACCAGTCAGATCCAGTGAGGAGCAGAGCTGACTCACGGCGCTTCTCTCTTCCCACCTGGGTCTGTTTGGTCAGACGTCACTCGGGGTCCGTGCACGATGGGCCACGCTGGCAGGAATACAGCCGCAGCACACCAGCCACAGCGCCTTCTGGATCTCCTGGTTCCTGAAGGCGTAGATGACCGGGTTGATGACGGAGTTGTAGGTGGCAGGCACCAGCGTGGCGTAGGTGTAGAGGGGAGGGTAGGTGTAGTCCGCAATGAGAGAGTAGACAGTGAATGGCATCCAGCAGGCGGCAAAGGTACCCAGAATGATGGCCAGCGTGGACACGCCCTTCCGCGTTGTGACGTAGTGGGGCGTGGCCGCCAGGAAGTGGTGCTGCAGGGCGATCTGGTGAGCGTGGCGCATCACAATCTTGCAGATCTGGACATAGAGTTGCAGCATGAGGCCGAACAGCAGCAGGAAGGAAACGGACAGCACGGCGATGTTGTTCTTTGTGAGTGGTCGCACCACGCTGCATGTAGACTCCTCCGCCAGGCAGTTGACCCCTGTGACCGGCAGCAGGCCCAGACACAGGGACAGGCCCCACAGGAGCACGAGCATGGTGTAGGTGAAGACCGCTGTCCGCTCTGAGTTGTAGGTGAGGGCATAGTACAGCGACAGGTAGCGGTCAATAGTGATGGCCAGCAGGCTGAAGACGGAGGCGGAGAAGGAGGCCACCACCAGGCCCACGGTCAGCAACTGGGCCGACTCGGAGCGAAGCAAGTAGGCACAGGTGAAGTGAAGTACCAGGCCCAGGCCGGCCAGGAGGTCGGCCAGTGCCAGGCTTCCAATCAGCAGGAACATGGGAGCTCTGAGCGCCGGGTTCTGCCAGATCACCAGCACCACCAGGGCGTTCTCACAGGCTATCAGAGTCCCCGATGTGCACAGCACAATGTCCCAGGGGTTGATCAGCAGGGGCATCTGGCTAGGGGTGAGGGAGTCCGATGGAAACGTCCCCAGGCCGGTGCTGTTGTCCATCGGTCCCCCGCCTCCGCTGGCCCATGCTGTGGGGTCAGGGGTCAGCCAGCTGGGGGTGACCGGTGGCTCTTCACTCATTGTAGCTCCCGTCTGAATTAGAACACAAACAAGCAACCTGTTATATCTTAGTTGGATATAAAAGTATTAAGCAAACCAATGAGGACCACACATAACTTTATTCACCCTTATTGTGTGTTTTTTGGTTCATCTTTTTAGCTTTGCAATTACATGCACTGACGACATAAACAGGACTGTTTCCCTCCTGCCACCACCCCACCTTTGTGCCCGCCACTGGGTTTGTGTTGACTTTAAGACACCAGAGTTACTCATTCCACAACTGACAAGATCATATTCTCAGCCCGTGGTGTATGTTGGCCTGTGAATGCCCATTATGCAGGAGAAATAGAAAAACAACCTTGAACTACAGCAAAACAAGTCTTTTTAAATCTGGTTCACCCTCTTATAAAATATTAAAACCTCGCTCAGCGGTAGAAATTTACATTTGAGCTTCCAGACTGGTAATGCATTTTCCTCTGGGAATTAGTGACTGTTTCACAGACCCATAGGGTACAGCTCATGAGTCGCCTAATTTATGAACAAGGGAAATAAAAGGAGATAATAGAAAACCCAAAGCAGGCTTTTTTGCAAATTTCAGGCCACATTTCAAAAGATATCAATACACCGGTACCGGTAATAATTCCGCTGCTGTCGGAGCCCAAGTGCCCTTTTACAAAGCAGAAGATATAGAATAGATAGATGGTTACTTTATTAATGATTATCATCTTTTTCCTACAGCAGCATTTCATTTATACAGCCTTATAACTCACGCTGGTGGCCATATGGTGCTGCTTTACCCTCTCTGCACCTTGCATCAGAGGAACACAGCGGCTGCTCCACGTCAGCAGAAGGATGGTGGAGAAAGCAAAAAAAAAAAACGGGCTATATTTTTTCCCCATGCTCAATAATCCCATTCCAGCCTACCTTGACTCTGTGAGGTGAGACTTCCCGTCTAGATGGAAAACCGACAGCCTTGTATCGCCATGCTATCGAGAAGGATGGTGCAGCGCCGGCGGACAGAGACGCAGCCCGGAGATGATGAAGAGGGGCGGGGGAGGGATGCTGGTCCTCTCTGCCTGAACGCGGGGAGGATGGAAGAATAAGAAAAGAGCGCGGAGCGGCTCTGCCGGTGACGGCGTATCGCCGTGGACTGCGGCTGTGCAGAGAGCAGCGGCGGAAGAGAGGAAGAGGTGTCGATGATGAAGGAGGAGTCCCATGGGCCAGACCACCAAAGACCGGTTGAACTCCGTTAAGGAGCTGAATGTCTAGTCATTTGCGGTCTCAAGGACAAAGACAGGTGTGCGGAGTGTCCAGGTATTTAGGGGTTTGTGCGTGCACGTGCCTGTAGTCCCTTATTGAGTCAAACGTGCTTTCTTTGAACTGGCCTGTTGCAACATGTGTCTCTCGCGTGTTGCAACTCGTCCCGGCTCACATGAACAAAACTGGACAATGCATTTGAACTAGTTTCAGTACATTTTGTGCCAGTCTCAAGTTTCAGATATGGAGACGCAAAGGCTCTTTCCTCCTGCGACGCCCTTCTATTCTGGTCCTGTCTGAGCTATTCACAGCAACCCTGATGTGTGTCACCAGCCCCCCCTTCTCTATCTGCTCTGTCCTCCATCTTCTCTGCCTCATCTCTCCATCCTTACAGCACCGCCTCAGAGAGACCTTTACCTCTGAGGAACTGATGAGGGACTTGTTGGAGTGTTAACGACGATTGTGTGCATTTTTACAAAGCACCTTCTTTATGTGTCTGAACGGATTAAAAATAGCTCCTGTTGCAGCAGGAGAGCAGGGCTACACCGCCGAGAGGCGACGTTGAGCCCCGATGAGTCATCAGTGCGCACCTGTAGGACACAGAAAGGAGAGCACACCCTGCATCAATCTTACTGGCTTTATTTCGTTTTCTTTAAAACAGAAAATAATCGCTTTACAACAGGCCTTCTCAAGCAAACCCTCACATTAAACTTGCCAACACCTACAAAACGGTATCAAAAGTGCACCATAGTGTTAATACATCTTCTCAAGGTCTAACAATTTCCAATGATAATATTATCTTCTTGTTATTTTTATACAAATACCATTCTGTACACTGTAGAAATACACAACCCGGTGGGTCCCATAAGTGGGACGCTCACCCCCCCACCCATCCCCCATTACGTCTGATCAAAAACATGATTCACTCTCTGTAAATCCCAGTGCAGAATAACAGTGTGGGGGGCGAAGACACCGGGCCGATGTTACATAATATGAATTATTAAATACCCATTCAACCCCACACCCAAGGAAAAATCTAATATGTCACTCATACGACCAACCAATATCTGTACAACCCTCATTCAACGTCTCGTTGTTTAAAAACAATCTTAACACAGTTTTCATTCATTATCGTCTCATTGTCCAGACAGCATCAGCGTTCAGTCGGAGTGAAGGGGACGAGGTGGAGAGCAAGGACATGAGGGGCGGGGGAGAAACTTCCACGGCTGAGCTGCAGCGCTGAGCGTGTAAAAGCACAATAACTAAATACAGCTGTACGGGCAGGTGTGACACCATGCGGGCTGCTGTGGCGTGTTTATAGTCCGCTGCTCCTCATGAAGAGGGAACAGAGCATTTCTTCTTGTTTCTGTGGCTAAAGACGGGGCTCCACGTTTAGTCTCTGGACTGGTAGAAGAGGATGTAGCCCGACTCAGAGTTCTTGGAGATTTCAGAGGTGAGACCGTAGAATTCTTCTATGGCCTGCGCATCAATTTTCTACAAGAACAGAAAGACGAGGGTTAAAAACCACAAGTGTGAATACTAAATAAAATGTAAATACAAATTAACCTACTTACCTCTACAATATCATCATCAAACAGCAGCCAGAAGTCATGACTTTTCACAATGGCAATGTAGTGACCCCTGTTTGGCCCACTAAAAAGAAACAGAACACTTTATTAGAGGGAACATTAACTACTGTGACAATATTAAGCTTGTTCAAGCTGCTCTCCATGACCCAATGCATGATGGGAAATGCCTGTTTATTTTGCAGAAAATCCTATTATTCTATAGTTATAGTATTATAATATTTAATGCTCGATTGTTGGCTATTAGTCTTGTGTTGAGCAATGAAGGTTTAATCTAAAAACATATGTGCAATTGATAAAGCATATTTATACAACACATCAAATTGAGCAGCAAAGTGTTTGCAAGCAGAAACAAAGAACGGCATACATTTCCACATACATATACAAATGCATGTGAATAAAGCGGAACGAGGTCTGAACATACAAGTAGCTTACAGATGGGAAATAACAGGATGTAACCGTTTCTTTGACTTCCTGTTTATTCTTTAAAAGGCGGCTGAAAACTGTCCGATTTGACCGCAGTTTCTTTTCTTCTCCACGCCCGGTGCTGCTGCTGCGCTCGCCTACTTTCCAGACGAGCAGCAGTTCATCTCGAACGAGCCGAATACTTGGACTCACTCACACAGGTGCCTGATTAGACTCCTTTGCAGGACGGTCAAAGAGTGCAAACACCACGTTTGATTGACATTCCTCTGACCGTCCTATTAGGAGGAAACAGACAGAATGTACGGGCCTCTAATGAAAGACAAGTCTGTGCAGCTGTGAACAAAAACATGTCACATGGTCAGCATGGAATGACCCGTACGAGGCTGAAGCTCAGGCGCAGAAACTCACTGAACCTGACAGACACACTGGAGCTGGTCAACGGCGACAAACAACAATTTTGAACTTTTGTTTAAAAACGGATTTACCCGTGTTACTATGACTTCCTAATCTTTACATTAAAGTAATCAGCTTTCTATAGTAGACAGCTTTTACTTAAAAATAAAAAGGAATAAACAGGCTACATTCAACACAAATGGGAATGACATGCAACAAAGGATGTTGCAACTACGTCGTCATTGAAGCCCTAAAAGAAATATAAACACAGAGCAACAAAGAGACATACCTTATTGTAGTTATTTTTTAGATTGATGAATACATTATAAACTGATCACCAAGTGTTAAATGTTGTGCGACAACTGTATTCTGAAAAGCATATTTTCATAAAGCCTGTCTCCAGATACCTGTAACATTAAAGGAGTCTCAAGCTATGATGGTGGTTACGGGGAGAAATTAGTTCATTTCACTCAGTTGAAGCAGTATTCAATATACTGTTTTAGTTCAGCACTATCATGACACTATAACTGAAATCCCTGATGATGTGTGGCCTCAAACCATGACATCAATTTCATTATATGCCTCCCTGCTCTGAAAATAACGCTGTTAAAAAGAGAGCTGAGACGAAAGGGAGAAGAGAAGCTTCAGACAGATAACCTACACCTGAAGGACTCCTGACTCATTTGTTGAACTCCAAATAAGTTTAGTAAATTATATCTATTTGTGAAGGGCGGGAGTCAGTTTAAGCACGCACTGTGTGAAAAGCAGGGAAACACCTTGTATAAACACAGACAGACAAAGGACCCACTCACACTGGGTCAAAACCGGCGCTGGCAAAAAGTGCAGCACAGCTGAACAAAGCTGGATGAGGGTTTGTGTTTTCTCCCACTAGATGTGATTTAGATTGTAATGCACCTTCATTCTTGTGCCAATGGGTTCATATGCATTTTATTATTAGAACAATAGATTCTCTGCCTGTCTCTGGTTGCTGTGGAGAAGGTTATAAAAAGGTGTAGTATTCTGGCTGTGTGATCACCTACACACCTCCCACAATGCACCACCACAGCGACCAGGTCGTAGAGCCTCTCAGGATTAGTGGCGTCCCCAGAGGTGTTGAAGAGGCGGAGCTCCAGAGGGAAGACGACGCGATAGGACAGCTTGGTGTAGCGCTGCAGCTGCTCCATGTACTTAAAGCGCTTCAGGTGCAAAGCCAAGATCATTGGCAGCTTCTTAACACGCATCCTACATCAGAAACATTACAGAGTCAGACACAATATCTACATTTCCAACCACACAGAAATGCAGTACCAATCACCTAAAAAGCAGAATTTAAGAATAAACCTGTATACTGACCTCTTGTGTGCCTCCTGCTTGCTTCTACATTCTTCACAGTAGTATTTGTACTCACTGCACAGCGTCTCTGTGTTACTGAAACCCCTGAGAGGAGCCACAAAGACATGATTAGTCAATGAAAAATCTGAGGCCCACATCAACGAATTAATTATTCAATTTCAAAAAGCTGCATTCTCCTCGTACAGTTTGGTAAAGGACACACAGTGTAGTTTTCTCTACACTCTCTTCTCTTTGTTGTTTGATTAAAGCAGCGGGTCTACATGGCTCCATTTTTGCCAACATCCCAAAAATCCTTTCAACTGCTCTCAAGTCAGTGTAAAGTTAAACCACCAAGAATTTGAAATGTTATCCTTTTACTTTGTTATAGTAATTTAGATTGATTTTTCTTTAATAAAAACATAATTCAAATGATTGTATTTTTATTTATTAAAACGGATCTTGTCATTAGTAGCTTTATGATGCATTGTAAGCTGCTTTGAGCTTGTGTAAACGGGTCATAATTCCTTCCTAATTACAGATTCTAAATGGTAACTAACGCAGTGTTGTCTGCCAATAGTCAATTGGCGGACAACACTGCGATGGTTACAGTTAGATTCTGTAATTAATCCGCGCTTCAAATGCGTGCCGAACCGTGAGGGGAAATCCGTACGGATGACAGATCAACAATGGTCCGTTACACCACCATTCATAAAAAAGAACAGCAGCCTCAAACATCACAAAAGATATAAAAACATTCCAACCATATCACAGAGTGCAACCTCCAAAGATGTGACTACTTTGTAAATTTCATTCTTAAAATAAGTAAAAGCATCAATGCCATTCAACAGTGACTAGTTATGTAATGCTAGTAAACATTTGCCAATTTCTTTATTGATTAAAATGGTTGGCTACAACATTTTTGAATTAAATTCTTAAGAACTGCATTTTCATCACAGATTTATCTGATTTTCTTCATGAATCATCAGTGAAACATGTCCATTACAATGTTCCTGAGCTCAAGGTGAGGTCTTGAAATAGTTTCTTTTTTTGTCTAACCAACAGTCCAAAACCCAAAACCATTTCCTTTATTATAATGTTAGATGAAAAAATTAAGCACTTTGGAAAAGCTGGAATCATCAAATATTTTACATTTCTGCTTGAAATACTGTTTTCTTTAATTATAAGAGTTGCCAATTCATTTTCTGTCAATCAACCACTATTTCAGCTTCAGCTCTGCTTCTACATGTTGTTAATTTACCTGAGGCAGTGCGTGATGGAGGTATTCTGTTCTACATCCACAGAAAGGTCCAGAAAATCCTCATCTTTGCTGCTTATCTGAAGAGAGAAAAAAAGGACAAACATAAACTAAAAGCAACTAAACTCAAATACTGTCGTATAAGTTTGAAATAAAATAATGTATTCTATTGTATTTGCCTTAAACGTTGTTTTCACTTACACTGACAAACAACTTAAGCTTTTCTCTATCATTGTGCTAAGGAGCTTCATGTGTGCATGTTATCTAATCCCTCAGCAGCAGCACCGTTTGAGTTGAAAACATGTTTAAACAAGACTCTGGTGACACAGTAGAAGACATTTGGTGGAGGCCACTAAAACCTCCCCCTCATGAAAACAGCAGAGGCCTCTTACCGTTTCACAGGTAAGGCAGCGTGTCTCATTGGTCAGAGTGCCTTGGAAGATCTCATGGACCCAGGTTGGAGCGGGTGTGGCATTGCTGTTGTTGTTCTGAGAGTCCAACGTGCCGTTGGCAAGGCGGCCGTTGGTCTTATCCTGCTTTCTCTCCTCCTGAAGCAAATCTGCGATGGTGTTGAGCAGGTAGTTCAGGAATTCATGGGCATCCTGCTGCATGTAATTGTCAAACAGCTCTGAGGAGGAAAGTGCAGAGAGAGAGACTTTAGAGTTCCAATTAAGCTATTTTACATGTTGAGCAGGTACTTCAAGGTCTTTTGGTGTTTTCAAGGTCTGCAGGATTCAGCAGACAACAAGGTGAAACTAAATGATAATTCAATTAAAACAGCTTTTAACTGTAGATTTGTCACTCTGATATTGCTTTTTGGATCACACCAATCTCCCTAAATGTATCAGTTTCCTCTCACCATTCTCTTTGCGAAGCCGTGTGATGAACTTCTTGGGTGGTATGACGCCCACTTTCCTCTTTTGGTTGGCAATACTGTGAAACAGGTCGGCCAGGCAGGTAAGCAGGTTCTCCTTTCGCCGTGGCTGACTGCGGTAAGCCAAGATCTTCTCCCGAAACGGTCGGCAGAAGTACAGCGCCTGCAGCACCGAGTTGCAGTAGCAGGTGTTTCCAAACTAAAATCACAGATGGAATGCAGTCGAATCAGTTTGCGCACACGTCAGGTGGAGATGTATACATAACAGTGAATCTGCACAGTGCATCCTTCACATACATTGACCAGGCCAAAGTAGTGCTCATTGACCGGAAACTGCTCAGATCCAATCTCTTTCTCCAGAGCAGAGGCATTGGCGCCCTGTAAATGCAGATAATACAATAAATAAATAAAAATACTTATTTTCATAAGACAAGACATATTTTAATTACGATGACAGAAACACATCAGCGCCACTACTGAATCAGTTAATAATTGCCAAATGACATGGCAGTAGACATTTCCATGGAATTAGTCCCATAAAAAAAAAAAAAAACTCCCAAGACATTCTCCCCACCCACCTACCTCCACGCTGCCTTTTTATGCGATTATTGCTAAAAACATCATCTTCACCCTACAGTAAAATCGGGCTCATCCAAAAAGGATTTAAATGTAGAGCTCGGTTGATTTTTTTTTTTTTTAAGTTAGCACAGAACTCGGCGGGGAATGCTCGCGAAACACAAAAAAAGGAAGAATACAGTGCCATGCAATATGTAGACAGTGACAAACTGTCGACACGGACCTGGTGTCCACAACTGCGCAGCTAATGTTAAACCATGTCGTCATTGCTTGCGTTATTATCTGGTAGTGAAGGCCAACACGTCAACTTGATTTTTTTCTCTCCCACGGCTTCTCTACCGTTAAGGTACACATACTGCAGATAGTCCATTCTCAATCAATTATCCGCCGGTGATCCAGGTGTTACCGTGGTGCAGCACTGGTTTAGCTTCGCGTTAGCTCGTCACCTCAACGTTAGCTCGCTAGCTGCGGACCCGAGCTGCAGCAGGTGCACTGTCACTGTCCGCGAAGAGGCTGGGACAAATATTAACCAAATAAATAATAAATGTTGGAGTTGGAAAACAAATCTATACTCAAGAACGTCCATATACTGCCGTGAGCGAAAAGCCCAGGCCGGAGAAAGCAGTGGGTGTCTGCTCGCTTTGCTATGGTCGGAAATATGCTTGGCTAGCACCGACATCAAAATTAATTGCTAATATTTTAAATAACACGGTTTAAAGGGAAGTCACAGAGCAGCAACGGCTTCCATGTCAGCTTGTAGTCGGAGTAATGCCGGTTTGAGACTAACGCGCACTCACCATGGTACAAAAAGAGGCAAATTTGGAGACTGTCATTAGGATTTCCATTCGGCTAGCGCCATCTTCAACCACCGCCGCGCGCTGACAAGACTGGGCTGTTCCCTTTCCTCGTGAGTGGAGGCAGGCGATGCTGTTGCGTTCGCGACGAAGAGGTCCAGCAGCTGAAGAAGACGAGCATTCCCTATCTGTTGTTTCCGGTGTCGTGTATTCACGGCGGTTCAGCGAACAGTAAAGCGGTTCGCTTTTGTTTTGGGTTATATGGTGTCACACGTTCAGACACTCGTAACTTTATAAGAAAAGCTCAAGGAAGTATTGTACAAATATTTGATACAGTAACGTAATCTATGCGTAACTTTAAAAAAAGAACGCTTCACCTTGCGGACGCTTTGCGCATGCGCATTATGAACAGCAGTGAACAGCAATTTTTATTTTAATTACTTTTCTGCTGATTGTATTTTCTGCAGCCTGGTCATATTTAATAATTTCTTGTCACTTAGTACACTAAACTCTAAAATCCCATAAACGTTACAAGATCATAACCACAGACCGTCTGAGCAGTTTGCTTACTGAAACAGCGGCAGATATTACATCGTAATTCGTGAACGAGCGGACCGCTTTTCATTCCTTCAGCGTCACACGTATTTTAGTTCAGGCGATATCTCGGCCTGCCCTACAGGCTCGGGACGTTTTACTAGGCGGAGTTTGGGGTCTTTCAATCTCTCTTTCCGCCGCACCCGCCATCTTGTAGAGACCGGGGGTAAGTTCCTCTCTCTGTTAAATGTTCATTTCTACCTTATTACCATACAATTCGTACATTGTTAGTTTACATATATGTCCTGTATCTTATTTTACATTTTAGTGGGTTAGCAACGCGTGACTAAACGTTGCATCGAGGGACATTTTCCGTTAAAAGTGAGCAGGACCAGCAGCGTGGCTCTCCATGCGGGCCTGACGGGCAGCAAGACGTTTAGCATACACAGTATTTTCTTGTTGCACCCGCTGTAACGCGCATAACGCGGCATTTCTCGTGGATAATCGACGGTTTTCGACGAAACTGTAACATTGCAAAAACGGTGCTGCCTAGTGGGAGAGCGCTTGACGTGTACCTCGATGCTATCGTTACAGAAGTTTTATCTTCTCGTCAGTCATTGCAACTAGCTTTGTTATGTGTTGAATCAAATTGATACACTATCCCTTATGTTCGTGTGATGGGGATGAACTTTTCCATTTGTGCTCTTCACTTGGATCAGCTGTTTTAAACACTGAGCTCATTTTAGTTGTGACAGCTAACTTATCTCAGGTGATATGGGTCTTACCTTTTAGTCTTATCGCTTTATGACCGTCTCCATTGTGTGGTGCATTGAGACGAAATCATGTAGATATTATAATGGATAAATGCCATTTTTCATCTGTTGAACAAATTAAGAAAACCTGATGGCTCTATTGTGACTAACTCAAGTGTATTTTCTCTCAGTAATCAGGCATCATGACGAACACCAGAGGCAAGAGGAGGGGGACCCGGTACATGTTCAGCAGACAATTCCGCAAGCATGGTGAGTATTTCATATATACTATACTATATCGAACCACATTTTGAATGCAATCCCCTTTTTATTTATTACATGGAGGAAATGTGGTATTTAAAGTCACTGACAACTCTTTAGCTAAATATTAATTTATTGGTTGAATTTGCTTCACAGGCCCAATTCCCCTGTCTACATACATGCGCATCTACAAGAAGGGCGACATTGTTGATATCAAGGTAAGTCACAGTACGTTTTTTGGCAAGTGTCATTGGTCAAATTCAGACCTTTTGTGTAAACAGGTTTAAGTCACCAACTGGTGAACATGCAAACATAGAATAACAATGGGTTATTGTGGTCCACCTGAAAGAGAGACCGCACTAATTTGATAGTTCCAGCAACTTTGATCTCATGCTTAGGTTGGCTACTATATTTTCAGTAATTTATGAATACAGTTTCAGTTGTTTGCAGATTGCAACCAATTGAAACTTCTCCCGTGTGCCAAGCGTCGAGGAGAACTATGGTGGCTGAACTCAAATGTTCGGTTTGTCTGTTCAGGGTTACTGTAGAAACATGGCAGTCGGCTCTGTGTAGAGGAAACAAAACAGATTCTTATTTTCACGTGATTATCAACTAAAGAAAACGTACATTATAAGATATCTGCCAATAGATTCACCTAAATGTTACAGTTTTTTTTTTCTAAGATTTGGCATTACAATAGAAGTCTCGAAGAAGGAACATGTATCTCAGGTGCAGCAGACTGAAGGGAAAGAAGTACAGAAATGCTCTGAATGAGAGCTAAGTTTGTTATTGAGACAGTTTTACATACACTCACTGGAACTTTCAAAACACTTTTTAGTTCCATACTGTGGCAACTAATGGTCACTTTGTTTCTGAATAATACATGTGATTTGCTATTTTCTTTTCAGGGCACAGGTACCATCCAGAAAGGAATGCCTCACAAGTGCTACCATGGCAAGACGGGACGTGTCTACAATGTAACCCAACATGCTGTCGGCGTTATCGTCAACAAGCAGGTTAAGTAAGTAGGAAGTGATTTTTGTTTTATGACACACCAATCATACCTATGTAACTTTGAGCTTGAACACACCAAATGACTTAAAACTCACTCAGACTAACAAACAATTATTTAAAGAAGATTACAAGGATCGTGATTTGTTGACCAGTTCTTCATTGTTGAAGCCCGATAAACGGTGGTAAAGTTGGGCGACATGACTGAAATTTAGCCTGTATCTTGTCAAAACCAGGAGACAGCAAATGTATTATGAATATTAAAAAAAAACGATTTACAGGATGGGTCATATACACAAAGACCAAACTCCTAATTATACATGCACATCTTGGTCTGAATCACTTGCGTGTACGGATTATTATATAATGTTATAATAACCAAGGATAGTGTCTAACAGTCATACCTATCGGAAATATACCACTATACATCAAGTTATCTGGATTGTGCATGGCTTCTCTATAGATTATTTTATTCACCTGTTAATCGTTAAATGACGTACAATTTAATATTATACCATAAGCTGCCACAAACCAAACTGTTAATGCAATTATGTACCAAACTACCGGGTTTTTTAGTCTTTGGTGTGTTCTTGCTCAAACTCTTAATCTAGAACAGCAGTTCTCAAAGTGTGGGCAAGACAAGTGCGGCCAAGCGTTACTGGGGAATTATATCATGTTTTGACGTTCTTTTCCCTGGTGGAACAGTTAACAAATTTAGCAAACGGCTGTTGTGATATCCAGACAGTCTGTAGGTTCACAGAACGAACAGATATTTGACCGGGAAGAAAAGCAGTCAATGCGCCGAGACAACATGTTCAGCTGATGGTAATCAAAAGAAAATATGACTAACTATGGCTGTTCCAAAAAGTTGGGAGCTTTATTCATAATTTGACATTAAATTATAGTTTATTATTAACAACTTACAGAAACGTTACCGTCCCACTTCTCTTTCTCTCAAACACTCACACACTTGGTGAAAACCTCTTCTAAAAGAGAAATGACAGAACATGTTTGAGAACCACTGATCTAGAGAGAGGGATTTAACCCCATCTTCACTTTACCGCAAGGATTCTTCATGTCCTCAGTGGTCATTCACATGGGGGAAAGTAATCATCCTTAAGCACCCCAGTCTAACTCCGGTTGGAACTGGGGGTGTTTTGAGGAGACAGCAGAGAC